>NC_133155.1:33877934-34231080 GCF_048418815.1 Hemitrygon akajei
CGCAGTCATTCATCGTGCACAATGTTGAACACTGTGTCTGCAGTCATTCACTGTGCACAATTACGTACACTCTGCCCGCAGTCATTCTCTGTGCACAATATCGTACACTTTCTCCGCAGTCATTATAGTGCACAATTACGTACACTCTCGCCACAGTAATTCTCTAATAAGAATGTAGTACACTGTGTCCGCAGGCATTCACTGTGCACCATTACGTACACACTGTCTGCAGGCATTCACTAAGCACAATGCCGTACACTGTGTCAGCAGTCAATCAGTGAGCACAATGTCGTTCACTGTGTCCGCACACTCACTCTGCAAAATGTCGTACACTGTGTCAGCAGACAATGAGTGAGCACAATGTCGTTCACTCTGTCCGCTCACTCACTCTGCGCAATGTTGTACACTGTGTCCGCAGAATTCATTGTACACAATTATGTACACACTGTTGCATCACTGACTGTGCACAATGTTGTACACTGTGTCTGCAGTCACTAAGTGTGCAATATGTCATACAATGTGTATGCAGTCATTCACTGTGCACAATTACGTACACACTGCCTGCAGTCACTGACTGCACAATGTTGTACACTGTGTTCGCAGTCATTAAGTGTGCACTATGTCGTACAATGTGTCCACAGTCATTCACTGTGCACAATTACGTACATACTGCCTGCAGTCTCTCACTGTACAGAATGTCGTACACTGTACCTGCAGTCACTCACTGTGAACAAAGCCTTACGCAGTGACCGCAATCATTCATCGTGCACAATGTTGTACACTGTGTCCGCAGTCATTCACTGTGCACAATTACGTACATACTGCCTGCAGTTACTCACTGTACAGAATGTCGTACACTGTACCTGCAGTCACTCACTGTGAACAAAGCCTTACGCAGTGACCGCAATCATTCATCGTGCACAATGTTGTACACTGTGTCCGCAGTCATTCACTGTGCACAATTACGTACACTCTGCCCGCAGTCATTCTCTTTGAACAATGTAGTACACTTTGTCCGCAGTCATTCACTGTACACAAAGTCGTACACAGTGTCTGCATTCACTTAAGTGTGCACTACGTCTTACAATGTGTCCGCAGTCATTCACTGTGCACCATTACATACACACTGCCTGCAGTCATTCACTAAGCACAATGTTGTACACTGTGTCAGCAGTCAATCAGTGAGCACAATGTTGTTCACTGTGTCCGCTCACTCACTCTGCACAATGTCGTTCACTGTGTCCGCAGTCATTCACTGCGCACAATTAAGTACACTCTCGCCGCAGTCATTCTCTTTGAACAAAGACGTACACTTTCTCCGCAGTCACTCACTGTGCACAATGTCGTATAGAGTGTCCACAGTCACTAAGTGTGCACTATATCGTACAATGTGTCCGCTGTCATTCATTGTGCGCAATTATGTACAAACTGCCTGCAGTCACTGACTGTGCACAATATCATACACTGTGGCCGCAGTCACTAAGTGTGCACTATGTCATACACTGTGTCCGCAGTCATTCACTGTGCACAATTACGTACACTCTGCCCGCAGTCATTCTCTTTGAACAATGTAGTACACTTTGTCCGCAGTCATTCACTGTACACAAAATCGTACACAGTGTCTACATTCAGTTAAGTGTGCACTACGTCTTACAATGTGTCCGCAGTCATTCACTGTGCACCATTACGTACACACTGTCTGCAGTCATTCACTAAGCACAATATTGTACACTGTGTCAGCAGTCAATCAGTGAGCACAATGTCGTTCACTGTGTCCGCTCACTCACTCTGCGCAATGTCGTACACTGTGTCCGCAGTCATTCACTGCGCACAATTAAGTACACACTCACTGCAGTCATTCTCTTTGAACAAAGACGTACACTTTCTCCGCAGTCACTCACTGTGCACAATGTCGTATAGAGTGTCCACAGTCACTAAGTGTGCAATATATCGTACAATGTGTCCGCAGTCATTCATTGTGCGCAATTACGTACAAACTGCCTGCAATCACTGACTGTGCACAATATCATACACTGTGGCCACAGTCACTAAGTGTGCACTATGTCATACACTGTGTCCTCAGTCATTCACTGAGCACAAAGTCTTACACTACCCGCAGCCATTCACCATGTACAATGTCATACACTGTACCCGCAGTCATTCACCGTGCACAATGACGTACACAGTGTCCGCAGTCACTAAGTGTGCACTATATCGTACAATGTGTCCGCAGTCATTCACTCTGCACAATTACGTACATTCTGCCCGCAGTCATTCTCTGTGCAAAATATCGTACACTGTGTCTGCAGTCATTCACTGTGCACCATTACGTACACACTGCCTGCAGGCATTCACTAAGCACAACGTCGTACACTGTGTCAGCAGTCAATCAGTGAGCACAATGTCGTTCACTGTGTCCGCTCACTCACTCTGCGCAACGTTGTACACTGTGTCCGCAGTATTCACTGTGCAAAATTATGTACACACTGCCTGCAGTCACTGACTGTGCACAATGTTGTACACTGTGTCCGCAGTCACTAAGTGTGCAATATGTCGTACACAGTGCCTGCAGTCACTTAAGTGTGCACTATGTCTTACAATGTGTCCGCAGACATTCACTGTGCACCATTACGTACACACTGCCTGCAGTCATTCACTAAGCACAATGTTGTACACTGTGTCAGCAGTCAATCAGTGAGCACAATGTTGTTCTCTGTTTCCGCTCACTCACTCTGCGCAATGTCGTACACTGTGCCCGCAGACACTCACTCTGCGCAATGTCGTACACTGTGTCAACAGTCAATCAATGAGCACAATGTCGTTCACTGTGTCCGCTCACTCACTCTCTGCAATGTCGTACACTGTGCACGCAGTCATTCACTGTGCACCATTACGTACACACTGTCTGCAGGCATTCACTAAGCACAATGTCGTACACTGTGTCAGCAGTCAATCAGTGAGCACAATGTCATACACTGTGTCCTCAGTCATTCACTGAGCACAAAGTCTTACACTATCCGCAGCCATTCACCATGTACAATGTCATACAATTTACCTGCAGTCATTCACAGTGAACAATGTCGTACCCAGTGTCCGCAGTCATTCACCGTACACAATGAGGTACACAGTGTGCGCAGTCATTCACTCTGCACAATTACGTACATTCTGCCCGCAGTCATTCTCTGTGCACAATATCGTACACTTTGTCCGCAGTCATTATTGTGCACAATTACGTACACTCTCGCCGCAGTAATTCTCTTTGAACAATGTCGTACACTGTGTCCGCAGTAATTCACTGAGCACAATGTTGTTCACTGTGCCCGCTCACTCACTCTGCGCAAAGTTGTACACTGTCTCCGCAGTATTCACTGTGCAAAATTGTGTACACACTGCCTGCAGTCACTGACTGTGCACAATGTTGTACACTGTGTCCAGAGTCATTATGTGTGCAATATGTCATACAATGTGTCTGCAGTCATTCACTGTGCACAATTACGTACACACTGCCTGCAGTCACTTACTGTGCACAATATCATACACCGGGTCCGCAGTCATTAAGTGTGCACTATGTCGTACAATGTGTCCAGTCATTCACTGCGCAAAATTACGTACATACTGCCTGCAGTCACTCACTGTACAGAATGTCGTACAATGTGTCCGCAGTCAGTCTCTGTGCACAATATCGTACACTTTCTCCGCAGTCATTATAGTGCACAATTACGTACACTCTCGCCGCAGTCATTCTCTTTGAACAATGTCGTACATTTTGTCTGCAGTCACTCACTGTGCACAAAGTCGTACACAGTGTCTGCAGTCACTAAGTGTGCACTATGTCTTACAATGTGTCTGCAGTCATTCACTGTGCACCATTACGTACACACTGCCTGCAGTCATTCACTAAGCACAATGTCGTACACTGTGTCCGCAGTCATTCACTGTGCACAATTACGTACATTCTGCCCGCAGTCATTCTCTGTGCACAATATCGTACACTGCATCCGCATTCATTCACTGTGCACAATTACGTACACTCTCGCCACAGTCATTCTCTTTGAACAATGTAGTACACTTTGTCCGCAGTCACTCACTGTACACAAAGTCGTACACAGTGTCTGCAGTCACTTAACTGTGCACTACGTCTTACAATGTGTCCGCAGTCATTCACAGTGCACCATTACGTACACACTGCCTGCAGTCATTAACTAAGCACAATGTCGTACACTGTGTCAGCAGTCAATCAGTGAGCACAATATCGTTCACTGTTTCCGCTCATTCACTCTGCGCAATGTCGTACACTGTGCCCGCAGACACTCGCTCTGCGCAATGTCGTACACTGTGTCAGCAGTCAATCAATAAGCACAATGTCGTTCACTGTGTCCGCTCACTCACTCTGCGCAATGTCGTACACTGTCAGCAGTCAATGAGTGAGCACAATGTCGTTCACTGTGTCCGCTCACTCACTCTGCGCAATGTCGTACACTGTGCCCGCAGACACTCACTCTCCGCAATGTCATACACTGTGTCCGCAGTCATTATTGGGCACAATTATTTACACTCTCGCCACAGTAATTCTCTTTGAACAATGTAGTACACTGTGTCCACAGTCACTCACTGTGCACAAAGTTGTACACTGTGTCCGCAGGCATTCACTGTGCACCATTACGTACACACTGTCTGCAGGCATTCACTAAGCACAATGTCGTACACTGTGTCAGCAGTCAATCAGTGAGCACAATGTCGTTCACTGTGTCCGCTCACTCACTCTGCACAATGTCGTACACTGTGTGAGCAGACAATGAGTGAGCACAATGTCGTTCACTGTGTCCGCTCACTCACTCTGCGCAATGTTGTACACTGTGTCCGCAGAATTCATTATACACAATTATGTACACACTGCCTGCAGTCACTGACTGTGCACTATGTTGTACACTGTGTCCGCAGTCACTAAGTGTGCAATATGTCGTACAATGTGTCTGCAGTCATTCACTGTGCACAATTACGTATACACTGCCTGCAGTCACTGACTGCACAATGTTGTACACTGTGTTCGCAGTCATTAAGTGTGCACTATGTCGTACAATGTGTCCACAGTCATTCACTGTGCACAAATACGTACATACTGCCTGCAGTCTCTCACTGTACAGAATGTCGTACACTGTACCTGCAGTCACTCACTGTGAACAATGCCGTACACAGTGACCGCAATCATTCATCGTGCACAATGTTGAACACTGTGTCCGCAGTCATTCACTGTGCACAATTATGTACACTCTGCCCGCAGTCATTCTCTTTGAACAATGTAGTACACTTTGTCCGCAGTCACTCACTGTACACAAAATCGTACACAGTGTCTGCATTCACTTAAGTGTGCACTACGTCTTACAATGTGTCCGCAGTCATTCACTGTGCACCATTACATACACACTGCCTGCAGTCATTCACTAAGCACAATGTTGTACACTGTGTCAGCAGTCAATCAGTGAGCACAATGTCGTTCACTATGTCCGCTCACTCACTCTGCGCAATGTCGTACACTGTGTCCGCAGTCATTCACTGCGCACAATTAAGTACACACTCGCTGCAGTCATTCTCTTTGAACAAAGACGTACACTTTCTCCGCAGTCACTCACTGTGCACAATGTCGTATAGAGTGTCCACAGTCACTATGTGTGCACTATATCGTACAATGTGTCCGCAGTCATTCACTGTGCGCAATTACGTACAAACTGCCTGCAGTCACTGACTGTGCACAATATCGTACACTGTGGCCACAGTCACTAAGTGTGCACTATGTCATACACTGTGTCCTCAGTCATTCACTGAGCACAAAGTCTTACACTATCCGTAGCCATTCACCATGTACAATGTCATACACTGTACCCGCAGTCATTCACCGTGCACAATGACGTACACAGTGTCCGCAGTCACTAAGTGTGCACTATATCGTACAATGTGTCCGCAGTCATTCACTCTGCACAATTACGTACATTCTGCCCGCAGTCATTCTCTGTGCACAATATCGTACACTGTGTCCGCAGTCAATCAGTGAGCACAATGTCGTACACTGTGTCAGCAGTCAATCATTGAGCACAATGTCGTTCACTGCGTCCGCTCACTCACTCTGCGCAAAGTTGTACACTGTGTCTGCAGTCACTAAGTGTGCAATATGTCGTACACAGTGTATGCAGTCACTTAAGTGTGCACTATGTCTTACAATGTGTCCGCAGACATTCACTGTGCACCATTACGTACACACTGCCTGCAGTCATTCACTAAGCACAATGTTGTACACTGTGTCCGCAGAATTCATTGTACACAATTATGTACACACTGCCTGCAGTCACTGACTGTGCACTATGTTGTACACTGTGTCCGCAGTCACTACGTGTGCAATATGTCATACAATGTGTCTGCAGTCATTCACTGTGCACAATTACGTACACACTGCCTGCAGTCACTGACTGCACAATGTTGTACACTGTGTTCGCAGTCATTAAGTGTGCACTATGTCGTACAATGTGTCCACAGTCATTCACTGTGCACAAATACGTACATACTGCCTGCAGTCTCTCACTGTACAGAATGTCGTACACTGTACCTGCAGTCACTCACTGTGAACAATGCCGTACACAGTGACCGCAATCATTCATCGTGCACAATGTTGAACACTGTGTCCGCAGTCATTCACTGTGCACAATTATGTACACTCTGCCCGCAGTCATTCTCTTTGAACAATGTAGTACACATTGTCCGCAGTCACTCACTGTACACAAAATCGTACAGTGTCTGCATTCACTTAAGTGTGCACTACGTCTTACAATGTGTCCGCAGTCATTCACTGTGCACCATTACATACACACTGCCTGCAGTCATTCACTAAGCACAATGTTGTACACTGTGTCAGCAGTCAATCAGTGAGCACAATGTCGTTCACTATGTCCGCTCACTCACTCTGCGCAATGTCGTACACTGTGTCCGCAGTCATTCACTGCGCACAATTAAGTACACACTCGCTGCAGTCATTCTCTTTGAACAAAGACGTACACTTTCTCCGCAGTCACTCACTGTGCACAATGTCGTATAGAGTGTCCACAGTCACTATGTGTGCACTATATCGTACAATGTGTCCGCAGTCATTCACTGTACGCAATTACGTACAAACTGCCTGCAGTCACTGACTGTGCACAATATCGTACACTGTGGCCACAGTCACTAAGTGTGCACTATGTCATACACTGTGTCCTCAGTCATTCACTGAGCACAAAGTCTTACACTATCCGTAGCCATTCACCATGTACAATGTCATACACTGTACCCGCAGTCATTCACCGTGCACAATGACGTACACAGTGTCCGCAGTCACTAAGTGTGCACTATATCGTACAATGTGTCCGCAGTCATTCACTCTGCACAATTACGTACATTCTGCCCGCAGTCATTCTCTGTGCATAATATCGTACACTGTGTCCGCAGTCAATCAGTGAGCACAATGTCGTTCACTGTGTCCGCTCACTCACTCTGCGCAAAGTTGTACACTGTGTCCGCAGTATTCACTGTGCAAAATTATGTACACACTGCCTGCAGTCACTGACTGTGCACAATGTTGTACACTGCGTCCGCAGTCACTAAGTGTGCAATATGTCATACAATGTGTCCGCAGACATTCACTGTGCACCATTACGTACACACTGCCTGCAGTCATTCACTAAGCACAATGTTGTACACTGTGTCAGCAGTCAATCAGTGAGCACAATGTTGTTCTCTGTTTCCGCTCACTCACTCTGCGCAATGTCGTACACTGTGCCCGCAGGCACTCACTCTGCGCAATGTCGTACACTGTGTCAACAGTCAATCAATGAGCACAATGTCGTTCACTGTTTCCGCTCACTCACTCTCTGCAATGTCGTACACTGTGCACGCAGTCATTCACTGTGCACCATTACGTACACACTGTCTGCAGGCATTCACTAAGCACAATGTCGTACACTGTGTCAGCAGTCAATCAGTGAGCACAATGTCATACACTGTGTCCTCAGTCATTCACTGAGCACAAAGTCTTACACTATCCGCAGCCATTCACCATGTACAATGTCATACAATTTACCTGCAGTCATTCACAGTGAACAATGTCGTACCCAGTGTCCGCAGTCATTCACCGTACACAATGAGGTACACAGTGTGCGCAGTCATTCACTCTGCACAATTACGTACATTCTGCCCGCAGTCATTCTCTGTGCACAATATCGTACACTTTGTCCGCAGTCATTATTGTGCACAATTACGTACACTCTCGCCGCAGTAATTCTCTTTGAACAATGTCGTACACAGTGTACGCAGTAATTCACTGAGCACAATGTTGTTCACTGTGTCCGCTCACTCACTCTGCGCAAAGTTGTACACTGTGTCCGCAGTATTCACTGTGCAAAATTGTGTACACACTGCCTGCAGTCACTGACTGTGCACAATGATGTACACTGTGTCCAGAGTCATTATGTGTGCAATATGTCGTACAATGTGTCTGCAGTCATTCACTGTGCACAATTACGTACACACTGCCTGCAGTCACTTACTGTTCACAATATCATACACTGGGTCCGCAGTCATTAAGTGTGCACTATGTCGTACAATATATCCACAGTCATTCACTGCGCACAATTACGTACATGCTGCCTGAAGTCACTCACTGTACAGAATGTCGTACAATGTGTCCGCAGTCACTCACTGTGCACGATGTCGTACACACTATCCTCAGTCATTCACTGTGCACTAAGTCTTACACTGTCAGCAGCCATTCACCAGGTACAATGTCATACACTGTACCTGCAGTCATTCACAGTGAACAATGTCGTACGCAGTGACCGCAGTCATTCATCGTGCACAATGTTGAACACTGTGTCTGCAGTCATTCACTGTGCACAATTACGTACACTCTGCCCGCAGTCATTCTCTGTGCACAATATCGTACACTTTCTCCGCAGTCATTATAGTGCACAATTACGTACACTCTCGCCACAGTAATTCTGTAATAACAATGTAGTACACTGTGTCCACAGTCACTCACTGTGCACAAAGTTGTACACTGTGTCCGCAGGCATTCACTGTGCACCATTACGTACACACTGTCTGCAGTCATTCACTAAGCACAATGTCGTACACTGTGTCCGCTGACTCACTCTGCGCAATGTCGTACACTGCGTCCGCAGTCATTATTGTGCACAATTATTTACACTCTCGCCGCAGTAATTCTCTTTGAACAATGTAGTACACTGTGTCCACAGTCACTCACTGTGCACAAAGTTGTACACTGTGTCCGCAGGCATTCACTGTGCACCATTACGTACACACTACCTGCAGTCATTCACTAAGCACAATGTCGTACACTGTGTCAGCAGTCAATGAGTGAGCACAATGTCGTTCACTGTGTCCGCTCACTCACTCTGCGCAAAGTTGTACACTGTGTCCGCAGTATTAACTGTGCACAATTATGTACACACTGCCTGCAGTCACTGACTGTGCACAATGTTGATCACAGTGTCCGCAGTCACTAAGTGTGCAATATGTCGTACAATGTGTCTGCAGTCATTCACTGTGCACAATTATGTACACACTGCCTGCAGTTACTTAATGTGCACAATATCGTACACTGGGTCCGCAGTCATTAAGTGTGCACTATGTCGTACAATGTATCCACAGTCATTCACTGTGCACAATTACGTACATACTGCCTGCAGTCTCTCACTGTACAGAATGTCGTACAATGTGTCCGCAGTCACTCACTGAGCACGATGTCGTACACAATATCCTCAGTCATTCACTGTGCACTAAGTCTTACACTGTCAGCAGCCATTCACCAGGTACAATGTCGTACACTGTACCTGCAGTCATTCACAGTGAACAATGACTTACGCAGTGACCGCAGTCATTCATTGTGCACAATATCGTACACTGCGTCTGCAGTCATTCACTGTGCACAATTACGTACACTCTCGCCGCAGTCATTCTGTTTGAACAATGTAGTACACTTTATCCGCAGTCACTCACCGTGCACAAAGTCGTACACTGTGTCCGCAGTCATTCACTGTGCACCATTACGTACACACTGCCTGCAGTCATTAACTAAGCACAATGTCGTACACTGTGTCAGCAGTCAATCAATAAGCACAATGTCATTCACTGTGTCTGCTAACTCACTCTGTGCAATGTCGTACACTGTGCCCGCAGACACTCGCTCTGCGCAATGTCGTACACTGTTTCCTCAGTCATTCACTGAGCACAAAGTCTTACACTACCCGCAGCCATTCACCATGTACAATGTCATACACTGTACCCGCAGTCATTCACAGTGAACAATGTCATACCCAGTGTCCGCAGTCATTCACCGTGCACAATGACGTACAATGTGTCCGCAGTCATTCACTCTGCACAATTACGTACATTCTGCTCGCAGTCATTCTCTGTGCCCAATATCGTACACTTTGTCCGCAGTCATTATTGTGCACAATTATGTACACTCTCGCCGCAGTCATTCTCTTTGAACAATGTCGTACACTGTGTCCGCAGTAATTCACTGAGCAAAATGTAGTACACTGTGTCCGCAGTCACTCACTGTGCTCAAAGTTCTACACTGTGTCCGCAGTCATTCACTGTGCACCATTATGTACACACAGCCTCCCGTCATTCACTAAGCACAATGTCGTACACTGTGTCAGCAGTCAATCAATAAGCACAATGTCGTTCACTGTGTCCGCTCACTCACTCTGCGCAATGTCGTACACTGTCAGCAGTCAATGAGTGAGCACAATGTCGTTCACTGTGTCCGCTCACTCACTCTGCGCAATGTCGTACACTGTGCCCGCAGACACTCACTCTCCGCAATGTCATACACTGTGTCCGCAGTCATTATTGGGCACAATTATTTACACTCTCGCCACAGTAATTCTCTTTGAACAATGTAGTACACTGTGTCCACAGTCACTCACTGTGCACAAAGTTGTACACTGTGTCCGCAGGCATTGACTGTGCACCATTACGTACACACTGTCTGCAGGCATTCACTAAGCACAATGTCGTACACTGTGTCAGCAGTCAATCAGTGAGCACAATGTCGTTCACTGTGTCCGCTCACTCACTCTGCACAATGTCGTACACTGTGTGAGCAGACAATGAGTGAGCACAATGTCGTTCACTGTGTCCGCTCACTCACTCTGCGCAATGTTGTACACTGTGTCCGCAGAATTCATTATACACAATTATGTACACACTGCCTGCAGTCACTGACTGTGCACTATGTTGTACACTGTGTCCGCAGTCACTAAGTGTGCAATATGTCGTACAATGTGTCTGCAGTCATTCACTGTGCACAATTACGTATACACTGCCTGCAGTCACTGACTGCACAATGTTGTACACTGTGTTCGCAGTCATTAAGTGTGCACTATGTCGTACAATGTGTCCACAGTCATTCACTGTGCACAAATACGTACATACTGCCTGCAGTCTCTCACTGTACAGAATGTCGTACACTGTACCTGCAGTCACTCACTGTGAACAATGCCGTACACAGTGACCGCAATCATTCATCGTGCACAATGTTGAACACTGTGTCCGCAGTCATTCACTGTGCACAATTATGTACACTCTGCCCGCAGTCATTCTCTTTGAACAATGTAGTACACTTTGTCCGCAGTCACTCACTGTACACAAAATCGTACACAGTGTCTGCATTCACTTAAGTGTGCACTACGTCTTACAATGTGTCCGCAGTCATTCACTGTGCACCATTACATACACACTGCCTGCAGTCATTCACTAAGCACAATGTTGTACACTGTGTCAGCAGTCAATCAGTGAGCACAATGTCGTTCACTATGTCCGCTCACTCACTCTGCGCAATGTCGTACACTGTGTCCGCAGTCATTCACTGCGCACAATTAAGTACACACTCGCTGCAGTCATTCTCTTTGAACAAAGACGTACACTTTCTCCGCAGTCACTCACTGTGCACAATGTCGTATAGAGTGTCCACAGTCACTATGTGTGCACTATATCGTACAATGTGTCCGCAGTCATTCACTGTGCGCAATTACGTACAAACTGCCTGCAGTCACTGACTGTGCACAATATCGTACACTGTGGCCACAGTCACTAAGTGTGCACTATGTCATACACTGTGTCCTCAGTCATTCACTGAGCACAAAGTCTTACACTATCCGTAGCCATTCACCATGTACAATGTCATACACTGTACCCGCAGTCATTCACCGTGCACAATGACGTACACAGTGTCCGCAGTCACTAAGTGTGCACTATATCGTACAATGTGTCCGCAGTCATTCACTCTGCACAATTACGTACATTCTGCCCGCAGTCATTCTCTGTGCACAATATCGTACACTGTGTCCGCAGTCAATCAGTGAGCACAATGTCGTACACTGTGTCAGCAGTCAATCATTGAGCACAATGTCGTTCACTGCGTCCGCTCACTCACTCTGCGCAAAGTTGTACACTGTGTCTGCAGTCACTAAGTGTGCAATATGTCGTACACAGTGTATGCAGTCACTTAAGTGTGCACTATGTCTTACAATGTGTCCGCAGACATTCACTGTGCACCATTACGTACACACTGCCTGCAGTCATTCACTAAGCACAATGTTGTACACTGTGTCCGCAGAATTCATTGTACACAATTATGTACACACTGCCTGCAGTCACTGACTGTGCACTATGTTGTACACTGTGTCCGCAGTCACTACGTGTGCAATATGTCATACAATGTGTCTGCAGTCATTCACTGTGCACAATTACGTACACACTGCCTGCAGTCACTGACTGCACAATGTTGTACACTGTGTTCGCAGTCATTAAGTGTGCACTATGTCGTACAATGTGTCCACAGTCATTCACTGTGCACAAATACGTACATACTGCCTGCAGTCTCTCACTGTACAGAATGTCGTACACTGTACCTGCAGTCACTCACTGTGAACAATGCCGTACACAGTGACCGCAATCATTCATCGTGCACAATGTTGAACACTGTGTCCGCAGTCATTCACTGTGCACAATTATGTACACTCTGCCCGCAGTCATTCTCTTTGAACAATGTAGTACACATTGTCCGCAGTCACTCACTGTACACAAAATCGTACAGTGTCTGCATTCACTTAAGTGTGCACTACGTCTTACAATGTGTCCGCAGTCATTCACTGTGCACCATTACATACACACTGCCTGCAGTCATTCACTAAGCACAATGTTGTACACTGTGTCAGCAGTCAATCAGTGAGCACAATGTCGTTCACTATGTCCGCTCACTCACTCTGCGCAATGTCGTACACTGTGTCCGCAGTCATTCACTGCGCACAATTAAGTACACACTCGCTGCAGTCATTCTCTTTGAACAAAGACGTACACTTTCTCCGCAGTCACTCACTGTGCACAATGTCGTATAGAGTGTCCACAGTCACTATGTGTGCACTATATCGTACAATGTGTCCGCAGTCATTCACTGTGCGCAATTACGTACAAACTGCCTGCAGTCACTGACTGTGCACAATATCGTACACTGTGGCCACAGTCACTAAGTGTGCACTATGTCATACACTGTGTCCTCAGTCATTCACTGAGCACAAAGTCTTACACTATCCGTAGCCATTCACCATGTACAATGTCATACACTGTACCCGCAGTCATTCACCGTGCACAATGACGTACACAGTGTCCGCAGTCACTAAGTGTGCACTATATCGTACAATGTGTCCGCAGTCATTCACTCTGCACAATTACGTACATTCTGCCCGCAGTCATTCTCTGTGCATAATATCGTACACTGTGTCCGCAGTCAATCAGTGAGCACAATGTCGTTCACTGTGTCCGCTCACTCACTCTGCGCAAAGTTGTACACTGTGTCCGCAGTATTCACTGTGCAAAATTATGTACACACTGCCTGCAGTCACTGACTGTGCACAATGTTGTACACTGCGTCCGCAGTCACCAAGTGTGCAATATGTCATACAATGTGTCCGCAGACATTCACTGTGCACCATTACGTACACACTGCCTGCAGTCATTCACTAAGCACAATGTTGTACACTGTGTCAGCAGTCAATCAGTGAGCACAATGTTGTTCTCTGTTTCCGCTCACTCACTCTGCGCAATGTCGTACATTGTGCCCGCAGGCACTCACTCTGCGCAATGTCGTACACTGTGTCAACAGTCAATCAATGAGCACAATGTCGTTCACTGTTTCCGCTCACTCACTCTCTGCAATGTCGTACACTGTGCACGCAGTCATTCACTGTGCACCATTACGTACACACTGTCTGCAGGCATTCACTAAGCACAATGTCGTACACTGTGTCAGCAGTCAATCAGTGAGCACAATGTCATACACTGTGTCCTCAGTCATTCACTGAGCACAAAGTCTTACACTATCCGCAGCCATTCACCATGTACAATGTCATACAATTTACCTGCAGTCATTCACAGTGAACAATGTCGTACCCAGTGTCCGCAGTCATTCACCGTACACAATGAGGTACACAGTGTGCGCAGTCATTCACTCTGCACAATTACGTACATTCTGCCCGCAGTCATTCTCTGTGCACAATATCGTACACTTTGTCCGCAGTCATTATTGTGCACAATTACGTACACTCTCGCCGCAGTAATTCTCTTTGAACAATGTCGTACACAGTGTACGCAGTAATTCACTGAGCACAATGTTGTTCACTGTGTCCGCTCACTCACTCTGCGCAAAGTTGTACACTGTGTCCGCAGTATTCACTGTGCAAAATTGTGTACACACTGCCTGCAGTCACTGACTGTGCACAATGATGTACACTGTGTCCAGAGTCATTATGTGTGCAATATGTCGTACAATGTGTCTGCAGTCATTCACTGTGCACAATTACGTACACACTGCCTGCAGTCACTCACTGTTCACAATATCATACACTGGGTCCGCAGTCATTAAGTGTGCACTATGTCGTACAATATATCCACAGTCATTCACTGCGCACAATTACGTACATGCTGCCTGAAGTCACTCACTGTACAGAATGTCGTACAATGTGTCCGCAGTCACTCACTGTGCACGATGTCGTACACACTATCCTCAGTCATTCACTGTGCACTAAGTCTTACACTGTCAGCAGCCATTCACCAGGTACAATGTCATACACTGTACCTGCAGTCATTCACAGTGAACAATGTCGTACGCAGTGACCGCAGTCATTCATCGTGCACAATGTTGAACACTGTGTCTGCAGTCATTCACTGTGCACAATTACGTACACTCTGCCCGCAGTCATTCTCTGTGCACAATATCGTACACTTTCTCCGCAGTCATTATAGTGCACAATTACGTACACTCTCGCCACAGTAATTCTGTAATAACAATGTAGTACACTGTGTCCACAGTCACTCACTGTGCACAAAGTTGTACACTGTGTCCGCAGGCATTCACTGTGCACCATTACGTACACACTGTCTGCAGTCATTCACTAAGCACAATGTCGTACACTGTGTCCGCTGACTCACTCTGCGCAATGTCGTACACTGCGTCCGCAGTCATTATTGTGCACAATTATTTACACTCTCGCCGCAGTAATTCTCTTTGAACAATGTAGTACACTGTGTCCACAGTCACTCACTGTGCACAAAGTTGTACACTGTGTCCGCAGGCATTCACTGTGCACCATTACGTACACACTACCTGCAGTCATTCACTAAGCACAATGTCGTACACTGTGTCAGCAGTCAATGAGTGAGCACAATGTCGTTCACTGTGTCCGCTCACTCACTCTGCGCAATGTCGTACACTGTGTCCGCAGTCATTCACTGCGCACAATTAAGTACACACTCGCTGCAGTCATTCTCTTTGAACAAAGACGTACACTTTCTCCGCAGTCACTCACTGTGCACAATGTCGTATAGAGTGTCCACAGTCACTATGTGTGCACTATATCGTACAATGTGTCCGCAGTCATTCACTGTGCGCAATTACGTACAAACTGCCTGCAGTCACTGACTGTGCACAATATCGTACACTGTGGCCACAGTCACTAAGTGTGCACTATGTCATACACTGTGTCCTCAGTCATTCACTGAGCACAAAGTCTTACACTATCCGTAGCCATTCACCATGTACAATGTCATACACTGTACCCGCAGTCATTCACCGTGCACAATGACGTACACAGTGTCCGCAGTCACTAAGTGTGCACTATATCGTACAATGTGTCCGCAGTCATTCACTCTGCACAATTACGTACATTCTGCCCGCAGTCATTCTCTGTGCATAATATCGTACACTGTGTCCGCAGTCAATCAGTGAGCACAATGTCGTTCACTGTGTCCGCTCACTCACTCTGCGCAAAGTTGTACACTGTGTCCGCAGTATTCACTGTGCAAAATTATGTACACACTGCCTGCAGTCACTGACTGTGCACAATGTTGTACACTGCGTCCGCAGTCACTAAGTGTGCAATATGTCATACAATGTGTCCGCAGACATTCACTGTGCACCATTACGTACACACTGCCTGCAGTCATTCACTAAGCACAATGTTGTACACTGTGTCAGCAGTCAATCAGTGAGCACAATGTTGTTCTCTGTTTCCGCTCACTCACTCTGCGCAATGTCGTACACTGTGCCCGCAGGCACTCACTCTGCGCAATGTCGTACACTGTGTCAACAGTCAATCAATGAGCACAATGTCGTTCACTGTTTCCGCTCACTCACTCTCTGCAATGTCGTACACTGTGCACGCAGTCATTCACTGTGCACCATTACGTACACACTGTCTGCAGGCATTCACTAAGCACAATGTCGTACACTGTGTCAGCAGTCAATCAGTGAGCACAATGTCATACACTGTGTCCTCAGTCATTCACTGAGCACAAAGTCTTACACTATCCGCAGCCATTCACCATGTACAATGTCATACAATTTACCTGCAGTCATTCACAGTGAACAATGTCGTACCCAGTGTCCGCAGTCATTCACCGTACACAATGAGGTACACAGTGTGCGCAGTCATTCACTCTGCACAATTACGTACATTCTGCCCGCAGTCATTCTCTGTGCACAATATCGTACACTTTGTCCGCAGTCATTATTGTGCACAATTACGTACACTCTCGCCGCAGTAATTCTCTTTGAACAATGTCGTACACAGTGTACGCAGTAATTCACTGAGCACAATGTTGTTCACTGTGTCCGCTCACTCACTCTGCGCAAAGTTGTACACTGTGTCCGCAGTATTCACTGTGCAAAATTGTGTACACACTGCCTGCAGTCACTGACTGTGCACAATGATGTACACTGTGTCCAGAGTCATTATGTGTGCAATATGTCGTACAATGTGTCTGCAGTCATTCACTGTGCACAATTACATACACACTGCCTGCAGTCACTTACTGTTCACAATATCATACACTGGGTCCGCAGTCATTAAGTGTGCACTATGTCGTACAATATATCCACAGTCATTCACTGCGCACAATTACGTACATGCTGCCTGAAGTCACTCACTGTACAGAATGTCGTACAATGTGTCCGCAGTCACTCACTGTGCACGATGTCGTACACACTATCCTCAGTCATTCACTGTGCACTAAGTCTTACACTGTCAGCAGCCATTCACCAGGTACAATGTCATACACTGTACCTGCAGTCATTCACAGTGAACAATGTCGTACGCAGTGACCGCAGTCATTCATCGTGCACAATGTTGAACACTGTGTCTGCAGTCATTCACTGTGCACAATTACGTACACTCTGCCCGCAGTCATTCTCTGTGCACAATATCGTACACTTTCTCCGCAGTCATTATAGTGCACAATTACGTACACTCTCGCCACAGTAATTCTGTAATAACAATGTAGTACACTGTGTCCACAGTCACTCACTGTGCACAAAGTTGTACACTGTGTCCGCAGGCATTCACTGTGCACCATTACGTACACACTGTCTGCAGTCATTCACTAAGCACAATGTCGTACACTGTGTCCGCTGACTCACTCTGCGCAATGTCGTACACTGCGTCCGCAGTCATTATTGTGCACAATTATTTACACTCTCGCCGCAGTAATTCTCTTTGAACAATGTAGTACACTGTGTCCACAGTCACTCACTGTGCACAAAGTTGTACACTGTGTCCGCAGGCATTCACTGTGCACCATTACGTACACACTACCTGCAGTCATTCACTAAGCACAATGTCGTACACTGTGTCAGCAGTCAATGAGTGAGCACAATGTCGTTCACTGTGTCCGCTCACTCACTCTGCGCAAAGTTGTACACTGTGTCCGCAGTATTAACTGTGCACAATTATGTACACACTGCCTGCAGTCACTGACTGTGCACAATGTTGATCACAGTGTCCGCAGTCACTAAGTGTGCAATATGTCGTACAATGTGTCTGCAGTCATTCACTGTGCACAATTATGTACACACTGCCTGCAGTTACTTAATGTGCACAATATCGTACACTGGGTCCGCAGTCATTAAGTGTGCACTATGTCGTACAATGTATCCACAGTCATTCACTGTGCACAATTACGTACATACTGCCTGCAGTCTCTCACTGTACAGAATGTCGTACAATGTGTCCGCAGTCACTCACTGAGCACGATGTCGTACACAATATCCTCAGTCATTCACTGTGCACTAAGTCTTACACTGTCAGCAGCCATTCACCAGGTACAATGTCGTACACTGTACCTGCAGTCATTCACAGTGAACAATGACTTACGCAGTGACCGCAGTCATTCATTGTGCACAATATCGTACACTGCGTCTGCAGTCATTCACTGTGCACAATTACGTACACTCTCGCCGCAGTCATTCTGTTTGAACAATGTAGTACACTTTATCCGCAGTCACTCACCGTGCACAAAGTCGTACACTGTGTCCGCAGTCATTCACTGTGCACCATTACGTACACACTGCCTGCAGTCATTAACTAAGCACAATGTCGTACACTGTGTCAGCAGTCAATCAATAAGCACAATGTCATTCACTGTGTCTGCTAACTCACTCTGTGCAATGTCGTACACTGTGCCCGCAGACACTCGCTCTGCGCAATGTCGTACACTGTTTCCTCAGTCATTCACTGAGCACAAAGTCTTACACTACCCGCAGCCATTCACCATGTACAATGTCATACACTGTACCCGCAGTCATTCACAGTGAACAATGTCATACCCAGTGTCCGCAGTCATTCACCGTGCACAATGACGTACAATGTGTCCGCAGTCATTCACTCTGCACAATTACGTACATTCTGCTCGCAGTCATTCTCTGTGCCCAATATCGTACACTTTGTCCGCAGTCATTATTGTGCACAATTATGTACACTCTCGCCGCAGTCATTCTCTTTGAACAATGTCGTACACTGTGTCCGCAGTAATTCACTGAGCAAAATGTAGTACACTGTGTCCGCAGTCACTCACTGTGCACAAAGTTCTACACTGTGTCCGCAGTCATTCACTGTGCACCATTATGTACACACAGCCTCCCGTCATTCACTAAGCACAATGTTGTGCACTGTGTCAGCAGTCAATGAATCAGCACAATGTCGTTCACTGTGTCCGCTCACTCACTCTGCGCAATGTCGTACACTGTCAGCAGTGAATGAGTGAGCACAATGTCGTACACTGTGTCAGCAGTCACTCACTCTGCGCAATGTCGTACACTGTGTCAGCAGTATTCATGGTGCACAATTATGAACACACTTACTGCAGTCACTGACTATGCACAATGTTGTACACTGTGTCCGCAGTCACTAAGTGTGCACTATGTCATACAATGTGTCCTCAGTCATTCACTGAGCACAAAGTCTTACACTATCCGTAGCCATTCACCATGTACAATGTCATACACTGTACGCGCAGTCATTCACCGTGCACAATGATGTACACAGTCTCCGCAGTCACTAAGTGTGCACTATATCGTACAATGTGTCCGCAGTCATTCACTCTTCACAATTAAGTACATTCTGCCCGCAGTCATTCTCTGTGCACAATATCGTACACTGCGTCCGCATTCATTCACTGTGCACAATTACGTACACTCTCGCCGCAGTCATTCTCTGTGAACAATGTAGTACACTTTGTCCGCAGTCACTCACTGTACACAAAGTCGTACACAGTGTCTGCAGTCACTTAAGTGTGCACTACGTCTTACAATGTGTCCGCAGTCATTCACTGTGCACCATTACGTACACACTGCCTGCAGTCATTCACTAAGCACAATGTCGTACACTGTGTCAGCAGTCAATCAGTGAGCACAATGTCGTTCACTGTTTCAGCTCATTCACTCTGCGCAATGTCGTACACTGTGTCCGCAGTCATTCACTGCGCACAATTAAGTACACACTCGCCGCAGTCATTCTCTTTGAACAAAGACGTACACTTTCTCCGCAGTCACTCACTGTGCACAATGTCGTATAGAGTGTCCACAGTCACTAAGTGTGCACTATATCGTACAATGTGTCCGCAGTCATTCATTGTGCGCAATTACGTACACTCTGCCCGCAGTCATTCTCTGTGCACAATATCGTACACTGCGTCCGCATTCATTCACTGTGCACAATTACGTACACTCTCGCCGCAGTCATTCTCTTTGAACAATGTAGTACACTTTGTCCGCAGTCACTCACTGTACACAAAGTCGTACACAGTGTCTGCAGTCACTTAAGTGTGCACTATATCGTACAATGAGTCCGCAGTCATTCACTGTGCGCAATTACGTACAAACTGCCTGCAGTCACTGACTGTGCACAATATCGTACACTGTGGCTGCAGTCACTAAGTGTGCACTATGTCATACACTGTGTCCTCAGTCATTCACTGAGCACAAAGTCTTACACTACCCGCAGCCATTCACCATGTACAATGTCATACACTGTACCCGCAGTCATTCACCGTGCACAATGACGTACACAGTGTCCGCAGTCATTCACCGTGCATAATGACGTACACAGTGTCCGTAGTCATTCACTCTGCACAATTACGTACACTCTGCCCGCAGTCATTCTCTGTGCACAATATATCACACTGCGTCCGCATTCATTCACTGTGCACAATTACGTACACTCTCGCCGCAGTCATTCTCTTTGAACAATGTAGTACACTTTGTCCGCAGTCACTCACTGTACACAAAGTCGTACACAGTGTCTGCAGTCACTTAAGTGTGCACTACGTCTTACAATGTGTCCGCAGTCATTCACTGTGCACCATTACGTACACACTGCCTGCAGTCATTCACTAAGCACAATGTCGTACACTGTGTCAGCAGTCAATCAGTGAGCACAATGTCGTTCACTGTTTCAGCTCATTCACTCTGCGCAATGTCGTACACTGTGCCCGCAGACACTCACTCTGCGCAATGTCGTACACTGTGTCCGCAGTCATTCACTGTGCACAATTAAGTACACACTCGCCGCAGTCATTCTCTTTGAACAAAGACGTACACTTTCTCCGCAGTCACTCACTGTGCACAATGTCGTATAGAGTGTCCACAGTCACTAAGTGTGCACTATATCATACAATGAGTCCGCAGTCATTCACTGTGTGCAATTACGTACAAACTGCCTGCAGTCACTGACTGTGCCCAATATCGTCCACTGTGGCCACATTCACTAAGTGTGCACTATGTCATACAATGTGTCCAGTCATTCACTGTGCACAATTACGTACATACTGCCTGCAGTCACTCACTGTACAGAATGTCGTACAATGTGTCCGCAGTCACTCACTGTGCACGATGTCGTACACACTATCCTCAGTCATTCACTGTGCACTAAGTCTTACACTGTCAGCAGCCATTCACCAGGTACAATGTCGTACACTGCACCTGCAGTCATTCACAGTGAACAATGTTGTACGCAGTGACCGCAGTCATTCATCATGCACAATGTTGAACACTGTGTCCGCAGTCATTCACTGTATACAATTACGTACACTCTGCCCGCAGTCAGTCTCTGTGCACAATATCGTACACTGTGTCCGCAGTCACTCACTGTGCACAAAGTTCTACACTGTGTCCGCAGTCATTCACTGTGCACCATTACGTACACACTGCCTGCAGTCATTCACTAAGCACAATGTCGTGCACTGTGTCAGCAGTCAATCAATGAGCACAATATCGTACACTGCGTCCGCAGTAATTCACTATGCACAATTACGTACACTCTCGCCGCAGTCATTCTCTTTGAACAATGTGGTACACTTTGTCCGCAGTAATTCACTGAGCACAATGTCGTACACAGAGTCTGCAGTCACTATGTGTGCACTATGTCTTACAATGTGTCTGCAGTCACTCATTGTGCACCATTACGTACACACTGCCTGCAGTCATTAACTAAGCACAATGTCGTACACTGTGTCAGCAGTCAATCAGTGAGCACAATGTTGTTCACTGTGTCCGCTCACTCACTCTGTGCAAAGTTGTACACTGTGTCCACAGTATTCACTGTGCACAATTGTGTACACACTGCCTGCAGTCACTTACTGTGCACAATATCGTACAATAGGTCCGCTGTCACTAAGTGTGCAATATGTCGTACAATGTGTCCAGTCATTCACTGTGCACAATTACGTACATACTGCCTGCAGTCATTCACTGTACAGAATGTCGTACAATTTGTCCGCAGTCATTCACAGTGAACAATGTCGTACGCAGTGACCGCAGTCATTCATCATGCACAATGTCGTACACTGTGTCCGCAGTCATTCATTGTGCACAATTACGTACATTCTGCCCGCAGTCATTCTCTTTGAACAAAGACGTACACTTTCTCCGCAGTCACTCACTGTGCACAATGTCGTATAGAGTGTCCAGAGTCACTAAGTGTGCACTATATCGTACAATGTGTCCGCAGTCATTCACTGTGCGCAATTACGTACAAACTGCCTGCAGTCACTGACTGTGCACAATATCGTACACTGTGGCCACATTCACTAAGTGTGCACTATGTCATACAATGTGTCCTCAGTCATTCACTGAGCACAAAGTCTTACACTATCCGTAGCCATTCACCATGTACAATGTCATACACTGTACCCGCAGTCATTCACCGTGCACAATGATGTGCACAGTCTCCGCAGTCACTAAGTGTGCACTATATCGTACAATGTGTCCGCAGTCATTCACTCTGCACAATTACGTACATTCTGCCCGCAGTCATTCTCTGTGCACAATATCGTACACTTTGTCCGCAGTCATTATTGTGCACAATTATGTACACTCTCGCCGCAGTACTTCTCTTTGAACAATGTCGTACACTGTGTCCGCAGTCACCCACTGTGCACAAAGTTCTACACTGTGTCCGCAGTCATTCACTGTGCACCATTACGTACACACTGCCTGCAGTCATTCACTAAGCACAATGTCGTACACTGTGCCAGCAGTCAATCAATGAGCACAATATCGTACACTTTCTCCGCAGTCACTCACTGTGCACAATGTCGTACACTGTGTCCGCAGTCATTCACTGCGCACAATTAAGTACACACTCGCCGCAGTCATTCTCTTTGAACAAAGACGTACACTTTCTCCGCAGTCACTCACTGTGCACAATGTCGTATAGAGTGTCCACAGTCACTAAGTGTGCACTATATCGTACAATGTGTCCGCAGTCATTCATTGTGCGCAATTACGTACACTCTGCCCGCAGTCACTGACTGTGCACAATATCGTACACTGTGGCTGCAGTCACTAAGTGTGCACTATGTCATACACTGTGTCCTCAGTCATTCACTGAGCACAAAGTCTTACACTACCCGCAGCCATTCACCATGTACAATGTCATACACTGTACCCGCAGTCATTCACCGTGCACAATGACGTACACAGTGTCCGCAGTCATTCACCGTGCATAATGACGTACACAGTGTCCGTAGTCATTCACTCTGCACAATTACGTACACTCTGCCCGCAGTCATTCTCTGTGCACAATATCGCACACTGCGTCCGCATTCATTCACTGTGCACAATTACGTACACTCTCGCCGCAGTCATTCTCTTTGAACAATGTAGTACACTTTGTCCGCAGTCACTCACTGTACACAAAGTCGTACACAGTGTCTGCAGTCACTTAAGTGTGCACTACGTCTTACAATGTGTCCGCAGTCATTCACTGTGCACCATTACGTACACACTGCCTGCAGTCATTCACTAAGCACAATGTCGTTCATTGTGTCAGCAGTCAATCAGTGAGCACAATGTCGTTCACTGTTTCAGCTCATTCACTCTGCGCAATGTCGTACACTGTGCCCGCAGACACTCACTCTGCGCAATGTCGTACACTGTGTCCGCAGTCATTCACTGCGCACAATTAAGTACACACTCGCCGCAGTCATTCTCTTTGAACAAAGATGTACACTTTCTCCGCAGTCACTCACTGTGCACAATGTCGTATAGAGTGTCCACAGTCACTAAGTGTGCACTATATCATACAATGAGTCCGCTGTCATTCACTGTGTGCAATTACGTACAAACTGCCTGCAGTCACTGACTGTGCCCAATATCGTACACTGTGGCCACATTCCCTAAGTGTGCACTATGTCATACAATGTGTCCTCAGTCATTCACTGAGCACAAAGTCTTACACTATCCGTAGCCATTCACCATGTACAATGTCATACACTGTACCCGCAGTCATTCACCGTGCACAATGACGTACACAGTGTCCGCAGTCACTAAGTGTGCACAATATCGTACACTTTGTCCGCAGTCATTATTGTGCACAATTATGTACACTCTCGCCGCAGTAATTCTCTTTGAACAATGTCGTACACTGTGTCCGCAGTCACGCACTGTGCACAAAGTTGTACAGTGTCCGCAGTCATTCACTGTGCACCATTACGTACACACTGCCTGCAGTCATTCACTAAGCACAATGTCGTACACTGTGTCAGCAGTCAATCAGTGAGCACAATGTCGTTCACTGTTTCAGCTCATTCACTCTGCGCCATGTCGTACACTGTGTCCGCAGTCATTCACTGCGCACAATTAAGTACACACTCGCCGCAGTCATTCTCTTTGAACAAAGACGTACACTTTCTCCGCAGTCACTCACTGTGCACAATGTCGTATAGAGTGTCCACAGTCACTAAGTGTGCAATATATCGTACAATGTGTCCGCAGTCATTCACTGTGCGCAATTACGTACAAACTGCCTGCAGTCACTGACTGTGCACAATATCGTACACTGTGGCCGCAGTCACTAAGTGTGCACTATGTCATACACTGTGTCCTCAGTCATTCACTAAGCACAAAGTCTTACACTACCCGCAGCCATTCACCATGTACAATGTCATACACTGTACCCGCAGTCATTCACAGAAAACAATGTCGTACCCAGTGTCCGCAGTCATTCACCGTGCACAATGACGTACACAGTGTCCGTAGTCATTCACTCTGCACAATTACGTACATTCTGCCCGCAGTCATTCTCTGTGCACAATATCGTACACTTTATCCGCAGTCATTATTGTGCACAATTATGTACACTCTCGCCGCAGTACTTCTCTTTGAACAATGTCGTACACTGTGTCCGCAGTCACCCACTGTGCACAAAGTTCTACACTGTGTCCGCAGTCATTCACTGTGCACCATTACGTACACACTGCCTGCAGTCATTCACTAAGCACAATGTCGTACACTGTGCCAGCAGTCAATCAATGAGCACAATATCGTACACTTTCTCCGCAGTCACTCACTGTGCACAATGTCGTACACTGTGTCCGCAGTCATTCACTGCGCACAATTAAGTACACACTCGCCGCAGTCATTCTCTTTGAACAAAGACGTACACTTTCTCCGCAGTCACTCACTGTGCACAATGTCGTATAGAGTGTCCACAGTCACTAAGTGTGCACTATATCGTACAATGTGTCCGCAGTCATTCATTGTGCGCAATTACGTACACTCTGCCCGCAGTCATTCTCTGTGCACAATATCGTACACTGCGTCCGCATTCATTCACTGTGCACAATTACGTACACTCTCGCCGCAGTCATTCTCTTTGAACAATGTAGTACACTTTGTCCGCAGTCACTCACTGTACACAAAGTCGTACACAGTGTCTGCAGTCACTTAAGTGTGCACTATATCGTACAATGAGTCCGCAGTCATTCACTGTGCGCAATTACGTACAAACTGCCTGCAGTCACTGACTGTGCACAATATCGTACACTGTGGCTGCAGTCACTAAGTGTGCACTATGTCATACACTGTGTCCTCAGTCATTCACTGAGCACAAAGTCTTACACTACCCGCAGCCATTCACCATGTACAATGTCATACACTGTACCCGCAGTCATTCACCGTGCACAATGACGTACACAGTGTCCGCAGTCATTCACCGTGCATAATGACGTACACAGTGTCCGTAGTCATTTACTCTGCACAATTACGTACACTCTGCCCGCAGTCATTCTCTGTGCACAATATCGCACACTGCGTCCGCATTCATTCACTGTGCACAATTACGTACACTCTCGCCGCAGTCATTCTCTTTGAACAATGTAGTACACTTTGTCCGCAGTCACTCACTGAACACAAAGTCGTACACAGTGTCTGCAGTCACTTAAGTGTGCACTACGTCTTACAATGTGTCCGCAGTCATTCACTGTGCACCATTACGTACACACTGCCTGCAGTCATTCACTAAGCACAATGTCGTACACTGTGTCAGCAGTCAATCAGTGAGCACAAAGTCGTTCACTGTTTCAGCTCATTCACTCTGTGCAATGTCGTACACTGTGCCCGCAGACACTCACTCTGCGCAATGTCGTACACTGTGTCCGCAGTCATTCACTGCGCACAATTAAGTACACACTCGCCGCAGTCATTCTCTTTGAACAAAGATGTACACTTTCTCCGCAGTCACTCACTGTGCACAATGTCGTATAGAGTGTCCACAGTCACTAAGTGTGCACTATATCATACAATGAGTCCGCTGTCATTCACTGTGTGCAATTACGTACAAACTGCCTGCAGTCACTGACTGTGCCCAATATCGTACACTGTGGCCACATTCACTAAGTGTGCACTATGTCATACAATGTGTCCTCAGTCATTCACTGAGCACAAAGTCTTACACTATCCGTAGCCATTCACCATGTACAATGTCATACACTGTACCCGCAGTCATTCACCGTGCACAATGACGTACACAGTGTCCGCAGTCACTAAGTGTGCACAATATCGTACACTTTGTCCGCAGTCATTATTGTGCACAATTATGTACACTCTCGCCGCAGTAATTCTCTTTGAACAATGTCGTACACTGTGTCCGCAGTCACTCACTGTGCACAAAGTTCTACACTGTGTCCGCAGTCATTCACTGTGCACCATTATGTACACACAGCCTGCAGTCATTCACTAAGCACAATGTCATACACTGTGTCAGCAGTCAATGAGTGAGCACAATGTCGTTCACTGTGTCCGCTCACTCACTCTGCGCAATGTCGTACACTGTCAGCAGTGAATGAGTGAGCACAATGTCGTACACTGTGTCAGCAGTCACTCACTCTGCGCAATGTCGTACACTGTGTCAGCAGTATTCATTGTGCACAATTATGAACACACTTACTGCAGTCACTGACTATGCACAATGTTGTACACTGTGTCCGCAGTCACTAAGTGTGCAATATGTCGTACAATGTGTCTGCAGTCATTCACTGTGCACAATTACGTACACACTGCCTGCAGTCACTGACTGCACAATGTTGTACACTGTGTCCGCAGTCATTAAGTGTGCACTATGTCGTACAATGTGTCCACAGTCATTCACTGTGCGCAATTACGTACAAACTGCCTGCAGTCACTGACTGTGCACAATATCGTACACTGTGGCCACAGTCACTAAGTGTGCACTATGTCATACACTGTGTCCTCAGTCATTCACTGAGCACAAAGTCTTACACTATCCGTAGCCATTCACCATGTACAATGTCATACACTGTACCCGCAGTCATTCACCGTGCACAATGATGTACACAGTCTCCGCAGTCACTAAGTGTGCACTATATCGTACAATGTGTCCGCAGTCATTCACTCTGCAAAATTACGTACATTCTGCCCGCAGTCATTCTCTGTGCACAATATCGTACACTTTGTCCGCAGTCAATCAGTGAGCACAATGTCGTACACAGTGTCTGCAGTCACTTAAGTGTGCACTACGTCTTACAATGTGTCCGCAGTCATTCACTGTGCACAATTACGTACACTCTCGCCGCAGTCATTCTCTGTGAACAATGTAGTACACTTTGTCCGCAGTCACTCACTGTACACAAAGTCGTACACAGTGTCTGCAGTCACTTAAGTGTGCACTACGTCTTACAATGTGTCCGCAGTCATTCACTGTGCACCATTACGTACACACTGCCTGCAGTCATTCACTAAGCACAATGTCGTACACTGTGTCAGCAGTCAATCAGTGAGCACAATGTCGTTCACTGTTTCAGCTCATTCACTCTGCGCAATGTCGTACACTGTGTCCGCAGTCATTCACTGCGCACAATTAAGTACACACTCGCCGCAGTCATTCTCTTTGAACAAAGACGTACACTTTCTCCGCAGTCACTCACTGTGCACAATGTCGTATAGAGTGTCCACAGTCACTAAGTGTGCACTATTTCGTACAATGTGTCCGCAGTCATTCACTGTGCATAATGTCGTATAGAGTGTCCACATTCACTAAGTGTGCACTATATCATACAATGAGTCCGCAGTCATTTACTGTCTGCAATTACGTACAAATTGCCTGCAGTCACTGACTGTGCACAATATCGTACACTGTGGCCACATTCACTAAGTGTCCACTATGTCATACACTGTGTCCTCAGTCATTCACTGAGCACTAAGTCTTACACTACCCGCAGCCATTCACCATGTACAATGTCATACACTGTACCCGCAGTCATTCACAGAAAACAATGTCGTACCCAGTGTCCGCAGTCATTCACCGTGCACAATGACGTACACAGTGTCCGTAGTCATTCACTCTGCACAATTACGTACATTCTGCCCGCAGTCATTCTGTGCACAATATCGTACACTTTGTCCGCAGTCAATATTGTGCACAATTATATACACTCTCGCCGCAGGACTTCTCTTTGAACAATGTCGTACACTGTGTCCGCAGTCACCCACTGTGCACAAAGTTCTACACTGTGTCCGCAGTCATTCACTGTGCACCATTACGTACACACTGCCTGCAGTCATTCACTAAGCACAATGTTGTACACTGTGCCAGCAGTCAATCAATGAGCACAATGTCGTTCACAGTGTCCGCTCACTCACACTGCGCAATGTCGTACACTGTGTCCGCAGTCATTCACTGCGCACAATTAAGTACACACTCGCCGCAGTCATTCTCTTTGAACAAAGACGTACACTTTCTCCGCAGTCACTCACTGTGCACAATGTCGTATAGAGTGTCCACAGTCACTAAGTGTGCACTATATCGTACAATGTGTCCGCAGTCATTCACTGTGTGCAATTACGTAAAAACTGCCTGCAGTCACTGACTGTGCACAATATCGTACACTGTGGCCGCAGTCACTAAGTGTGCACTATGTCATACACTGTGTCCTCAGTCATTCACTGAGCACAAAGTCTTACACTACCCGCAGCCATTCACCATGTACAATGTCATACACTGTACCCGCAGTCATTCACCGTGCACAATGTCGTACACAGTGTCCGCAGTCATTCACTGTGCACAAAGTTGTACAGTGTCCGCAGTCATTCACTGTGCACCATTACGTACACACTGCCTGCAGTCATTCACTAAGCACAATGTCATACACTGTGTCAGCAGTCAATGAGTGAGCACAATGTCGTTCACTGTGTCCGCTCACTCACTCTGCGCAAAGTTGTACTCTGTGTCCGCAGTATTCACTGTGCACAATTGTGTACACACTGCCTGCAGTCACTGACTGTGCCCAATGTTGTACACTGTGTCTGCAGTCACTAAGTGTGCACAATGTCGTACACTGTGCCGGCAGTCATTCACTCTGCACAATTACGTACATTCTGCTCGCAGTCATTCTCTGTGCCCAATATCGTACACTTTGTCCGCAGTCATTATTGTGCACAATTATGTACACTCTCGCCGCAGTCATTCTCTTTGAACAATGTCGTACACTGTGTCCGCAGTAATTCACTGAGCAAAATGTAGTACACTGTGTCCGCAGTCATTCACTGTGCACCATTATGTACACACAGCCTCCCATCATTCACTAAGCACAATGTTGTGCACTGTGTCAGCAGTCAATGAATCAGCACAATGTCGTTCACTGTGTCCGCTCACTCACTCTGCGCAATGTCGTACACTGTCAGCAGTGAATGAGTGAGCACAATGTCGTACACTGTGTCAGCAGTCACTCACTCTGCGCAATGTCGTACACTGTGTCAGCAGTATTCATTGTGCACAATTATGAACACACTTACTGCAGTCACTGACTGCACAATGTTGTACACTGTGTCCGCAGTCATTAAGTGTGCACTATGTCGTACAATGTGTCCACAGTCATTCACTGTGCGCAATTACGTACAAACTGCCTGCAGTCACTGACTGTGCACAATATCGTACACTGTGGCCACAGTCACTAAGTGTGCACTATGTCATACACTGTGTCCTCAGTCATTCACTGAGCACAAAGTCTTACACTATCCGTAGCCATTCACCATGTACAATGTCATACACTGTACCCGCAGTCATTCACCGTGCACAATGATGTACACAGTCTCCGCAGTCACTAAGTGTGCACTATATCGTACAATGTGTCCGCAGTCATTCATTCTGCACAATTACGTACATTCTGCCCGCAGTCATTCTCTGTGCACAATATCGTACACTGCGTCCGCATTCATTCACTGTGCACAATTACGTACACTCTCGCCGCAGTCATTCTCTGTGAACAATGTAGTACACTTTGTCCGCAGTCACTCACTGTACACAAAGTCATACACAGTGTCTGCAGTCACTTAAGTGTGCACTACGTCTTACAATGTGTCCGCAGTCATTCACTGTGCACCATTACGTACACACTGCCTGCAGTCATTCACTAAGCACAATGTCGTACACTGTGTCAGCAGTCAATCAGTGAGCACAATGTCGTTCACTGTTTCAGCTCATTCACTCTGCGCAATGTCGTACACTGTGTCCGCAGTCATTCACTGCGCACAATTAAGTACACACTCGCCGCAGTCATTCTCTTTGAACAAAGACGTACACTTTCTCCGCAGTCACTCACTGTGCACAATGTCGTATAGAGTGTCCACAGTCACTAAGTGTGCACTATTTCGTACAATGTGTCCGCAGTCATTCACTGTGCATAATGTCGTATAGAGTGTCCACATTCACTAAGTGTGCACTATATCATACAATGAGTCCGCAGTCATTTACTGTCTGCAATTACGTACAAACTGCCTGCAGTCACTGACTGTGCACAATATCGTACACTGTGGCCACATTCACTAAGTGTCCACTATGTCATACACTGTGTCCTCAGTCATTCACTGAGCACTAAGTCTTATACTACCCGCAGCCATTCACCATGTACAATGTCATACACTGTACCCGCAGTCATTCACAGAAAACAATGTCGTACCCAGTGTCCGCAGTCATTCACCGTGCACAATGACGTACACAGTGTCCGTAGTCATTCACTCTGCACAATTACGTACATTCTGCCCGCAGTCATTCTGTGCACAATATCGTACACTTTGTCCGCAGTCATTATTGTGCACAATTATGTACACTCTCGCCGCAGTACTTCTCTTTGAACAATGTCGTACACTGTGTCCGCAGTCACCCACTGTGCACAAAGTTCTACACTGTGTCCGCAGTCATTCACTGTGCACCATTAAGTACACACTGCCTGCAGTCATTCACTAAGCACAATGTCGTACACTGTGCCAGCAGTCAATCAATGAGCACAATGTCGTTCACAGTGTCCGCTCACTCACACTGCGCAATGTCGTACACTGTGTCCGCAGTCATTCACTGCGCACAATTAAGTACACACTCGCCGCAGTCATTCTCTTTGAACAAAGACGTACACTTTCTCCGCAGCCACTCACTGTGCACAATGTCGTATAGAGTGTCCACAGTCACTAAGTGTGCACTATATCGTACAATGTGTCCGCAGTCATTCACTGTGTGCAATTACGTAAAAACTGCCTGCAGTCACTGACTGTGCACAATATCGTACACTGTGGCCGCAGTCACTAAGTGTGCACTATGTCATACACTGTGTCCTCAGTCATTCACTGAGCACAAAGTCTTACACTACCCGCAGCCATTCACCATGTACAATGTCATACACTGTACCCGCAGTCATTCACGGTGAACAATGTCGTACCCAGTGTCCGCAGTCATTCACCGTGCACAATGACGTACACAGCGTCCGTAGTCATTCACTCTGCACAATTACATACATTCTGCCCGCAGTCATTCTCTGTGCACAATATCGTACACTGCGTCTGCATTCATTCACTGTGCACAATTACGTACACTCTCGCCGCAGTCATTCTCTTTGAACAATGTAGTACACTTTGTCCGCAGTCACTCAGTGTGCACAATGTCGTACACAGTGTCTGCATTCACTAAGTGTGCACTATGTCTTACAATGTGTCTGCAGTCATTCATTGTGCACCATTACGTACACACTGCCTGCAGTCATTCACTAAGCACAATGTCGTACACAGTGTCTGCAGTCATTCTCTGTGCACAATATCGTACACTGCATCCGCATTCATTCACTGTGCACAATTATGTACACTTTCGCCGCAGTCATTCTCTTTGAACAATGTAGTACACTTTGTCCGCAGTCACTCACTGTACACAAATTCGTACACAGTGTCTGCAGTCACTTAAGTGTGCACTATATCGTACAATGAGTCCGCAGTCATTCACTGTGCGCAATTACGTACAAACTGCCTGCAGTCACTGACTGTGCACAATATCGTACACTGTGGCTGCAGTCACTAAGTGTGCACTATGTCATACACTGTGTCCTCAGTCATTCACTGAGCACAAATTCTTACACTACCCGCAGCCATTCACCATGTACAATGTCATACACTGTACCCGCAGTCATTCACAGAGAACAATGTCGTACCCAGTGTCCGCAGTCATTCACCGTGCATAATGACGTACACAGTATCCGTAGTCATTCACTCTGCACAATTTCGTACACTCTGCCCGCAGTCATTCTCTGTGCACAATATCGCACACTGCGTCCGCATTCATTCACTGTGCACAATTACGTACACTCTCGCCGCAGTCATTCTCTTTGAACAATGTAGTACACTTTGTCCGCAGTCACTCACTGTACACAAAGTCGTACACAGTGTCTGCAGTCACTTAAGTGTGCACTACGTCTTACAATGTGTCCGCAGTCATTCACTGTGCACCATTACGTACACACTGCCTGCAGTCATTCACTAAGCACATCGTCGTACACTGTGTCAGCAGTCAATCAGTGAGCACAATGTCGTTCACTGTTTCAGCTCATTCACTCTGCGCAATGTCGTACACTGTGCCCGCAGACACTCACTCTGCGCAATGTCGTACACTGTGTCCGCAGTCATTCACTGCGCACAATTAAGTACACACTCGCCGCAGTCATTCTCTTTGAACAAAGACGTACACTTTCTCCGCAGGCACTCACTGTGCACAATGTCGTATAGAGTGTCCACAGTCACTAAGTGTGCACTATATCATACAATGAGTCCGCAGTCATTCACTGTGTGCAATTACGTACAAACTGCCTGCAGTCACTGACTGTGCCCAATATCGTACACTGTGGCCACATTCAGTAAGTGTGCACTATGTCATACAATGTGTCCTCAGTCATTCACTGAGCACAAAGTCTTACACTATCCGTAGCCATTCACCATGTACAATGTCATACACTGTACCCGCAGTCATTCACCGTGCACAATGACGTACACAGTGTCCGCAGTCACTAAGTGTGCACAATATCGTACACTTTGTCCGCAGTCATTATTGTGCACAATTATGTACACTCTCGCCGCAGTAATTCTCTTTGAACAATGTCGTACACTGTGTCCGCAGTCACTCACTGTGCACAAAGTTGTATAGTGTCCGCAGTCATTCACTGTGCACCATTACGTACACACTGCCTGCAGTCATTCACTAAGCACAATGTCATACACTGTGTCAGCAGTCAATGAGTGAGCACAATGTCGTTCACTGTGTCCGCTCACTCACTCTGCGCAAAGTTGTACTCTGTGTCCGCAGTATTCATTGTACACAATTATGTACACACTGCCTGCCATCACTGACTGTGCCCAATGTTGTACACTGTGTCTGCAGTCACTAAGTGTGCACAATGTCGTACACTGTGTCCGCAGTCATTCACTCTGCACAATTACGTACACTCTGCCCGCAGTCATTCTCTGTGCACAATATCGTACACTGCATCCGCAGTCATTCACTCCGCAGTCTGTCACTGAGCAGAATGTCTTACACTGTGTCCGCAGTCATTCACTGAGCAGAAAGTTGTACACTGTGTCCGCAGTCATTCACTGTGCACCATTACGTACACACTGCCTGCAGGCATTCACTAAGCACAATGTCGTACACTGTGTCAGCAGTCAGTCAGTGAGCACAATGTCGTTCACTGTGTCCGCTCACTCACTCTGCGCAATGTCGTACACTGTGTCAGCAGTCAATCAGTGAGCACAATGTCGTTCACTGTGTTCGCTCACTCACTCTGCGCAATGTCGTACACTGCGTCCGCATTCATTCACTGTGCACAATTACGTACACACTCGCCGCAGTCATTCTCTTTGAACAATGTCGTACACTTTCTCCGCAGTCACTCACTGTGCACAAAGTCGTACACAGTGTCTGCAGTCACTAGGTGTGCACTATGTCTTAAAATGTGTCTGCAGTCATTCACTGTGCACCATTACGTACACACTGCCTGCAGTCATTCACTAAGCACAATGTCGTACACAGTGTCTGCAGTCAATCAATGAGCACAATGTCGTTCACAGTGTCCGCTCACTCACACTGCGCAATGTCGTACACTGTGCCCGCAGTCATTCACTGTGCACCATTACGTACACACTGCCTGCAGTCATTCACTAAGCACAATGTCGTACACAGTGTCTGCAGTCAATCAATGAGCACAATGTCGTTCACAGTGTCCGCTCACTCACACTGCGCAATGTCGTACACTGTGCCCGCAGACACTCACTCTGCGCAATGTCGTACACTGTGTCAGCAGCCAATCAATGAGCACAATGTCGTTCACTGTGTCTGCTCACTCACTCTGCGCAATGTCGTACACTGTGTCCGCAGTCATTCACTGCGCACAATTAAGTACACACTCGCCGCAGTCATTCTCTTTGAACAAAGACGTACACTTTCTCCGCAGTCACTCACTGTGCGCAATTACGTACAAACTGCCTGCAGTCACTGACTGTGCACAATGCCGTACACAGTGTCCGCAGTCACTAAGAGTGCACTATGTCATACACTGTGTCCTCAGTCATTCACTGAGCACAAAGTCTTACACTACCCGCAGCCATTCACGGTGAACAATGTCGTACCCAGTGTCCGCAGTCATTCACCGTGCACAATGACGTACACAGCGTCCGTAGTCATTCACTCTGCACAATTACGTACATTCTGCCCGCAGTCATTCTCTGTGCACAATATCATACACTGCGTCCGCAGTCATTCACTGTGCACAATTACGTACACTCTCGCCGCAGTCATTCTCTTTGAACAATGTGGTACACTTTGTCCGCAGTCACTCACTGTACACAAATTCGTACACAGTGTCTGCAGTCACTTAAGTGTGCACTATATCGTACAATGAGTCCGCAGTCATTCACTGTGCGCAATTACGTACAAACTGCCTGCAGTCACTGACTGTGCACAATATCGTACACTGTGGCTGCAGTCACTAAGTGTGCACTATGTCATACACTGTGTCCTCAGTCATTCACTGAGCACAAAGTCTTACACTACCCACAGCCATTCACCATGTACAATGTCATACACTGTACCCGCAGTCTTTTACAGAGAACAATGTCGTACCCAGTGTCCGCAGTCATTCACCGTGCATAATGACGTACACAGTATCCGTAGTCATTCACTCTACACAATTTCGTACACTCTGCCCGCAGTCATTCTCTGTGCACAATATCGCACACTGCGTCCGCATTCATTCACTGTGCACAATTACGTACACTCTCGCCGCAGTCATTCTCTTTGAACAATGTAGTACACTTTGTCCGCAGTCACTCACTGTACACAAAGTCGTACACAGTGTCTGCAGTCACTTAAGTGTGCACTACGTCTTACAATGTGTCCGCAGTCATTCACTGTGCACCATTACGTACACACTGCCTGCAGTCATTCACTAAGCACAATGTCGTACACTGTGTCAGCAGTCAATCAGTGAGCACAATGTCGTTCACTGTTTCAGCTCATTCACTCTGCGCAATGTCGTACACTGTGCCCGCAGACACTCACTCTGCGCAATGTCGTACACTGTGTCCGCAGTCATTCACTGCGCACAATTAAGTACACACTCGCCGCAGTCATTCTCTTTGAACAAAGACGTACACTTTCTCCGCAGGCACTCACTGTGCACAATGTCGTATAGAGTGTCCACAGTCACTAAGTGTGCACTATATCATACAATGAGTCCGCAGTCATTCACTGTGTGCAATTACGTACAAACTGCCTGCAGTCACTGACTGTGCCCAATATCGTACACTGTGGCCACATTCAGTAAGTGTGCACTATGTCATACACTGTGTCCTCAGTCATTCACTGAGCACAAAGTCTTACACTATCCGTAGCCATTCACCATGTACAATGTCATACACTGTAACCGCAGTCATTCACCGTGCACAATGACGTACACAGTGTCCGCAGTCACTAAGTGTGCACAATATCGTACACTTTGTCCGCAGTCATTATTGTGCACAATTATGTACACTCTCGCCGCAGTAATTCTCTTTGAACAATGTCGTACACTGTGTCCGCAGTCACTCACTGTGCACAAAGTTGTACAGTGTCCGCAGTCATTCACTGTGCACCATTACGTACACACTGCCTGCAGTCATTCACTAAGCACAATGTCATACACTGTGTCAGCAGTCAATGAGTGAGCACAATGTCGTTCACTGTGTCCGCTCACTCACTCTGCGCAAAGTTGTACTCTGTGTCCGCAGTATTCACTGTGCACAATTGTGTACACACTGCCTGCAGTCACTGACTGTGCCCAATGTTGTACACTGTGTCTGCAGTCATTCACTCTGCACAATTACGTACACTCTGCCCGCAGTCATTCTCTGTGCACAATATCGTACACTGCATCCGCAGTCATTCACTCCGCAGTCTGTCACTGAGCAGAATGTCTTACACTGTGTCCGCAGTCATTCACTGTGCACCATTACGTACACACTGCCTGCAGGCATTCACTAAGCACAATGTCGTACACTGTGTCAGCAGTCAGTCAGTGAGCACAATGTCGTTCACTGTGTCCGCTCACTCACTCTGCGCAATGTCGTACACTGTGTCAGCAGTCAATCAGTGAGCACAATGTCGTTCACTGTGTCCGCTCACTCACTCTGCGCAATGTCGTACACTGCGTCCGCATTCATTCACTGTGCACAATTACGTACACTCTCGCCGCAGTCATTCTCTTTGAACAATGTCGTACACTTTCTCCGCAGTCACTCACTGTGCACAAAGTCGTACACAGTGTCTGCAGTCACTAGGTGTGCACTATGTCTTAAAATGTGTCTGCAGTCATTCACTGTGCACCATTACGTACACACTGCCTGCAGTCATTCACTAAGCACAATGTCGTACACAGTGTCTGCAGTCAATCAATGAGCACAATGTCGTTCACAGTGTCCGCTCACTCACACTGCGCAATGTCGTACACTGTGCCCGCAGTCATTCACTGTGCACCATTACGTACACACTGCCTGCAGTCATTCACTAAGCACAATGTCGTACACTGTGTCTGCAGTCAATCAATGAGCACAATGTCGTTCACTGTGTCTGCTCACTCACTCTGCGCAATGTCGTACACTGTGTCCGCAGTCATTCACTGCGCACAATTAAGTACACACTCGCCGCAGTCATTCTCTTTGAACAAAGACGTACACTTTCTCCGCAGTCACTCACTGTGCACAATGTCGTATAGAGTGTCCACAGTCACTAAGTGTGCACTATATCGTACAATGTGTCCGCAGTCATTCACTGTGTGCAATTACGTACAAACTGCCTGCAGTCACTGACTGTGCACAATGCCGTACACAGTGTCCGCAGTCACTAAGAGTGCACTATGTCATCCACTGTGTCCTCAGTCATTCACTGAGCACAAAGTCTTACACTACCCGCAGCCATTCACCATGTACAATGTCATACACTGTACCCGCAGTCATTCACGGTGAACAATGTCGTACCCAGTGTCCGCAGTCATTCACCGTGCACAATGACGTACACAGCGTCCGTAGTCATTCACTCTGCACAATTACGTACATTCTGCCCGCAGTCATTCTCTGTGCACAATATCATACACTGCGTCCGCAGTCATTCACTGTGCACAATTACGTACACTCTTGCCGCAGTCATTCTCTTTGAACAATGTGGTACACTTTGTCCGCAGTCACTCACTGTGCACAAAGTCGTACACAGTGTCTGCAGTCACTAGGTGTGCACTATGTCTTAAAATGTGTCTGCAGTCATTCACTGTGCACCATTACGTACACACTGCCTGCAGTCATTCACTAAGCACAATGTCGTACACAGTGTCTGCAGTCATTCACTGTGCACAATTACGTACACTCTGCCCGCAGTCATTCTCTGTGCACAATATCGTACACTGCGTCCGCATTCATTCACTGTGCACAATTACGTACACTCTCGCCGCAGTCATTCTCTTTGAACAATGTAGTACACTTTGTCCGCAGTCACTCACTGTACACAAATTCGTACACAGTGTCTGCAGTCACTTAAGTGTGCACTATATCGTACAATGAGTCCGCAGTCATTCACTGTGCGCAATTACGTACAAACTGCCTGCAGTCACGGACTGTGCACAATATCGTACACTGTGGCTGCAGTCACTAAGTGTGCACTATGTCATACACTGTGTCCTCAGTCATTCACTGAGCACAAAGTCTTACACTACCCGCAGCCATTCACCATGTACAATGTCATACACTGTGTCAGCAGTCAATCGGTGAGCATAATGTCGTTCCCTGTGTCCGCTCACTCACTCTGCGCAATGTCGTACACTCTGCCCGCAGACACTCACTCTGCGCAATGTCGTACACTGTGTCCGCAGTCATTCACTGCGCACAATTAAATACACACTCGCCGCAGTCATTCTCTTTGAACAAAGACGTACACTTTCTCCGCAGTCACTCACTGTGCACAATGTCGTATAGAGTGCCAACAGTCACTAAGTGTGCTCCATATCGTACAATGTGTCTGCAGTCATTCACTGTGCGCAATTACGTACACACTGCCTGCAGTCACTGACTGTGCACAATATCGTACACTGTGGCCGCAGTCACTAAGTGTGCACTATGTCATACACTGTGTCCTCAGTCATTCACTGAGCACAAAGTCTTACACTATCCGCAGCCATTCACCATGTACAATGTCATACACTGTACCCGCAGTCATTCAAAGTGAACTATGTCGTACCCAGTGTCTGCAGTCATTCACCGTACACAATGACGTACACAGTGTCCGCAGTCATTCACTCTGCACAATTACGTACATTCTGCCCACAGTTATTCTCTATGCACAATATCGTACACTTTGTCCGCAGTCATTATTGTGCACAATTACGTACACTCTCGCCGCATTAATTCTCTTTGAACAATGTCGTACACTGTGTCCGCAGTAATTCAATGAGCAGAATGTCGTACAATGTGTCCGCAGTCACTCACTGTGCACAATGTTGTACACAATGTCCGATGTCGCTAAGTGTGCACAATGCCATTCACTGTGCCCGCAGTCATTCACTGAGCAGAATGTCGTACACTCTACCTGCAATCACTCACTGTGCACAATGTCATAAAATGCGTCCGCAGTCATTCACTGAGTACAATGTCGTACACTGTGTCCGCAGTCATTCACTGTGCACCATTACATACACACTCGCCATCATCCACTCTTTTTAACTATGTAGTACACTTTGTCCGCAGTCAAAAACTGTACACAATGTCATAAACAGTGTCCGCAGTCACTAAGTGTGCCCTGTGTCTTACACTGTGTTAGCAGTCAATCAGTGTGCACAATGTCGTCCACTGCATCCGCAGTCATTCACTGTGGACAATGTCGTGCACTGTGTCCGCAGTCACTCAACGTTTGCAATGTCGTTCACTGTGTCCGCAGCCATTCACCGTGCACAATGTTGTACACTGTGTCCACAGTCATTCTCCATTAACAATGTCATACACTGTGTCCGCAGTCATTCACCGCATGCAATGTTGTACACTGTGTCCGCAGTCACTCAACTTGCGCAATATCATTCACTGTGTCCGCCGTCATTCATCGTGCGCAAAGTCGTACACTGTCTCCAGTCCTTCACCGTGCGCAATGTCGTCCACTGCTTCCGCAGTCATTCACCGTGGACAATGTCATTCACTGTGTCCGCAATCATTCACTGTGTCAAATGTCGTACACTGTGTCTGCAGTCATTCTCCGTGCACAATGTCATACACTGTTTCAGCATTCATTCACTGTACACAATGTCGAACACAGAGTCTGCAGTCATTCACTGTGCACATAGTCGTACACTGTGTCCGCAGTAACTCACTGGGCACAAGGTTGTCCACTGTGTCCGCAGTCATTGAATGTGTCAAATGTCGTACACTGTGTCTGCAGTCATTCTCCATGCACAATGTCGTACGCAGAGTCCGCAGCCATTCACCGTGCACAATTATGTACACTATGTCCGCAGTCATTCACCGTGCACAATGTCGTACACTGTGTCCACATTCATTCTCCATTAACAAAGACGTACACAGTGTCCGCAGTCATTCTCCGTGCGCAATCTCGTACACTGTGTCCGCAGTAACTCACTGGGCACAATGTTGTACACTGGGCCTGCAGGCATTCACCATACACAAGCTCATAAAATGTGTCCACAGTCATTCTCCATTAACAATGACGTACACAGTGTCCACAGTCATTCACCGTGCGCAATATTGTACACTATGTCCGCAGTCGTACAACGTGCGCAATGTCGTACACTGTGTCCACAGTCATTCACCGTGCACAATGTCATACACAGTGTCCACAGTCATTCCCCATTAACAATGACGTACACAGTGTCCACAGTCATTCTCTGTGCGCAATGTCGTACACTGTGTCCGCAGTAACTCACTGGGCAAAAGGTTGTCCACTGTGTCCGCAGTAACTGAATGTGTCAAATGTCGTACACTGTGTCTGCAGTCATTCTCCATGCACAATGTTGTACACAGTGTACGCATCCATTCACTGTACACAAGCTGGTAGACTGTGTCCACAGTCATTCTCCATTAACAATGACGAACTCAGTGTCCGCAGTCATTCACCGTGCACAATATTGTACACAGTTTCCGCAGTCACTCACTGTGCACAAAGTCATACACTGTGCCTGCAGTCATTCACCGTGCGCAATGCTGTACACTGTGTCCAGACCTTCACTGTGCGCAATGTAGTACACTGTGTCCGCAGTCACTCACCGTGCACAATGTCGTACTCTGTGTCCACAGTCATTCACCATACACAAGCTTGTAGACTGTGTCCACAGTCATTCTCCATTAACAATGTCGTACACTGTGTCCGCAGTCACTCACTGTGCACAATGTCGTACACTTTGTTCGCAGTCATTCACCATACGTAATGTCATACACTGTGTCCAGTCCTTCACTGTGTGCAACGTAGTACACTGTATCCAGTCCTTTACCATGTGCAAAGTCGTACACTGTGTCCTCAGCCATTCACTGTTTCGAATGTCGTACGCTGTGTCCGCAGTAACTCACTGGGCACAAGGTTGTCCACTGTGTCCGCAGTAACTGAATGTGTCAAATGTCATACACTGTGTCTGCAGTCATTCTCCGTGCACAATGTCGTACATAGTGTACGCAGCCATTCACCGTACACAAGCTGGTAGACTGTGTCCACAGTCATTCTCCATTAACAATGACGTACACAGTGTCCGCAGTCATTCACCGTGTGCAATATTGTACACAGTTTCCACAGTCACTCACTGTGCACAATGTCATACACTGTGTCTGCAGTCATTCACCATGCGCAATGTCATACACTGTGTCCAGTCCTTCACTGTGCGCAATGTAGTACACTGTCTCCAGTCCTTTACCATGCACAAAGTCGTACACTGTGTCCGCAGTCACTCACCGTGCACAATGTCGTACACTGTGTCCACAGTCATTCACCATACACAAGCTTGTAGACTGTGTCCACAGTCATTCTCCATTAACAATGTCGTACGCTGTGTCCGCAGTCACTCACTGTGCACAATGTCGTACACTTTGTTCGCAGTCATTCACCATACGTAATGTCATACACTGTGTCCAGTCCTTCACTGTGTGCAACGTAGTACACTGTATCCAGTCCTTTACCATGTGCAAAGTCGTACACTGTGTCCTCAGCCATTCACTGTTTCGAATGTCGTACGCTGTGTCCGCAGTCACTCACCGTGCGCAATGTTCAATGCCGTGTCCTTAGTCCTACACTGGGCACAATGATGTCCACTGTGTCCACAGTCATTCACTAAGCACAATGTCGTCCACTGTGTCCTCAGTCATTCTCCATTAACAATGTTGTACACTGTATCCGCAGTCGTTCTCTATTCACAATGTCGCACACTGTGTCCACAGTCGTACAACGTGCGCAGTGTCGTAAACTGTGTCCAGAGTCATTCTCCATTAACAATGACGTACACAGTGTCGGAAATCATTCTCCATGCGCAATGTCGTACACTGTGTCCGCAGTAACTCACTGGGCACAAGGTTGTCCACTGTGTCCGCAGTAACTGAATGTGTCAAATGTCGTACACTGTGTCTGCAGTCATTCTCCGTGCACAATGTCGTACATAGTGTACGCAGCCATTCACCGTACACAAGCTGGTAGACTGTGTCCACAGTCATTCTCCATTAACAATGACGTACACAGTGTCCGCAGTCATTCACCGTGCGCAATATTGTACACAGTTTCCGCAGTCACTCACTGTGCACAATGTCATACACTGTGTCTGCAGTCATTCACCGTGCGCAATGTCATGCACTGTGTCCAGTCCTTCACTGTGCGCAATGTAGTACACTGTCTCCAGTCCTTTACCGTGTGCAATGTTGTACACTGTGTCCACAGTCATTCACCATGCACAAGCTTGTAGACTGTGTCCACAGTCATTCTCCATTAACAATGTCGTACGCTGTGTCCGCAGTCACTCACTGTGCACAATGTCGTACACTTTGTTCGCAGTCATTCACCATACGTAATGTCATACACTGTGTCCAGTCCTTCACTGTGTGCAACGTAGAACACTGTATCCAGTCCTTTACCATGTGCAAAGTCGTACACTGTGTCCTCAGCCATTCACTGTTTCGAATGTCGTACGCTGTGTCCGCAGTCACTCACCGTGCGCAATGTTCAATGCCGTGTCCTTAGTCCTACACTGGGCACAATGATGTCCACTGTGTCCGCAGTCATTCACTAAGCACAATGTCGTCCACTGTGTCCTCAGTCATTCTCCATTAACAATGTTGTACACTGTATCCGCAGTCGTTCTCCATTCACAATGTCGTACACTGTGTCCAGAGTCATTCTCCATTAACAATGACGTACACTGTGTCTGCAGTCATTCACCGTGCACAATGTAGTACACAGTGTCCACAGTCATTCTCCATTAACAATGACGTACACAGTGTCGGAAATCATTCTCCATGCGCAATGTCGTACACTGTGTCCACAGTAACTCACTGGGCACAAGGTTGTCCACTGTGTCCGCAGTAACTGAATGTGTCAAATGTCGTACACTGTGTCTGCAGTCATTCTCCGTGCACAATGTCGTACATAGTGTACGCAGCCATTCACCGTACACAAGCTGGTAGACTGTGTCCACAGTCATTCTCCATTAACAATGACGTACACAGTGTCCGCAGTCATTCACCGTGCGCAATATTGTACACAGTTTCCGCAGTCACTCACTGTGCACAATGTCATACACTGTGTCTGCAGTCATTCACCATGCGCAATGTCATGCACTGTCTCCAGTCCTTTACCGTGTGCAAAGTCGTACACTGTATCAAGTCCTTTACCATGTGCAAAGTCGTACACTGTGTCCGCAGCCATTCACTGTTTCGTATGTCGTACGCTACGTCCGCAGTCACTCACCGTGCGCAATGTTCAATGTTGTGTACGCAGTCCTACACTGGGCACAATGTTGTCCACTGTGTCCGCAGTCATTCACTAAGCACAATGTCGTCCACTGCGTCCGCAGTCATTCACTGTGCACATAGTCGTACACTGTGTCCACAGTCATTCACCGTGCATAAGCTCGTAGAATGTGTCCACAGTCATTCTCCATTAACAATGACGTACACAGTGCCCGCAGTCATTCACCGTGCACAATGTCGTACACTGTGTCCACAGTCATTCACTGCATGCAATGTTGTACACTGTGACCGCAGTCACTCAACTTGCGCAATGTCATTCACTGTGTCCGCCGTCATTCATCGTGCGCAAAGTCGTACACTGTGTCCAGTCCTTCACCGTGCACAATGTAGTACACTTAGTCCAGTCCTTCACCGTGCGCAATGTCGTACACTGTGTCCGCAGTCCTTCATTGTGCACAATGTCGTCCACTGCTTCCGCAGTCTTTCACCGTGGACAATGTCATTCACTGTGTCCGCAGTCATTCACTGTGTCAAATGTCGTACACTGTGTCTGCAGTCATTCTCCGTGCACAATGTCATACACTGTTTCAGCATTCATTCACTGTACACAATGTCGAACACAGAGTCTGCAGTCATTCACTGTGCACATAGTCGTACACTGTGTCCGCAGTAACTCACTGGGCACAAGGTTGTCCACTGTGTCCGCAGTCATTGAATGTGTCAAATGTCGTACACTGTGTCTGTAGTCATTCTCCATGCACAATGTCGTACGCAGAGTCCGCAGCCATTCACCGTGCACAATTATGTACACTATGTCCGCAGTCATTCACCGTGCACAATGTCGTACACTGTGTTCACATTCATTCTCCATTAACAAAGACGTACACAGTGTCCGCAGTCATTCTCCGTGCGCAATCTCGTACACTGTGTCCGCTGTAGCTCACTGGGCACAATGTCGTACGCTGTGTCCGCAGTAACTCACTGGGCACAATGTTGTACACTGGGCCTGCAGGCATTCACCATACACAAGCTCATAGAATGTGTCCACAGTCATTCTCCATTAACAATGACGTACACTGTGTCCGCTGTCATTCCTCGTGCACAATGTCGCACACTATGTCCGCAGTCGTACAACGTGCGCAATGTCGTACACTGTGTCCACAGTCATTCACCGTGCACAATGTCATACACAGTGTCCACAGTCATTCCCCATTAACAATGACGTACACAGTGTCCACAGTCATTCTCTGTGCGCAATGTCGTACACTGTGTCCGCAGTAACTCACTGGGCACAAGGTTGTCCACTGTGTCCGCAGTAACTGAATGTGTCAAATGTCGTACACTGTGTCTGCAGTCATTCTCCATGCACAATGTTGTACACAGTGTACGCATCCATTCACTGTACACAAGCTGGTAGACTGTGTCCACAGTCATTCTCCATTAACAATGACGAACTCAGTGTCCGCAGTCATTCACCGTGCACAATATTGTACACAGTTTCCGCAGTCACTCACTGTGCACAAAGTCATACACTGTGCCTGCAGTCATTCACCGTGCGCAATGCTGTACACTGTGTCCAGACCTTCACTGTGCGCAATGTAGTACACTGTGTCTGCAGTCATTCACCGTGCACAATGTAGTACACTGTCTCCAGTCATTCACCATGCACAAAGTCGTACACTGTGTCCGCAGTCACTCACCGTGCGCAATGTCATACACTGTGTCCAGTCCTTCACTGTGTGCAACATAGAACACTGGCTCCAGTACTTTACGTGCGCAAAGTCGTACACTGTGTCCGCAGTCATTCACTATTTCGAATGTCGTATGCTGTGTCTGCAGTCAGTCAATGTGCTCAATGTTGTACGCTGTGTCCGCAGTCATTCTCCATTAACAATGGCATACACTGTGTCTGCAGTCATTCTCCATGCACAATGTCGTATACAGAGTCCGCAGCCATTCACCGTGCACAATTATGTACACTATGTCCGCAGTAACTCACTGTGCACAATGTCATACACTGTGTCTGCAGTCATTCACCATGCGCAATGTCATACACTGTGTCCAGTCCTTCACTGTGTGCAACGTAGAACACTGTATCCAGTCCTTTACCATGTGCAAAGTCGTACACTGTGTCCTCAGCCATTCACTGTTTCGAATGTCGTACGCTGTGTCCGCAGTAACTCACTGGGCACAAGGTTGTCCACTGTGTCCGCAGTAACTGAATGTGTCAAATGTCGTACACAGTGTCTGCAGTCATTCTCCGTGCACAATGTCGTACATAGTGTACGCAGCCATTCACCGTACACAAGCTGGTAGACTGTGTCCACAGTCATTCTCCATTAACAATGACGTACACAGTGTCCGCAGTCATTCAGCGTGTGCAATATTGTACACAGTTTCCGCAGTCACTCACTGTGCACAATGTCATACACTGTGTCTGCAGTCATTCACCATGCGCAATGTCATACACTGTGTCCAGTCCTTCACTGTGCGCAATGTAGTACACTGTCTCCAGTCCTTTACCATGCACAAAGTCGTACACTGTGTCCGCACTCACTCACCGTGCACAATGTTGTACACTGTGTCCACAGTCATTCACCATACACAAGCTTGTAGACTGTGTCCACAGTCATTCTCCATTAACAATGTCGTACGCTGTGTCCGCAGTCACTCACTGTGCACAATGTCGTACACTTTGTTCGCAGTCATTCACCATACGTAATGTCATACACTGTGTCCAGTCCTTCACTGTGTGCAAAGTAGTACACTGTATCCAGTCCTTTACCATGTGCAAAGTCGTACACTGTGTCCTCAGCCATTCACTGTTTCGAATGTCGTACGCTGTGTCCGCAGTCACTCACCGTGCGCAATGTTCAATGCCGTGTCCTTAGTCCTACACTGGGCACAATGATGTCCACTGTGTCCGCAGTCATTCACTAAGCACAATGTCGTCCACTGTGTCCTCAGTCATTCTCCATTAACAATGTTGTACACTGTATCCGCAGTCGTTCTCCATTCACAATGTCGTACACTGTGTCCAGAGTCATTCTCCATTAACAATGACGTACACTGTGTCTGCAGTCATTCACCGTGCACAATGTAGTACACAGTGTCCAGAGTCATTCTCCATTAACAATGACGTACACAGTGTCGGAAATCATTCTCCATGCGCAATGTCGTACACTGTGTCCACAGTAACTCACTGGGCACAAGGTTGTCCACTGTGTCCGCAGTAACTGAATGTGTCAAATGTCGTACACTGTGTCCGCAGTCATTCACCGTGCGCAATATTGTACACAGTTTCCGCAGTCACTCACTGTGCACAATGTCATACACTGTGTCTGCAGTCATTCACCATGCGCAATGTCATGCACTGTCTCCAGTCCTTTACCGTGTGCAAAGTCGTACACTGTATCAAGTCCTTTACCATGTGCAAAGTCGTACACTGTGTCCGCAGCCATTCACTGTTTCGTATGTCGTACGCTACGTCCGCAGTCACTCACCGTGCGCAATGTTCAATGTTGTGTACGCAGTCCTACACTGGGCACAATGTTGTCCACTGTGTCCGCAGTCATTCACTAAGCACAATGTCGTCCACTGCGTCCGCAGTCATTCACTGTGCACATAGTCGTACACTGTGTCCACAGTCATTCACCGTGCATAAGCTCGTAGAATGTGTCCACAGTCATTCTCCATTAACAATGACGTACACAGTGCCCGCAGTCATTCACCGTGCACAATGTCGTACACTGTGTCCACAGTCATTCACTGCATGCAATGTTGTACACTGTGACCGCAGTCACTCAACTTGCGCAATGTCATTCACTGTGTCCGCCGTCATTCATCGTGCGCAAAGTCGTACACTGTGTCCAGTCCTTCACCGTGCACAATGTAGTACACTTAGTCCAGTCCTTCACCGTGCGCAATGTCGTACACTGTGTCCGCAGTCCTTCATTGTGCACAATGTCGTCCACTGCTTCCGCAGTCTTTCACCGTGGACAATGTCATTCACTGTGTCCGCAGTCATTCACTGTGTCAAATGTCGTACACTGTGTCTGCAGTCATTCTCCGTGCACAATGTCATACACTGTTTCAGCATTCATTCACTGTACACAATGTCGAACACAGAGTCTGCAGTCATTCACTGTGCACATAGTCGTACACTGTGTCCGCAGTAACTCACTGGGCACAAGGTTGTCCACTGTGTCCGCAGTCATTGAATGTGTCAAATGTCGTACACTGTGTCTGTAGTCATTCTCCATGCACAATGTCGTACGCAGAGTCCGCAGCCATTCACCGTGCACAATTATGTACACTATGTCCGCAGTCATTCACCGTGCACAATGTCGTACACTGTGTTCACATTCATTCTCCATTAACAAAGACGTACACAGTGTCCGCAGTCATTCTCCGTGCGCAATCTCGTACACTGTGTCCGCTGTAGCTCACTGGGCACAATGTCGTACGCTGTGTCCGCAGTAACTCACTGGGCACAATGTTGTACACTGGGCCTGCAGGCATTCACCATACACAAGCTCATAGAATGTGTCCACAGTCATTCTCCATTAACAATGACGTACACTGTGTCCGCTGTCATTCCTCGTGCACAATGTCGCACACTATGTCCGCAGTCGTACAACGTGCGCAATGTCGTACACTGTGTCCACAGTCATTCACCGTGCACAATGTCATACACAGTGTCCACAGTCATTCCCCATTAACAATGACGTACACAGTGTCCACAGTCATTCTCTGTGCGCAATGTCGTACACTGTGTCCGCAGTAACTCACTGGGCACAAGGTTGTCCACTGTGTCCGCAGTAACTGAATGTGTCAAATGTCGTACACTGTGTCTGCAGTCATTCTCCATGCACAATGTTGTACACAGTGTACGCATCCATTCACTGTACACAAGCTGGTAGACTGTGTCCACAGTCATTCTCCATTAACAATGACGAACTCAGTGTCCGCAGTCATTCACCGTGCACAATATTGTACACAGTTTCCGCAGTCACTCACTGTGCACAAAGTCATACACTGTGCCTGCAGTCATTCACCGTGCGCAATGCTGTACACTGTGTCCAGACCTTCACTGTGCGCAATGTAGTACACTGTGTCTGCAGTCATTCACCGTGCACAATGTAGTACACTGTCTCCAGTCATTCACCATGCACAAAGTCGTACACTGTGTCCGCAGTCACTCACCGTGCGCAATGTCATACACTGTGTCCAGTCCTTCACTGTGTGCAACATAGAACACTGGCTCCAGTACTTTACGTGCGCAAAGTCGTACACTGTGTCCGCAGTCATTCACTATTTCGAATGTCGTATGCTGTGTCTGCAGTCAGTCAATGTGCTCAATGTTGTACGCTGTGTCCGCAGTCATTCTCCATTAACAATGGCATACACTGTGTCTGCAGTCATTCTCCATGCACAATGTCGTATACAGAGTCCGCAGCCATTCACCGTGCACAATTATGTACACTATGTCCGCAGTAACTCACTGTGCACAATGTCATACACTGTGTCTGCAGTCATTCACCATGCGCAATGTCATACACTGTGTCCAGTCCTTCACTGTGTGCAACGTAGAACACTGTATCCAGTCCTTTACCATGTGCAAAGTCGTACACTGTGTCCTCAGCCATTCACTGTTTCGAATGTCGTACGCTGTGTCCGCAGTAACTCACTGGGCACAAGGTTGTCCACTGTGTCCGCAGTAACTGAATGTGTCAAATGTCGTACACAGTGTCTGCAGTCATTCTCCGTGCACAATGTCGTACATAGTGTACGCAGCCATTCACCGTACACAAGCTGGTAGACTGTGTCCACAGTCATTCTCCATTAACAATGACGTACACAGTGTCCGCAGTCATTCAGCGTGTGCAATATTGTACACAGTTTCCGCAGTCACTCACTGTGCACAATGTCATACACTGTGTCTGCAGTCATTCACCATGCGCAATGTCATACACTGTGTCCAGTCCTTCACTGTGCGCAATGTAGTACACTGTCTCCAGTCCTTTACCATGCACAAAGTCGTACACTGTGTCCGCACTCACTCACCGTGCACAATGTTGTACACTGTGTCCACAGTCATTCACCATACACAAGCTTGTAGACTGTGTCCACAGTCATTCTCCATTAACAATGTCGTACGCTGTGTCCGCAGTCACTCACTGTGCACAATGTCGTACACTTTGTTCGCAGTCATTCACCATACGTAATGTCATACACTGTGTCCAGTCCTTCACTGTGTGCAAAGTAGTACACTGTATCCAGTCCTTTACCATGTGCAAAGTCGTACACTGTGTCCTCAGCCATTCACTGTTTCGAATGTCGTACGCTGTGTCCGCAGTCACTCACCGTGCGCAATGTTCAATGCCGTGTCCTTAGTCCTACACTGGGCACAATGATGTCCACTGTGTCCGCAGTCATTCACTAAGCACAATGTCGTCCACTGTGTCCTCAGTCATTCTCCATTAACAATGTTGTACACTGTATCCGCAGTCGTTCTCCATTCACAATGTCGTACACTGTGTCCAGAGTCATTCTCCATTAACAATGACGTACACTGTGTCTGCAGTCATTCACCGTGCACAATGTAGTACACAGTGTCCAGAGTCATTCTCCATTAACAATGACGTACACAGTGTCGGAAATCATTCTCCATGCGCAATGTCGTACACTGTGTCCACAGTAACTCACTGGGCACAAGGTTGTCCACTGTGTCCGCAGTAACTGAATGTGTCAAATGTCGTACACTGTGTCTGCAGTCATTCTCCGTGCACAATGTCGTACATAGTGTACGCAGCCATTCACCGTACACAAGCTGGTAGACTGTGTCCACAGTCATTCTCCATTAACAATGACGTACACAGTGTCCGCAGTCATTCACCGTGCGCAATATTGTACACAGTTTCCGCAGTCACTCACTGTGCACAATGTCATACACTGTGTCTGCAGTCATTCACCATGCGCAATGTCATGCACTGTCTCCAGTCCTTTACCGTGTGCAAAGTCGTACACTGTATCAAGTCCTTTACCATGTGCAAAGTCGTACACTGTGTCCGCAGCCATTCACTGTTTCGTATGTCGTACGCTACGTCCGCAGTCACTCACCGTGCGCAATGTTCAATGTTGTGTACGCAGTCCTACACTGGGCACAATGTTGTCCACTGTGTCCGCAGTCATTCACTAAGCACAATGTCGTCCACTGCGTCCGCAGTCATTCACTGTGCACATAGTCGTACACTGTGTCCACAGTCATTCACCGTGCATAAGCTCGTAGAATGTGTCCACAGTCATTCTCCATTAACAATGACGTACACAGTGCCCGCAGTCATTCACCGTGCACAATGTCGTACACTGTGTCCACAGTCATTCACTGCATGCAATGTTGTACACTGTGACCGCAGTCACTCAACTTGCGCAATGTCATTCACTGTGTCCGCCGTCATTCATCGTGCGCAAAGTCGTACACTGTGTCCAGTCCTTCACCGTGCACAATGTAGTACACTTAGTCCAGTCCTTCACCGTGCGCAATGTCGTACACTGTGTCCGCAGTCCTTCATTGTGCACAATGTCGTCCACTGCTTCCGCAGTCTTTCACCGTGGACAATGTCATTCACTGTGTCCGCAGTCATTCACTGTGTCAAATGTCGTACACTGTGTCTGCAGTCATTCTCCGTGCACAATGTCATACACTGTTTCAGCATTCATTCACTGTACACAATGTCGAACACAGAGTCTGCAGTCATTCACTGTGCACATAGTCGTACACTGTGTCCGCAGTAACTCACTGGGCACAAGGTTGTCCACTGTGTCCGCAGTCATTGAATGTGTCAAATGTCGTACACTGTGTCTGTAGTCATTCTCCATGCACAATGTCGTACGCAGAGTCCGCAGCCATTCACCGTGCACAATTATGTACACTATGTCCGCAGTCATTCACCGTGCACAATGTCGTACACTGTGTTCACATTCATTCTCCATTAACAAAGACGTACACAGTGTCCGCAGTCATTCTCCGTGCGCAATCTCGTACACTGTGTCCGCTGTAGCTCACTGGGCACAATGTCGTACGCTGTGTCCGCAGTAACTCACTGGGCACAATGTTGTACACTGGGCCTGCAGGCATTCACCATACACAAGCTCATAGAATGTGTCCACAGTCATTCTCCATTAACAATGACGTACACTGTGTCCGCTGTCATTCCTCGTGCACAATGTCGCACACTATGTCCGCAGTCGTACAACGTGCGCAATGTCGTACACTGTGTCCACAGTCATTCACCGTGCACAATGTCATACACAGTGTCCACAGTCATTCCCCATTAACAATGACGTACACAGTGTCCACAGTCATTCTCTGTGCGCAATGTCGTACACTGTGTCCGCAGTAACTCACTGGGCACAAGGTTGTCCACTGTGTCCGCAGTAACTGAATGTGTCAAATGTCGTACACTGTGTCTGCAGTCATTCTCCATGCACAATGTTGTACACAGTGTACGCATCCATTCACTGTACACAAGCTGGTAGACTGTGTCCACAGTCATTCTCCATTAACAATGACGAACTCAGTGTCCGCAGTCATTCACCGTGCACAATATTGTACACAGTTTCCGCAGTCACTCACTGTGCACAAAGTCATACACTGTGCCTGCAGTCATTCACCGTGCGCAATGCTGTACACTGTGTCCAGACCTTCACTGTGCGCAATGTAGTACACTGTGTCTGCAGTCATTCACCGTGCACAATGTAGTACACTGTCTCCAGTCATTCACCATGCACAAAGTCGTACACTGTGTCCGCAGTCACTCACCGTGCGCAATGTCATACACTGTGTCCAGTCCTTCACTGTGTGCAACATAGAACACTGGCTCCAGTACTTTACGTGCGCAAAGTCGTACACTGTGTCCGCAGTCATTCACTATTTCGAATGTCGTATGCTGTGTCTGCAGTCAGTCAATGTGCTCAATGTTGTACGCTGTGTCCGCAGTCATTCTCCATTAACAATGGCATACACTGTGTCTGCAGTCATTCTCCATGCACAATGTCGTATACAGAGTCCGCAGCCATTCACCGTGCACAATTATGTACACTATGTCCGCAGTAACTCACTGTGCACAATGTCATACACTGTGTCTGCAGTCATTCACCATGCGCAATGTCATACACTGTGTCCAGTCCTTCACTGTGTGCAACGTAGAACACTGTATCCAGTCCTTTACCATGTGCAAAGTCGTACACTGTGTCCTCAGCCATTCACTGTTTCGAATGTCGTACGCTGTGTCCGCAGTAACTCACTGGGCACAAGGTTGTCCACTGTGTCCGCAGTAACTGAATGTGTCAAATGTCGTACACAGTGTCTGCAGTCATTCTCCGTGCACAATGTCGTACATAGTGTACGCAGCCATTCACCGTACACAAGCTGGTAGACTGTGTCCACAGTCATTCTCCATTAACAATGACGTACACAGTGTCCGCAGTCATTCAGCGTGTGCAATATTGTACACAGTTTCCGCAGTCACTCACTGTGCACAATGTCATACACTGTGTCTGCAGTCATTCACCATGCGCAATGTCATACACTGTGTCCAGTCCTTCACTGTGCGCAATGTAGTACACTGTCTCCAGTCCTTTACCATGCACAAAGTCGTACACTGTGTCCGCACTCACTCACCGTGCACAATGTTGTACACTGTGTCCACAGTCATTCACCATACACAAGCTTGTAGACTGTGTCCACAGTCATTCTCCATTAACAATGTCGTACGCTGTGTCCGCAGTCACTCACTGTGCACAATGTCGTACACTTTGTTCGCAGTCATTCACCATACGTAATGTCATACACTGTGTCCAGTCCTTCACTGTGTGCAAAGTAGTACACTGTATCCAGTCCTTTACCATGTGCAAAGTCGTACACTGTGTCCTCAGCCATTCACTGTTTCGAATGTCGTACGCTGTGTCCGCAGTCACTCACCGTGCGCAATGTTCAATGCCGTGTCCTTAGTCCTACACTGGGCACAATGATGTCCACTGTGTCCGCAGTCATTCACTAAGCACAATGTCGTCCACTGTGTCCTCAGTCATTCTCCATTAACAATGTTGTACACTGTATCCGCAGTCGTTCTCCATTCACAATGTCGTACACTGTGTCCAGAGTCATTCTCCATTAACAATGACGTACACTGTGTCTGCAGTCATTCACCGTGCACAATGTAGTACACAGTGTCCACAGTCATTCTCCATTAACAATGACGTACACAGTGTCGGAAATCATTCTCCATGCGCAATGTCGTACACTGTGTCCACAGTAACTCACTGGGCACAAGGTTGTCCACTGTGTCCGCAGTAACTGAATGTGTCAAATGTCGTACACTGTGTCTGCAGTCATTCTCCGTGCACAATGTCGTACATAGTGTACGCAGCCATTCACCGTACACAAGCTGGTAGACTGTGTCCACAGTCATTCTCCATTAACAATGACGTACACAGTGTCCGCAGTCATTCACCGTGCGCAATATTGTACACAGTTTCCGCAGTCACTCACTGTGCACAATGTCATACACTGTGTCTGCAGTCATTCACCATGCGCAATGTCATGCACTGTCTCCAGTCCTTTACCGTGTGCAAAGTCGTACACTGTATCAAGTCCTTTACCATGTGCAAAGTCGTACACTGTGTCCGCAGCCATTCACTGTTTCGTATGTCGTACGCTACGTCCGCAGTCACTCACCGTGCGCAATGTTCAATGTTGTGTACGCAGTCCTACACTGGGCACAATGTTGTCCACTGTGTCCGCAGTCATTCACTAAGCACAATGTCGTCCACTGCGTCCGCAGTCATTCACTGTGCACATAGTCGTACACTGTGTCCACAGTCATTCACCGTGCATAAGCTCGTAGAATGTGTCCACAGTCATTCTCCATTAACAATGACGTACACAGTGCCCGCAGTCATTCACCGTGCACAATGTCGTACACTGTGTCCACAGTCATTCACTGCATGCAATGTTGTACACTGTGACCGCAGTCACTCAACTTGCGCAATGTCATTCACTGTGTCCGCCGTCATTCATCGTGCGCAAAGTCGTACACTGTGTCCAGTCCTTCACCGTGCACAATGTAGTACACTTAGTCCAGTCCTTCACCGTGCGCAATGTCGTACACTGTGTCCGCAGTCCTTCATTGTGCACAATGTCGTCCACTGCTTCCGCAGTCTTTCACCGTGGACAATGTCATTCACTGTGTCCGCAGTCATTCACTGTGTCAAATGTCGTACACTGTGTCTGCAGTCATTCTCCGTGCACAATGTCATACACTGTTTCAGCATTCATTCACTGTACACAATGTCGAACACAGAGTCTGCAGTCATTCACTGTGCACATAGTCGTACACTGTGTCCGCAGTAACTCACTGGGCACAAGGTTGTCCACTGTGTCCGCAGTCATTGAATGTGTCAAATGTCGTACACTGTGTCTGTAGTCATTCTCCATGCACAATGTCGTACGCAGAGTCCGCAGCCATTCACCGTGCACAATTATGTACACTATGTCCGCAGTCATTCACCGTGCACAATGTCGTACACTGTGTTCACATTCATTCTCCATTAACAAAGACGTACACAGTGTCCGCAGTCATTCTCCGTGCGCAATCTCGTACACTGTGTCCGCTGTAGCTCACTGGGCACAATGTCGTACGCTGTGTCCGCAGTAACTCACTGGGCACAATGTTGTACACTGGGCCTGCAGGCATTCACCATACACAAGCTCATAGAATGTGTCCACAGTCATTCTCCATTAACAATGACGTACACTGTGTCCGCTGTCATTCCTCGTGCACAATGTCGCACACTATGTCCGCAGTCGTACAACGTGCGCAATGTCGTACACTGTGTCCACAGTCATTCACCGTGCACAATGTCATACACAGTGTCCACAGTCATTCCCCATTAACAATGACGTACACAGTGTCCACAGTCATTCTCTGTGCGCAATGTCGTACACTGTGTCCGCAGTAACTCACTGGGCACAAGGTTGTCCACTGTGTCCGCAGTAACTGAATGTGTCAAATGTCGTACACTGTGTCTGCAGTCATTCTCCATGCACAATGTTGTACACAGTGTACGCATCCATTCACTGTACACAAGCTGGTAGACTGTGTCCACAGTCATTCTCCATTAACAATGACGAACTCAGTGTCCGCAGTCATTCACCGTGCACAATATTGTACACAGTTTCCGCAGTCACTCACTGTGCACAAAGTCATACACTGTGCCTGCAGTCATTCACCGTGCGCAATGCTGTACACTGTGTCCAGACCTTCACTGTGCGCAATGTAGTACACTGTGTCTGCAGTCATTCACCGTGCACAATGTAGTACACTGTCTCCAGTCATTCACCATGCACAAAGTCGTACACTGTGTCCGCAGTCACTCACCGTGCGCAATGTCATACACTGTGTCCAGTCCTTCACTGTGTGCAACATAGAACACTGGCTCCAGTACTTTACGTGCGCAAAGTCGTACACTGTGTCCGCAGTCATTCACTATTTCGAATGTCGTATGCTGTGTCTGCAGTCAGTCAATGTGCTCAATGTTGTACGCTGTGTCCGCAGTCATTCTCCATTAACAATGGCATACACTGTGTCTGCAGTCATTCTCCATGCACAATGTCGTATACAGAGTCCGCAGCCATTCACCGTGCACAATTATGTACACTATGTCCGCAGTAACTCACTGTGCACAATGTCATACACTGTGTCTGCAGTCATTCACCATGCGCAATGTCATACACTGTGTCCAGTCCTTCACTGTGTGCAACGTAGAACACTGTATCCAGTCCTTTACCATGTGCAAAGTCGTACACTGTGTCCTCAGCCATTCACTGTTTCGAATGTCGTACGCTGTGTCCGCAGTAACTCACTGGGCACAAGGTTGTCCACTGTGTCCGCAGTAACTGAATGTGTCAAATGTCGTACACAGTGTCTGCAGTCATTCTCCGTGCACAATGTCGTACATAGTGTACGCAGCCATTCACCGTACACAAGCTGGTAGACTGTGTCCACAGTCATTCTCCATTAACAATGACGTACACAGTGTCCGCAGTCATTCAGCGTGTGCAATATTGTACACAGTTTCCGCAGTCACTCACTGTGCACAATGTCATACACTGTGTCTGCAGTCATTCACCATGCGCAATGTCATACACTGTGTCCAGTCCTTCACTGTGCGCAATGTAGTACACTGTCTCCAGTCCTTTACCATGCACAAAGTCGTACACTGTGTCCGCACTCACTCACCGTGCACAATGTTGTACACTGTGTCCACAGTCATTCACCATACACAAGCTTGTAGACTGTGTCCACAGTCATTCTCCATTAACAATGTCGTACGCTGTGTCCGCAGTCACTCACTGTGCACAATGTCGTACACTTTGTTCGCAGTCATTCACCATACGTAATGTCATACACTGTGTCCAGTCCTTCACTGTGTGCAAAGTAGTACACTGTATCCAGTCCTTTACCATGTGCAAAGTCGTACACTGTGTCCTCAGCCATTCACTGTTTCGAATGTCGTACGCTGTGTCCGCAGTCACTCACCGTGCGCAATGTTCAATGCCGTGTCCTTAGTCCTACACTGGGCACAATGTTGTCCACTGTGTCCGCAGTCATTCACTAAGCACAATGTCATCCACTGTGTCCGCAGTCATTCACCGTGCACAATATCGTCCACTGTGTCCTCAGTCATTCTCCATTAACAATGTTGTACACTGTATCCGCAGTCGTTCTCTATTCACAATGTCGCACACTGTGTCCACAGTCGTACAACGTGCGCAGTGTCGTAAACTGTGTCCAGAGTCATTCTCCATTAACAATGACGTACACTGTGTCTGCAGTCATTCACCGTGCACAATGTAGTACACAGTGTCCACAGTCATTCTCCATTAACAATGACGTACACAGTGTCCGAAATCATTCTCCATGCGCAATGTCGTACACTGTGTCCGCAGTAACTCACTGGGCACAAGGTTGCCCACTGTGTCCGCAGTAACTGAATGTGTGAAATGTCGTACACTGTGTCTGCAGTCATTCTCCGTGCACAATGTCGTACATAGTGTACGCAGCCATTCACCGTACACAAGCTGGTAGACTGTGTCCACAGTCATTCTCCATTAACAATGACGTACACAGTGTCCGCAGTCATTCACCGTGTGCAATATTGTACACAGTTTCCGCAGTCACTCACTGTGCACAATGTCAAACACTGTGTCTGCAGTCATTCACCATGCGCAATGTCGTGCACTGTGTCCAGTCCTTCACTGTGCGCAATGTAGTACACTGTCTCCAGTCCTTTACCGTGCGCAAAGTCGTACACTGTGTCCACAGTCATTCACCGTGCACAAGCTTGTAGACTGTGTCCACAGTCATTCTCCATTAACAATGTTGTCCACTGTGTCCGCAGTCATTGAATGTGTCAAATGTCGTACACTGTGTCTGCAGTCATTATCCATGCACAATATCGTACACTGTGTCCGCAGTCATTCACCGTGCACAATGTCGTACACTGTGTCCACAGTCATTCCCCATGCACAAGCTTGTAGACTGTTTCCACAGTCATTCTCCATTAACAATTTCGTATTTTGTGTCGGCAGTCACTCACTGTGCACAATGTCGTACACTGTGTCCGCAGTCATTCACCATATGCAATGTCATACACTGTGTCCACTCCTTCACTGTGTGCAATGTAGAACACTGTATCAAGTCCTTTACCATGTGCAAAGTCGTACACTGTGTCCTCAGCCATTCACTGTTTCGAATGTCGTACGCTACGTCCGCAGTCACTCACCGTGCGCAATGTTCAATGCCGTGTCCTTAGTCCTACACTGGGCACAATGATGTCCACTGTGTCCGCAGTCATTCACTAAGCACAATGTCGTCCACTGCGTCCGCAGTCATTCACTGTGCACATAGTCGTACACTGTGTCCACAGTCATTCACCGTGCATAAGCTCGTAGAATGTGTCCACAGTCATTCTCCATTAACAATGACGTACACAGTGCCCGCAGTCATTCACCGTGCACAATGTCGTACACTGTGTCCGCAGTCATTCACTGCATGCAATGTTGTACACTGTGACCGCAGTCACTCACCGTGCGCAAAGTCGTACACTGTGTCCAGTCCTTCACCGTGCACAATGTAGTACACTTAGTCCAGTCCTTCACCGTGCGCAATGTCGTACACTGTGTCCGCAGTCCTTCATTGTGCACAATGTCGTCCACTGCTTCCGCAGTCTTTCACCGTGGACAATGTCATTCACTGTGTCCGCAGTCATTCACTGTGTCAAATGTCGTACACTGTGTCTGCAGTCATTCTCCGTGCACAATGTCATACACTGTTTCAGCATTCATTCACTGTACACAATGTCGAACACAGAGTCTGCAGTCATTCACTGTGCACATAGTCGTACACTGTGTCCGCAGTAACTCACTGGGCACAAGGTTGTCCACTGTGTCCGCAGTCATTGAATGTGTCAAATGTCGTACACTGTGTCTGTAGTCATTCTCCATGCACAATGTCGTACGCAGAGTCCGCAGCCATTCACCGTGCACAATTATGTACACTATGTCCGCAGTCATTCACCGTGCACAATGTCGTACACTGTGTTCACATTCATTCTCCATTAACAAAGACGTACACAGTGTCCGCAGTCATTCTCCGTGCGCAATCTCGTACACTGTGTCCGCTGTAGCTCACTGGGCACAATGTCGTACGCTGTGTCCGCAGTAACTCACTGGGCACAATGTTGTACACTGGGCCTGCAGGCATTCACCATACACAAGCTCATAGAATGTGTCCACAGTCATTCTCCATTAACAATGACGTACACTGTGTCCGCTGTCATTCCTCGTGCACAATGTCGCACACTATGTCCGCAGTCGTACAACGTGCGCAATGTCGTACACTGTGTCCACAGTCATTCACCGTGCACAATGTCATACACAGTGTCCACAGTCATTCCCCATTAACAATGACGTACACAGTGTCCACAGTCATTCTCTGTGCGCAATGTCGTACACTGTGTCCGCAGTAACTCACTGGGCACAAGGTTGTCCACTGTGTCCGCAGTAACTGAATGTGTCAAATGTCGTACACTGTGTCTGCAGTCATTCTCCATGCACAATGTTGTACACAGTGTACGCATCCATTCACTGTACACAAGCTGGTAGACTGTGTCCACAGTCATTCTCCATTAACAATGACGAACTCAGTGTCCGCAGTCATTCACCGTGCACAATATTGTACACAGTTTCCGCAGTCACTCACTGTGCACAAAGTCATACACTGTGCCTGCAGTCATTCACCGTGCGCAATGCTGTACACTGTGTCCAGACCTTCACTGTGCGCAATGTAGTACACTGTGTCTGCAGTCATTCACCGTGCACAATGTAGTACACTGTCTCCAGTCATTCACCATGCACAAAGTCGTACACTGTGTCCGCAGTCACTCACCGTGCGCAATGTCATACACTGTGTCCAGTCCTTCACTGTGTGCAACATAGAACACTGGCTCCAGTACTTTACGTGCGCAAAGTCGTACACTGTGTCCGCAGTCATTCACTATTTCGAATGTCGTATGCTGTGTCTGCAGTCAGTCAATGTGCTCAATGTTGTACGCTGTGTCCGCAGTCATTCTCCATTAACAATGGCATACACTGTGTCTGCAGTCATTCTCCATGCACAATGTCGTATACAGAGTCCGCAGCCATTCACCGTGCACAATTATGTACACTATGTCCGCAGTAACTCACTGTGCACAATGTCATACACTGTGTCTGCAGTCATTCACCATGCGCAATGTCATACACTGTGTCCAGTCCTTCACTGTGTGCAACGTAGAACACTGTATCCAGTCCTTTACCATGTGCAAAGTCGTACACTGTGTCCTCAGCCATTCACTGTTTCGAATGTCGTACGCTGTGTCCGCAGTAACTCACTGGGCACAAGGTTGTCCACTGTGTCCGCAGTAACTGAATGTGTCAAATGTCGTACACAGTGTCTGCAGTCATTCTCCGTGCACAATGTCGTACATAGTGTACGCAGCCATTCACCGTACACAAGCTGGTAGACTGTGTCCACAGTCATTCTCCATTAACAATGACGTACACAGTGTCCGCAGTCATTCAGCGTGTGCAATATTGTACACAGTTTCCGCAGTCACTCACTGTGCACAATGTCATACACTGTGTCTGCAGTCATTCACCATGCGCAATGTCATACACTGTGTCCAGTCCTTCACTGTGCGCAATGTAGTACACTGTCTCCAGTCCTTTACCATGCACAAAGTCGTACACTGTGTCCGCACTCACTCACCGTGCACAATGTTGTACACTGTGTCCACAGTCATTCACCATACACAAGCTTGTAGACTGTGTCCACAGTCATTCTCCATTAACAATGTCGTACGCTGTGTCCGCAGTCACTCACTGTGCACAATGTCGTACACTTTGTTCGCAGTCATTCACCATACGTAATGTCATACACTGTGTCCAGTCCTTCACTGTGTGCAAAGTAGTACACTGTATCCAGTCCTTTACCATGTGCAAAGTCGTACACTGTGTCCTCAGCCATTCACTGTTTCGAATGTCGTACGCTGTGTCCGCAGTCACTCACCGTGCGCAATGTTCAATGCCGTGTCCTTAGTCCTACACTGGGCACAATGTTGTCCACTGTGTCCGCAGTCATTCACTAAGCACAATGTCATCCACTGTGTCCGCAGTCATTCACCGTGCACAATGTCGTCCACTGTGTCCTCAGTCATTCTCCATTAACAATGTTGTACACTGTATCCGCAGTCGTTCTCTATTCACAATGTCGCACACTGTGTCCACAGTCGTACAACGTGCGCAGTGTCGTAAACTGTGTCCAGAGTCATTCTCCATTAACAATGACGTACACTGTGTCTGCAGTCATTCACCGTGCACAATGTAGTACACAGTGTCCACAGTCATTCTCCATTAACAATGACGTACACAGTGTCCGAAATCATTCTCCATGCGCAATGTCGTACACTGTGTCCGCAGTAACTCACTGGGCACAAGGTTGCCCACTGTGTCCGCAGTAACTGAATGTGTGAAATGTCGTACACTGTGTCTGCAGTCATTCTCCGTGCACAATGTCGTACATAGTGTACGCAGCCATTCACCGTACACAAGCTGGTAGACTGTGTCCACAGTCATTCTCCATTAACAATGACGTACACAGTGTCCGCAGTCATTCACCGTGTGCAATATTGTACACAGTTTCCGCAGTCACTCACTGTGCACAATGTCATACACTGTGTCTGCAGTCATTCACCATGCGCAATGTCGTGCACTGTGTCCAGTCCTTCACTGTGCGCAATGTAGTACACTGTCTCCAGTCCTTTACCGTGCGCAAAGTCGTACACTGTGTCCACAGTCATTCACCGTGCACAAGCTTGTAGACTGTGTCCACAGTCATTCTCCATTAACAATGTTGTCCACTGTGTCCGCAGTCATTGAATGTGTCAAATGTCGTACACTGTGTCTGCAGTCATTATCCATGCACAATATCGTACACTGTGTCCGCAGTCATTCACCGTGCACAATGTCGTAGACTGTGTCCGCAGTCATTCACCGTGCACAATGTCGTACACTGTGTCCACAGTCATTCCCCATGCACAAGCTTGTAGACTGTGTCCACAGTCATTCTCCATTAACAATTTCGTATGTTGTGTCGGCAGTCACTCACTGTGCACAATGTCGTACACTGTGTCCGCAGTCATTCACCATATGCAATGTCATACACTGTGTCCAGTCCTTCACTGTGTGCAATGTAGAACACTGTATCAAGTCCTTTACCATGTGCAAAGTCGTACACTGTGTCCGCAGCCATTCACTGTTTCGAATGTCGTACGCTACGTCCGCAGTCACTCACCGTGCGCAATGTTCAATGCCGTGTCCTTAGTCCTACACTGGGCACAATGATGTCCACTGTGTCCGCAGTCATTCACTAAGCACAATGTCGTCCACTGCGTCCGCAGTCATTCACTGTGCACATAGTCGTACACTGTGTCCACAGTCATTCACCGTGCATAAGCTCGTAGAATGTGTCCACAGTCATTCTCCATTAACAATGACGTACACAGTGCCCGCAGTCATTCACCGTGCACAATGTCGTACACTGTGTCCGCAGTCATTCACTGCATGCAATGTTGTACACTGTGACCGCAGTCACTCACCGTGCGCAAAGTCGTACACTGTGTCCAGTCCTTCACCGTGCACAATGTAGTACACTTAGTCCAGTCCGTCACCGTGTGCAATGTCGTACACTGTGTCCGCAGTCCTTCATTGTGCACAATGTCGTCCACTGCTTCCGCAGTCTTTCACCGTGGACAATGTCATTCACTGTGTCCGCAGTCATTCACTGTGTCAAATGTCGTACACTGTGTCTGCAGTCATTCTCCGTGCACAATGTCATACACTGTTTCAGCATTCATTCACTGTACACAATGTCGAACACAGAGTCTGCAGTCATTCACTGTGCACATAGTCGTACACTGTGTCCGCAGTAACTCACTGGGCACAAGGTTGTCCACTGTGTCCGCAGTCATTGAATGTGTCAAATGTCGTACACTGTGTCTGCAGTCATTCTCCATGCACAATGTCATACGCAGAGTCCGCAGCCATTCACCGTGCACAATTATGTACACTATGTCCGCAGTCATTCACCGTGCACAATGTCGTACACTGTGTCCACATTCATTCTCCATTAACAAAGACGTACACAGTGTCCGCAGTCATTCACCGTGCGCAATCTCGTACACTGTGTCCGCTGTAGCTCACTGGGCACAATGTCGTACGCTGTGTCCGCAGTAACTCACTGGGCACAATGTTGTACACTGTGTCCGCAGTCATTCTCCATTAACAAAGACGTACACAGTGTCCGCAGTCATTCTCCGTGCGCAATCTCGTACACTGTGTCCGCTGTAGCTCACTGGGCACAATGTCGTACGCTGTGTCCGCAGTAACTCACTGGGCACAATGTCGTACGCTGTGTCCGCAGTAACTCACTGGGCACAATGTTGTACACTGGGCCTGCAGGCATTCACCATACACAAGCACATAGAATGTGTCCACAGTCATTCTCCATTAACAATGACGTACACTGTGTCCGCCGTCATTCCTCATGCACAATGTCGCACACTATGTCCGCAGTCGTACAACGTGCACAATGTCATACACAGCGTCCACAGTCATTCCCCATTAACAATGACGTACACAGTGTCCACAGTCATTCTCTGTGCGCAATGTCGTACACTGTGTCCGCAGTAACTCACTGGGCACAAGGTTGTCCACTGTGTCCGCAGTAACTGAATGTGTCAAATGTCGTACACTGTGTCTGCAGTCATTCTCCATGCACAATGTTGTACACAGTGTACGCATCCATTCACTGTACACAATCTGGTAGACTGTGTCCACAGTCATTCTCCATTAACAATGACGAACTCAGTGTCCGCAGTCATTCACCGTGCACAATATTGTACACAGTTTCCGCAGTCACTTACTGTGCACAAAGTCATACACTGTGCCTGCAGTCATTCACCGTGCGCAATGCTGTACACTGTGTCCAGACCTTCACTGTGCGCAATGTCGTACACTGTGTCCACAGTCATTCACCATACACAAGCTTGTAGACTGTGTCCACAGTCATTCTCCATTAACAATGTCGTACGCTGTGTCCGCAGTCACTCACTGTGCACAATGTCGTACACTTTGTTCGCAGTCATTCACCATACGTAATGTCATACACTGTGTCCAGTCCTTCACTGTGTGCAACGTAGTACACTGTATCCAGTCCTTTACCATGTGCAAAGTCGTACACTGTGTCCTCAGCCATTCACTGTTTCGAATGTCGTACGCTGTGTCCGCAGTCACTCACCGTGCGCAATGTTCAATGCTGTGTCCTTAGTCCTACACTGGGCACAATGTTGTCCACTGTGTCCGCAGTCATTCACTAAGCACAATGTCATCCACTGTGTCCGCAGTCATTCACCGTGCACAATGTCGTCCACTGCGTCCGCAGTCACTCACCGTGCGCAATGTTCAATGCTGTGTACGCAGTCCTACACTGGGCACAATGTTGTCCACTGTGTCCGCAGTCATTCACTAAGCACAATGTCGTCCACTGCGTCCGCAGTCACTCACTGTGCACAAAGTCGTACACTGTGCCTGCAGTCCTTCACCGTACACAAGCTCATAGACTGTGTCCCCAGTCATTCTCCATTAACAATGACGTACACAGTGTCCGCAGTCATTCACCGTGCCCAATGTTGTACACTGTTTCCGCAGTCACTCACTGTGCGCAATGTCATACACTGTGTCTGCAGTCATTCACCGTGTCGAATGTCGTACGCTGTGTCTGCAGTCACTTACCGTACACAATGTCGAACACAGAGTCTGCAGTCAGTCACTGTGCACATAGTCGTACACTGTGTCTGCAGTCATTCAACGTGCACAATATCGTACACTGTGTCCGCAGTCACTCACCGTGTACAATGTCGTACACTGTATCCGCAGTCGTTCTCCATTCACAATGTCGCACACTGTGTCCACAGTCGTACAACGTGCGCAGTGTCGTACACTGTGTCCAGAGTCATTCTCCATTAACAATGACGTACACTGTGTCTGCAGTCATTCACCGTGCACAATGTAGTACACAGTGTCCACAGTCATTCTCCATTAACAATGACGTACACAGTGTCCGAAATCATTCTCCATGCGCAATGTCGTACACTTTGTCCGCAGTAACTCACTGGGCACAAGGTTGTCCACTGTGTCCGCAGTAACTGAATGTGTCAAATGTCGTAGACTGTGTCTGCAGTCATTCTCCGTGCACAATGTCGTACATAGTGTACGCAGCCATTCACCGTACACAAGCTGGTAGACTGTGTCCACAGTCATTCTCCATTAACAATGATGTACACAGTGTCTGCAGTCATTCACCGTGCGCAATATTGTACACAGTTTCCGCAGTCACTCACTGTGCACAATGTCATACACTGTGTCTGCAGTCATTCACCATGCACAATGTCATGCACTGTGTCCAGTCCTTCACTGTGCACAATGTAGTACACTGTCTCCAGTCCTTTACCGTGTGCAAAGTCGTACACTGTGTCCACAGTCATTCACCGTGCACAAGCTTGTAGACTGTGTCCACAGTCATTCTCCATTAACAATGTTGTCCACTGTGTCCGCAGTCATTGAATGTGTCAAATGTCGTACACTGTGTCTGCAGTCATTATCCATGCACAATATCGTACACTGTGTCCACAGTCATTCCCCATGCACAAGCTTGTAGACTGTTTCCACAGTCATTCTCCATTAACAATTTCGTATGTTGTGTCGGCAGTCACTCACTGTGCACAATGTCGTACACTGTGTCTGCAGTCATTCATCATATGCAATGTCATACACTGTGTCCAGTCCTTCACTGTGTGCAATGTAGAACACTGTATCAAGTCCTTTACCATGTGCAAAGTCGTACACTGTGTCCGCAGCCATTCACTGTTTCGAATGTCGTACGCTACGTCCGCAGTCACTCACCGTGCGCAATGTTCAATGCTGTGTACGCAGTCCTACACTGGGCACAATGTTGTCCACTGTGTCCGCAGTCATTCACTAAGCACAATGTCGTCCACTGCGTCCGCAGTCATTCACTGTGCACATAGTCGTACACTGTGTCCACAGTCATTCACCGTGCATAAGCTCGTAGAATGTGTCCACAGTCATTCTCCATTAACAATGACGTACACAGTGCCCGCAGTCATTCACCGTGCACAATGTCGTACACTGTGTCCGCAGTCATTCACTGCATGCAATGTTGTACACTGTGACCGCAGTCACTCAACTTGCGCAATGTCATTCACTGTGTCCGCCGTCATTCATCGTGCGCAAAGTCGTACACTGTGTCCAGTCCTTCACCGTGCACAATGTAGTACACTTAGTCCAGTCCGTCACCGTGCGCAATGTCGTACACTGTGTCCGCAGTCCTTCATTGTGCACAATGTCGTCCACTGCTTCCGCAGTCTTTCACCGTGGACAATGTCATTCACTGTGTCCGCAGACATTCACTGTGTCAAATGTCGTACACTGTGTCTGCAGTCATTCTCCGTGCACAATGTCATACACTGTTTCAGCATTCATTCACTGTACACAATGTCGAACACAGAGTCTGCAGTCATTCACTGTGCACATAGTCGTACACTGTGTCCGCAGTAACTCACTGGGCACAAGGTTGTCCACTGTGTCCGCAGTCATTGAATGTGTCAAATGTCGTACACTGTGTCTGCAGTCATTCTCCATGCACAATGTCGTACGCAGAGTCCGCAGCCATTCACCGTGCACAATTATGTACACTATGTCCGCAGTCATTCACCGTGCACAATGTCGTACACTGTGTCCACATTCATTCTCCATTAACAAAGACGTACACAGTGTCCGCAGTCATTCTCCGTGCGCAATCTCGTACACTGTGTCCGCTGTAGCTCACAGGGCACAAAGTCATACACTGTGTCTGCAGTCATTCACCGTGCACAATGTAGTACACTGTCTCCAGTCATTCACCATGCACAAAGTCGTACACTGTGTCCGCAGTCACTCACTGGGCACAATGTTGTACACTGGGCCTGCAGGCATTCACCATACACAAGCTCATAGAATGTGTCCACAGTCATTCTCCATTAACAATGACGTACACTGTGTCCGCTGTCATTCCTCGTGCACAATGTCGCACACTATGTCCGCAGTCGTACAACGTGCGCAATCTCGTACACTGTGTCCGCTGTAGCTCACTGGGCACAATGTCGTACGCTGTGTCCGCAGTAACTCACCGGGCACAATGTCGTACGCTGTGTCCGCAGTAACTCACTGGGCACAATGCTGTACACTGGGCCTGCAGGCATTCACCATACACAAGCTCATAGAATGTGTCCACAGTCATTCTCCATTAACAATGACGTACACTGTGTCCGCCGTCATTCCTCGTGCACAATGTCGCACACTATGTCCGCAGTCGTACAACTTGCGCAATGTCGTACACTGTGTCCACAGTCATTCACCGTGCACAATGTCATACACAGTGTCCACAGTCATTCCCCATTAACAATGACGTACACAGTGTCCACAGTCATTCTCTGTGCGCAATGTCGTACACTGTGTCCGCAGTAACTCACTGGGCACAAGGTTGTCCACTGTGTCCGCAGTAACTGAATGTGTCAAATGTCGTACACTGTGTCTGCAGTCATTCTCCATGCACAATGTTGTACACAGTGTACGCATCCATTCACTGTACACAAGCTGGTAGACTGTGTCCACAGTCATTCTCCATTAACAATGACGAACTCAGTGTCCGCAGTCATTCACCGTGCACAATATTGTACACAGTTTCCGCAGTCACTCACTGTGCACAAAGTCATACACTGTGCCTGCAGTCATTCACCGTGCGCAATGCTGTACACTGTGTCCAGACCTTCACTGTGCGCAATGTCGTACACTGTGTCCACAGTCATTCACCATACACAAGCTTGTAGACTGTGTCCACAGTCATTCTCCATTAACAATGTCGTACGCTGTGTCCGCAGTCACTCACTGTGCACAATGTCGTACACTTTGTTCGCAGTCATTCACCATACGTAATGTCATACACTGTGTCCAGTCCTTCACTGTGTGCAACGTAGTACACTGTATCCAGTCCTTTACCATGTGCAAAGTCGTACACTGTGTCCTCAGCCATTCACTGTTTCGAATGTCGTACGCTGTGTCCGCAGTCACTCACCGTGCGCAATGTTCAATGCTGTGTCCTTAGTCCTACACTGGGCACAATGTTGTCCACTGTGTCCGCAGTCATTCACTAAGCACAATGTCATCCACTGTGTCCGCAGTCATTCACCGTGCACAATGTCGTCCACTGCGTCCGCAGTCACTCACTGTGCACAAAGTCGTACACTGTGCCTGCAGTCCTTCACCGTACACAAGCTCATAGACTGTGTCCCCAGTCATTCTCCATTAACAATGACGTACACAGTGTCCGCAGTCATTCACCGTGCCCAATGTTGTACACTGTTTCCGCAGTCACTCACTGTGCGCAATGTCATACACTGTGTCTGCAGTCATTCACCGTGTCGAATGTCGTACGCTGTGGCCGCATTCACTTACCGTACACAATGTCGAACACAGAGTCTGCAGTCAGTCACTGTGCACATAGTCGTACACTGTGTCTGCAGTCATTCAACGTGCACAATATCGTACACTGTGTCCGCAGTCACTCACCGTGTACAATGTCGTACACTGTATCCGCAGTCGTTCTCCATTCACAATGTCGCACACTGTGTCCACAGTCGTACAACGTGCGCAGTGTCGTACACTGTGTCCAGAGTCATTCTCCATTAACAATGACGTACACTGTGTCTGCAGTCATTCACCGTGCACAATGTAGTACACAGTGTCCACAGTCATTCTCCATTAACAATGACGTACACAGTGTCCGAAATCATTCTCCATGCGCAATGTCGTACACTTTGTCCGCAGTAACTCACTGGGCACAAGGTTGTCCACTGTGTCCGCAGTAACTGAATGTGTCAAATGTCGTAGACTGTGTCTGCAGTCATTCTCCGTGCACAATGTCGTACATAGTGTACGCAGCCATTCACCGTACACAAGCTGGTAGACTGTGTCCACAGTCATTCTCCATTAACAATGATGTACACAGTGTCTGCAGTCATTCACCGTGCGCAATATTGTACACAGTTTCCGCAGTCACTCACTGTGCACAATGTCATACACTGTGTCTGCAGTCATTCACCATGCGCAATGTCATGCACTGTGTCCAGTCCTTCACTGTGCACAATGTAGTACACTGTCTCCAGTCCTTTACCGTGTGCAAAGTCGTACACTGTGTCCACAGTCATTCACCGTGCACAAGCTTGTAGACTGTGTCCACAGTCATTCTCCATTAACAATGTTGTCCACTGTGTCCGCAGTCATTGAATGTGTCAAATGTCGTACACTGTGTCTGCAGTCATTATCCATGCACAATATCGTACACTGTGTCCGCAGTCATTCACCGTGCACAATGTCGTACACTGTGTCCACAGTCATTCCCCATGCACAAGCTTGTAGACTGTTTCCACAGTCATTCTCCATTAACAATTTCGTATGTTGTGTCGGCAGTCACTCACTGTGCACAATGTCGTACACTGTGTCTGCAGTCATTCATCATATGCAATGTCATACACTGTGTCCAGTCCTTCACTGTGTGCAATGTAGAACACTGTATCAAGTCCTTTACCATGTGCAAAGTCGTACACTGTGTCCGCAGCCATTCACTGTTTCGAATGTCGTACGCTACGTCCGCAGTCACTCACCGTGCGCAATGTTCAATGCTGTGTACGCAGTCCTACACTGGGCACAATGTCGTCCACTGCGTCCGCAGTCATTCACTGTGCACATAGTCGTACACTGTGTCCACAGTCATTCACCGTGCATAAGCTCGTAGAATGTGTCCACAGTCATTCTCCATTAACAATGACGTACACAGTGCCCGCAGTCATTCACCGTGCACAATGTCGTACACTGTGTCCGCAGTCATTCACTGCATGCAATGTTGTACACTGTGACCGCAGTCACTCAACTTGCGCAATGTCATTCACTGTGTCCGCCGTCATTCATCGTGCGCAAAGTCGTACACTGTGTCCAGTCCTTCACCGTGCACAATGTAGTACACTTAGTCCAGTCCGTCACCGTGCGCAATGTCGTACACTGTGTCCGCAGTCCTTCATTGTGCACAATGTCGTCCACTGCTTCCGCAGTCTTTCACCGTGGACAATGTCATTCACTGTGTCCGCAGACATTCACTGTGTCAAATGTCGTACACTGTGTCTGCAGTCATTCTCCGTGCACAATGTCATACACTGTTTCAGCATTCATTCACTGTACACAATGTCGAACACAGAGTCTGCAGTCATTCACTGTGCACATAGTCGTACACTGTGTCCGCAGTAACTCACTGGGCACAAGGTTGTCCACTGTGTCCGCAGTCATTGAATGTGTCAAATGTCGTACACTGTGTCTGCAGTCATTCTCCATGCACAATGTCGTACGCAGAGTCCGCAGCCATTCACCGTGCACAATTATGTACACTATGTCCGCAGTCATTCACCGTGCACAATGTCGTACACTGTGTCCACATTCATTCTCCATTAACAAAGACGTACACAGTGTCCGCAGTCATTCTCCGTGCGCAATCTCGTACACTGTGTCCGCTGTAGCTCACAGGGCACAAAGTCATACACTGTGCCTGCAGTCATTCACCGTGCGTAATGCTGTACACTGTGTCCAGACCTTCACTGAGCGCAATGTAGTACACTGTGTCTGCAGTCATTCACCGTGCACAATGTAGTACACTGTCTCCAGTCATTCACCATGCACAAAGTCGTACACTGTGTCCGCAGTCACTCACTGGGCACAATGTTGTACACTGGGCCTGCAGGCATTCACCATACACAAGCTCATAGAATGTGTCCACAGTCATTCTCCATTAACAATGACGTACACTGTGTCCGCTGTCATTCCTCGTGCACAATGTCGCACACTATGTCCGCAGTCGTACAACGTGCGCAATCTCGTACACTGTGTCCGCTGTAGCTCACTGGGCACAATGTCGTACGCTGTGTCCGCAGTAACTCACCGGGCACAATGTCGTACGCTGTGTCCGCAGTAACTCACTGGGCACAATGCTGTACACTGGGCCTGCAGGCATTCACCATACACAAGCTCATAGAATGTGTCCACAGTCATTCTCCATTAACAATGACGTACACTGTGTCCGCCGTCATTCCTCGTGCACAATGTCGCACACTATGTCCGCAGTCGTACAACTTGCGCAATGTCGTACACTGTGTCCACAGTCATTCACCGTGCACAATGTCATACACAGTGTCCACAGTCATTCCCCATTAACAATGACGTACACAGTGTCCACAGTCATTCTCTGTGCGCAATGTCGTACACTGTGTCCGCAGTAACTCACTGGGCACAAGGTTGTCCACTGTGTCCGCAGTAACTGAATGTGTCAAATGTCGTACACTGTGTCTGCAGTCATTCTCCATGCACAATGTTGTACACAGTGTACGCATCCATTCACTGTACACAAGCTGGTAGACTGTGTCCACAGTCATTCTCCATTAACAATGACGAACTCAGTGTCCGCAGTCATTCACCGTGCACAATATTGTACACAGTTTCCGCAGTCACTCACTGTGCACAAAGTCATACACTGTGCCTGCAGTCATTCACCGTGCGCAATGCTGTACACTGTGTCCAGACCTTCACTGTGCGCAATGTTGTACACTGTGTCCACAGTCATTCACCATACACAAGCTTGTAGACTGTGTCCACAGTCATTCTCCATTAACAATGTCGTACGCTGTGTCCGCAGTCACTCACTGTGCACAATGCTGTACACTTTGTTCGCAGTCATTCACCATACGTAATGTCATACACTGTGTCCAGTCCTTCACTGTGTGCAACGTAGTACACTGTATCCAGTCCTTTACCATGTGCAAAGTCGTACACTGTGTCCTCAGCCATTCACTGTTTCGAATGTCGTACGCTGTGTCCGCAGTCACTCACCGTGCGCAATGTTCAATGCTGTGTCCTTAGACCTACACTGGGCACAATGTTGTCCACTGTGTCCACAGTCATTCACTAAGCACAATGTCATCCACTGTGTCCGCAGTCATTCACCGTGCACAATGTCGTCCACTGCGTCCGCAGTCACTCACCGTGCGCAATGTTCAATGCTGTGTACGCAGTCCTACACTGGGCACAATGTCGTACACTGTATCCGCAGTCGTTCTCCATGCACAATGTCGTGCACTGAGTCCGCAGTCATTCCTCGTGCACAAAGGCGTGCACTGTGTCCGCCGTCATTCCCCGTGCACAAAGTCGTGAACTGTGTCCGCCATCATTCCCCGTGCACAATGTCGCACACTGTGTCCGCAGTCGTACAACGTGCGCAATGTCGTACACTGTGTCCACAGTCATTCTCCATTAACAATGACATACACTGTGTCTGCAGTCATTCACTGTGCACAAAGTCGTACACTGTGCCTGCAGTCCTTCACCGTACACAAGCTCATAGACTGTGTCCCCAGTCATTCTCCATTAACAATGACGTACACAGTGTCCGCAGTCATTCACCGTGCCCAATGTTGTACACTGTTTCCGCAGTCACTCACTGTGCGCAATGTCATACACTGTGTCTGCAGTCATTCACCGTGTCGAATGTCGTACGCTGTGTCTGCAGTCACTTACCGTACACAATGTCGAACACAGAGTCTGCAGTCAGTCACTGTGCACATAGTCGTACACTGTGTCTGCAGTCATTCAACGTGCACAATATCGTACACTGTGTCCGCAGTCACTCACCGTGTACAATGTCGTACACTGTATCCGCAGTCGTTCTCCATTCACAATGTCGCACACTGTGTCCACAGTCGTACAACGTGCGCAGTGTCGTACACTGTGTCCAGAGTCATTCTCCATTAACAATGACGTACACTGTGTCTGCAGTCATTCACCGTGCACAATGTAGTACACAGTGTCCACAGTCATTCTCCATTAACAATGACGTACACAGTGTCCGAAATCATTCTCCATGCGCAATGTCGTACACTGTGTCCGCAGTAACTCACTGGGCACAAGGTTGTCCACTGTGTCCGCAGTAACTGAATGTGTCAAATGTCGTAGACTGTGTCTGCAGTCATTCTCCGTGCACAATGTCGTACATAGTGTACGCAGCCATTCACCATACACAAGCTGGTAGACTGTGTCCACAGTCATTCTCCATTAACAATGATGTACACAGTGTCTGCAGTCATTCACCGTGCGCAATATTGTACACAGTTTCCGCAGTCACTCACTGTGCACAATGTCATACACTGTGTCTGCAGTCATTCACCATGCGCAATGTCATGCACTGTGTCCAGTCCTTCACTGTGCACAATGTAGTACACTGTCTCCAGTCCTTTACCGTGTGCAAAGTCGTACACTGTGTCCACAGTCATTCACCGTGCACAAGCTTGTAGACTGTGTCCACAGTCATTCTCCATTAACAATGTTGTCCACTGTGTCCGCAGTCATTGAATGTGTCAAATGTCGTACACTGTGTCTGCAGTCATTATCCATGCACAATATCGTACACTGTGTCCGCAGTCATTCACCGTGCACAATGTCGTACACTGTGTCCACAGTCATTCCCCATGCACAAGCTTGTAGACTGTTTCCACAGTCATTCTCCATTAACAATTTCGTATGTTGTGTCGGCAGTCACTCACTGTGCACAATGTCGTACACTGTGTCTGCAGTCATTCATCATATGCAATGTCATACACTGTGTCCAGTCCTTCACTGTGTGCAATGTAGAACACTGTATCAAGTCCTTTACCATGTGCAAAGTCGTACACTGTGTCCGCAGCCATTCACTGTTTCGAATGTCGTACGCTACGTCCGCAGTCACTCACCGTGCGCAATGTTCAATGCTGTGTACGCAGTCCTACACTGGGCACAATGTTGTCCACTGTGTCCGCAGTCATTCACTAAGCACAATGTCGTCCACTGCGTCCGCAGTCATTCACTGTGCACATAGTCGTACACTGTGTCCACAGTCATTCACCGTGCATAAGCTCGTAGAATGTGTCCACAGTCATTCTCCATTAACAATGACGTACACAGTGCCCGCAGTCATTCACCGTGCACAATGTCGTACACTGTGTCCGCAGTCATTCACTGCATGCAATGTTGTACACTGTGACCGCAGTCACTCAACTTGCGCAATGTCATTCACTGTGTCCGCCGTCATTCATCGTGCGCAAAGTCGTACACTGTGTCCAGTCCTTCACCGTGCACAATGTAGTACACTTAGTCCAGTCCGTCACCGTGCGCAATGTCGTACACTGTGTCCGCAGTCCTTCATTGTGCACAATGTCGTCCACTGCTTCCGCAGTCTTTCACCGTGGACAATGTCATTCACTGTGTCCGCAGACATTCACTGTGTCAAATGTCGTACACTGTGTCTGCAGTCATTCTCCGTGCACAATGTCATACACTGTTTCAGCATTCATTCACTGTACACAATGTCGAACACAGAGTCTGCAGTCATTCACTGTGCACATAGTCGTACACTGTGTCCGCAGTAACTCACTGGGCACAAGGTTGTCCACTGTGTCCGCAGTCATTGAATGTGTCAAATGTCGTACACTGTGTCTGCAGTCATTCTCCATGCACAATGTCGTACGCAGAGTCCGCAGCCATTCACCGTGCACAATTATGTACACTATGTCCGCAGTCATTCACCATGCACAATGTCGTACACTGTGTCCACATTCATTCTCCATTAACAAAGATGTACACAGTGTCCGCAGTCATTCTCCGTGCGCAATCTCGTACACTGTGTCCGCTGTAGCTCACTGGGCACAAAGTCATACACTGTGCCTGCAGTCATTCACCGTGCGTAATGCTGTACACTGTGTCCAGACCTTCACTGTGCGCAATGTAGTACACTGTGTCTGCAGTCATTCACCGTGCACAATGTAGTACACTGTCTCCAGTCATTCACCATGCACAAAGTCGTACACTGTGTCCGCAGTCACTCACTGGGCACAATGTTGTACACTGGGCCTGCAGGCATTCACCATACACAAGCTCATAGAATGTGTCCACAGTCATTCTCCATTAACAATGACGTACACTGTGTCCGTTGTCATTCCTCGTGCACAATGTCGCACACTATGTCCGCAGTCGTACAACGTGCGCAATGTCGTACACTGTGTCCACAGTCATTCACCGTGCACAATGTTCAATGCTCATTTGACACAGTGAATGACTGCGGACACAGTGGACAACCTTGTGCCCAGTGAGTTACTGCGGACACAGTGCATGACATTGTCCACGGAGAAAGACTGCGGAAGCAGTGGACGACATTGTGCACAATGAAGGACTGCGGACACAGTGTACTACATTGCGCACGGTGAAGGACTGGACTAAGTGTACTACATTGTGCATGGTGAAGGACTGGACACAGTATACGACTTTGTGCACGATGAATGACGGCGGACACAGTGAACGACATTGCGCAAGTTGAGTGACTGTGGACACAGTCTACCAGATTGTGTACAGTGAATGACTGCGGACACAGTGTACGACATTGTGCACGGATAATGACTGCAGACACAGTGTACGACATTTGACACATTCAATGACTGCGGACACAGTGGACAACTTTGTGCCCAGTGAGTTACTGCTGACGCAGTGTACGACTATGTGCACAGTGAATGACTGCGGACACAGTGCGCAACATTGTGCACTGGGAATGACTGCGGACAGAGTGCACCACATTGTCCACGGTGAATGACTGCGTAAGCAGTGGACGACGTGCACGGTGAATGACTGCGGACAAAGTGTACAAAATTGCACACAGTCAATGACTGCGGACACTGTGTACGACATTGTTAATGGAGAATGACTGGGGACACAGTGTACGTCATTGCGCACGGTGAGTGACTGCGGACACAGTGGACGACGTTGTGCACGGTGAATGAGTGCGGACACAGTGAATGACAATGTGCACGGTGAATGGCTGCGGACACAGTGTACGACATTGTGCACAGTGAATGACTGGGACATTATGGACGATGTTGTGCCCAGTGATTGACAGTGTAAACAGTGGACGACATTGCACACATTAACAATGACGTACACAGTGTCCACAGTCATTCTCCGTGCGCAATGTCGTACACTGTGTCCGCAGTAACTCACTGGGCACAAGGTTGTCCACTGTGTCCGCAGTAACTGAATGTGTCAAATGTCGTACACTGTGTCTGCAGTCATTCTCCATGCACAATGTTGTACACAGTGTACGCATCCATTCACTGTACACAAGCTGGTAGACTATGTCCACAGTCATTCTCCATTAACAATGACGAACTCAGTGTCCGCAGTCATTCACCGTGCACAATATTGTACACAGTTTCCGCAGTCACTCACTGTGCACAAAGTCATACACTGTGCCTGCAGTCATTCACCGTGCGCAATGCTGTACACTGTGTCCAGACCTTCACTGTGCGCAATGTAGTACACTGTGTCTGCAGTCATTCACCGTGCACAATGTAGTACACTGTCTCCAGTCATTCACCATGCACAAAGTCGTACACTGTGTCCGCAGTCACTCACCGTGCGCAATGTCATACACTGTGTCCAGTCCTTCACTGTGTGCAACATAGAACACTGGCTCCAGTACTTTACGTGCGCAAAGTCGTACACTGTGTCCGCAGTCATTCACTATTTCGAATGCCGTATGCTGTGTCTGCAGTCAGTCAATGTGCTCAATGTTGTACGCTGTGTCCACAGTCATTCTCCATTAACAATGGCGTACACAGTGTCCGCAGTCATTCTCCGTGCGCAATGTCGTACACAGAGTCCGCAGTCATTCACCGTGCACAATTATGTACACTATGTCCGCAGTCATTCACTGTTTCGAATGTCGTATGCTGTGTCTGCAGTTAGTCAATGTGCTCAATGTCGTACACTGTGTCCGCAGTCATTCACCGTGCACAAGCTGATAGACAAAGTCGAACACACAGTCTGCAGTCATACACCGTGCACATAGTCGTACACTGTGTCCGCAGTCCTTCACTGGGCACAATGTTGTCCACTGTTGCCACTGTCATTCACTGTGCACAATGTCATCCACTGTGTCCGCAGTCACTCACCATGCGCAATGTCGTACACTGTGTCCACAGTCATTCACCATGCATAAGCTCGTAGAATGTGTCCACAGTCATTCTCCATTAACAATGACGTACTCAGTGTCCGCAGTCATTCACCGTGCACAACGTCGTCCACTGCTTACGCAGTCATTCACCGTGGACAATGTGGTGCATTCTGTCCGCAGTCATTCACCGTGGACAATGTGCTGCACTCTGTCCGCAGTCATTCCCCGTGTAGAATGTCGCACACTGCGTCCGCAGTCGTTCAGCGTGCGCAATGTCGTACGCTGTGACCGCATTCACTTACTGTACACAATGTCGAACACAGAGTCTACAGTCAGTCACAGTGCACATAGTCGTACACTGTGTCCGCAGTCATTCAACATGCACAATATCGTACACTGTGTTTGTAGTCACTCACCGTGTACAATGTCGTACACTGTATCCGCAGTCGTTCTCCATACACAATGTCGTGCACTGAATCCACAGTCATTCCTCGTGCAGAAAGGCGTGCACTGTGTCCGCCGTCATTCCCCGTGCACAAAGTCGTGCACTGTGTCCGCCGTCATTCCCCGTGCACAATGTCGCACACTGTGTCCACAGTCATTCTCCATTAACAATGACATACACAGTGTCCGCAGTCATTCAACGTGCACAATGTCGTGCACTGAGTCCGCAGTCATTCTCCATTAACAATGACGTACACTGTGTCCGCAGTCTTTCACCCTGCGCAATGTCATACACTGTGTCTGCAGTGATTCATCGTGCGCAATGTCATACTGTGTCCAGTCCTTCACTGTGTGCAACGTAGAGCACTGTCTCCAGTCATTTACGTGCGCAGAGTCGTACACTGTGTCCCCAGTCATTCACTGTTACGAATGTCGTATGCTGTGTCTGCAGTCAGTCAATGTGCTCAATGTTGTACGCTGTGTCCGCAGTCATTCTCCATTAACAATGGCATACACTGTGTCTGCAGTCATTCTCCATGCACAATGTCGTACAGAGTCCGCAGCCATTCATCGTGCACAATTATGTACACTATATCCGCAGTCATTCACTGTTTCGAATGTCGTATGCTGTGTCTGTAGTCAGTCAATGTGCTCACTGTCGTACACTGTGTCCGCAGTCATTCACCGTGCACAAGCTGGTAGACTGTGTCCGCAGTAACTCACTGGGCACAATGGCGTACACTGTGCCTGCAGTCATTCAACGTGCACAATGTCGTGCACTGAGTCCGCAGTCATTCTCCATTAACAATGTCGTACGCTGTGTCCGCATTCACTCACTGTGCGCAATGTCGTCCACTGTTTACACTGTCATTCACTGGGCACAACATCGTCCATAATGTCCCAGTCATTCACTGTGCACAATGTCCTACAATGTGTCCGCAGCCATTCACCGTGCACATTGTCGTGCACTGTGTCCGCACTCATTCACCGTGCACAATGTCGTCCACTGTGTCCGCAGTAATTGAATGTGTCAAATGTCATACACTGTGTCTGCAGTCATTCTCCGTGCACAATGTCGTACACAGTGTAAGCAGCCATTCACCGTACACCAGCTGGTAGACTGTGTCCACAGTCATTCTCCATTAACAATGACGTACACAGTGTCCGCAGTCATTCAGCGTGTGCAATATTGTACACAGTTTCCGCAGTCACTCACTGTGCACAATGTCATACACTGTGTCTGCAGTCATTCACCGTACGCAAAGTCGAACACACAGTCTGCAGTCATACACCGTGCACATAGTCGTACACTGTGTCCGCAGTCCTTCACTGGGCACAATGTTGTCCACTGTTGCCACTGTCATTCACTGTGCACAATGTCATCCACTGTGTCCGCAGTCACTCACCGTGCGCAATGTCGTACACTGTGTCCACAGTCATTCACCATGCATAAGCTTGTAGAATGTGTCCACAGTCATTCTCCATTAACAATGACGTACTCAGTGTCCGCAGTCATTCACCGTGCACAACGTCGTCCACTGCTTACGCAGTCATTCACCGTGGACAATGTGGTGCATTCTGTCCGCAGTCATTCACCGTGGACAATGTGCTGCACTCTGTCCGCAGTCATTCCCCGTGTAGAATGTCGCACACTGCGTCCGCAGTCGTTCAGCGTGCGCAATGTCGTACGCTGTGACCGCATTCACTTACCGTACACAATGTCGAACACAGAGTCTACAGTCAGTCACAGTGCACATAGTCGTACACTGTGTCCGCAGTCATTCAACATGCACAATATCGTACACTGTGTTTGTAGTCACTCACCGTGTACAATGTCGTACACTGTATCCGCAGTCGTTCTCCATACACAATGTCGTGCACTGAATCCACAGTCATTCCTCGTGCAGAAAGGCGTGCACTGTGTCCGCCGTCATTCCCCGTGCACAAAGTCGTGCACTGTGTCCGCCGTCATTCCCCGTGCACAATGTCGCACACTGTGTCCACAGTCATTCTCCATTAACAATGACATACACAGTGTCCGCAGTCATTCAACGTGCACAATGTCGTGCACTGAGTCCGCAGTCATTCTCCATTAACAATGACGTACACTGTGTCCGCAGTCTTTCACCCTGCGCAATGTCATACACTGTGTCTGCAGTGATTCATCGTGCGCAATGTCATACACTGTGTCCAGTCCTTCACTGTGTGCAACGTAGAGCACTGTCTCCAGTCATTTACGTGCGCAGAGTCGTACACTGTGTCCCCAGTCATTCACTGTTACGAATGTCGTATGCTGTGTCTGCAGTCAGTCAATGTGCTCAATGTTGTACGCTGTGTCCGCTGTCATTCTCCATTAACAATGGCATACACTGTGTCTGCAGTCATTCTCCATGCACAATGTCGTACAGAGTCCGCAGCCATTCATCGTGCACAATTATGTACACTATATCCGCAGTCATTCACTGTTTCGAATGTCGTATGCTGTGTCTGCAGTCAGTCAATGTGCTCACTGTCGTACACTGTGTCCGCAGTCATTCACCGTGCACAAGCTGGTAGACTGTGTCCGCAGTAACTCACTGGGCACAATGTCGTACACTGTGTCCGCAGTAACTCACTGGGCACAATGTCGTACACTGTGCCTGCAGTCATTCAACGTGCACAATGTCGTGCACTGAGTCCGCAGTAATTGAATGTGTCAAATGTCATACACTGTGTCTGCAGTCATTCTCCGTGCACAATGTCGTACACAGTGTAAGCAGCCATTCACCGTACACCAGCTGGTAGACTGTGTCCACAGTCATTCTCCATTAACAATGACGTACACAGTGTCCGCAGTCATTCACCGTGCACAATATTGTACACAGTTTCCGCAGTCACTCACTGGGCACAATGTCATACACTGTGTCTGCAGTCATTCACCGTACGCAAAGTCGAACACACAGTCTGCAGTCATACACCGTGCACATAGTCGTACACTGTGTCCGCAGTCCTTCACTGGGCACAATGTTGTCCACTGTTGCCACTGTCATTCACTTTGCACAATGTCATCCACTGTGTCCGCAGTCACTCACCGTGCGCAATGTCGTACACTGTGTCCACAGTCGTTCTCCATACACAATGTCGTGCACTGAGTCCGCAGTCATTCCTCGTGCAGAAAGGCGTGTACTGTGTCCGCCGTCATTCCCCGTGCACAAAGTCGTGCACTGTGTCCGCCGTCATTCCCCATGCACAATGTCGCACACTGTGTCCACAGTCATTCTCCATTAACAATGACATACACAGTGTCCGCAGTCATTCAACGTGCACAAAGTCGTGCACTGTGTCCGCCGTCATTCCCCGTGCACAATGTCGCACACTGTGTCCACAGTCATTCTCCATTAACAATGACATACACAGTGTCCGCAGTCATTCAACGTGCACAATGTCATACACTGTGTCCGCAGTCCTTCATTGTGCACAATGTCGTCCACTGCTTCCGCAGTCTTTCTCCGTGGACAATGTCATGCACTGTGTCCGCAGTCATTCACTGTGTCAAATGTCGTACACTGTGTCTGCAGTCATTCTACGTGCACAATGTCAAACACTGTGTTTGTAGTCACTCACCGTGTACAATGTTGTACACTGTATCCGCAGTCGTTCACTGTGCACAATGTCATCCACTGTGTCCGCAGTCACTCACCGTGCGCAATGTCGTACACTGTGTCCACAGTCGTTCTCCATACACAATGTCGTGCACTGAGTCCGCAGTCATTCCTCGTGCAGAAAGGCGTGTACTGTGTCCGCCGTCATTCCCCGTGCACAAAGTCGTGCACTGTGTCCGCCGTCATTCCCCGTGCACAATGTCGCACACTGTGTCCACAGTCATTCTCCATTAACAATGACATACACAGTGTCCGCAGTCATTCAACGTGCACAAAGTCATGCACTGTGTCCGCCGTCATTCCCCGTGCACAATGTCGCACACTGTGTCCACAGTCATTCTCCATTAACAATGACATACACAGTGTCCGCAGTCATTCAACGTGCACAATGTCATACACTGTGTCCGCAGTCCTTCATTGTGCACAATGTCGTCCACTGCTTCCGCAGTCTTTCTCCGTGGACAATGTCATGCACTGTGTCCGCAGTCATTCACTGTGTCAAATGTCGTACACTGTGTCTGCAGTCATTCTACGTGCACAATGTCAAACACTGTGTTTGTAGTCACTCACCGTGTACAATGTTGTACACTGTATCCGCAGTCGTTCTCCATACACAATGTCGTGCACTGAGTCCACAGTCATTCCTCGTGCAGAAAGGCGTGTACTGTGTCCGCCGTCACTCCCCGTGCACAAAGTCGTGCACTGTCCGCCGTCATTCCCCGTGCACAATGTCGTGCACTGAGTCCGCAGTCATTCTCCATTAACAATGACGTACACTGTGTCCGCAGTCATTCACCGTGCGCTATGTCATACACTGTGTCTGCAGTTATTCACCGTGCACATTGTCGTGCACTGTGTCCGCACTCATTCACCGTGCACAATGTCGTCCACTGTGTCCGCAGTAATTGAATGTGTCAAATGTCATACACTGTGTCTGCAGTCATTCTCCGTGCACAATGTCGTACACAGTGTAAGCAGCCATTCACCGTACACCAGCTGGTAGACTGTGTCCACAGTCATTCTCCATTAACAATGACGTACACAGTGTCCGCAGTCATTCACCGTGCACAATATTGTACACAGTTTCCGCAGTCACTCACTGGTCACAATGTCATACACTGTGTCTGCAGTCATTCAGCGTACGCAATGTCGAACACACAGTCTGCAGTCATACACCGTGCACATAGTCGTACACTGTGTCCGCAGTCCTTCACTGGGCACAATGTTGTCCACTGTTGCCACTGTCATTCACTGTGCACAATGTCATCCACTGTGTCCGCAGTCACTCACCGTGCGCAATGTCGTACACTGTGTCCACAGTCGTTCTCCATACACAATGTCGTGCACTGAGTCCGCAGTCATTCCTCGTGCAGAAAGGCGTGTACTGTGTCCGCCGTCATTCCCCGTGCACAATGTCGCACACTGTGTCCACAGTCATTCTCCATTAACAATGACATACACAGTGTCCGCAGTCATTCAACGTGCACAATGTCATACACTGTGTCCGCAGTCCTTCATTGTGCACAATGTCGTCCACTGCTTCCGCAGTCTTTCTCCGTGGACAATGTCATGCACTGTGTCCGCAGTCATTCACTGTGTCAAATGTCGTACACTGTGTCTGCAGTCATTCTACGTGCACAATGTCAAACACTGTGTTTGTAGTCACTCACCGTGTACAATGTTGTACACTGTATCCGCAGTCGTTCTCCATACACAATGTCGTGCACTGAGTCCACAGTCATTCCTCGTGCAGAAAGGCGTGTACTGTGTCCGCCGTCATTCCCCATGCACAAAGTCGTGCACTGTCCGCCGTCATTCCCCGTGCACAATGTCGTGCACTGAGTCCGCAGTCATTCTCCATTAACAATGACGTACACTGTGTCCGCAGTCATTCACCGTGCGCTATGTCATACACTGTGTCTGCAGTTATTCACCGTGCACATTGTCGTGCACTGTGTCCGCACTCATTCACCGTGCACAATGTCGTCCACTGTGTCCGCAGTAATTGAATGTGTCAAATGTCATACACTGTGTCTGCAGTCATTCTCCGTGCACAATGTCGTACACAGTGTAAGCAGCCATTCACCGTACACCAGCTGGTAGACTGTGTCCACAGTCATTCTCCATTAACAATGACGTACACAGTGTCCGCAGTCATTCACCGTGCACAATATTGTACACAGTTTCCGCAGTCACTCACTGGTCACAATGTCATACACTGTGTCTGCAGTCATTCAGCGTACGCAATGTCGAACACACAGTCTGCAGTCATACACCGTGCACATAGTCGTACACTGTGTCCGCAGTCCTTCACTGGGCACAATGTTGTCCACTGTTGCCACTGTCATTCACTGTGCACAATGTCATCCACTGTGTCCGCAGTCACTCACCGTGCGCAATGTCGTACACTGTGTCCACAGTCGTTCTCCATACACAATGTCGTGCACTGAGTCCGCAGTCATTCCTCGTGCAGAAAGGCGTGTACTGTGTCCGCCGTCATTCCCCGTGCACAATGTCGCACACTGTGTCCACAGTCATTCTCCATTAACAATGACATACACAGTGTCCGCAGTCATTCAACGTGCACAATGTCATACACTGTGTCCGCAGTCCTTCATTGTGCACAATGTCGTCCACTGCTTCCGCAGTCTTTCTCCGTGGACAATGTCATGCACTGTGTCCGCAGTCATTCACTGTGTCAAATGTCGTACACTGTGTCTGCAGTCATTCTACGTGCACAATGTCAAACACTGTGTTTGTAGTCACTCACCGTGTACAATGTTGTACACTGTATCCGCAGTCGTTCTCCATACACAATGTCGTGCACTGAGTCCACAGTCATTCCTCGTGCAGAAAGGCGTGTACTGTGTCCGCCGTCATTCCCCATGCACAAAGTCGTGCACTGTCCGCCGTCATTCCCCGTGCACAATGTCGTGCACTGAGTCCGCAGTCATTCTCCATTAACAATGACGTACACTGTGTCCGCAGTCATTCACCGTGCGCTATGTCATACACTGTGTCTGCAGTCATTCACCGTGCGCAATGTCATACACTGTGTCCAGTCCTTCACTGTGTGCAACGTAGAACACTGTCTCCAGTCCTTTACGTGCGCAAAGTCGTACACTGTGTCCGCCGTCATTCACTGTTTCGAAAGTCGTATGCTGTGTCTGCAGTCAGTCAATGTGCTCAATGTTGTACGCTGTGTCCGCAGTCATTCTCCATTAACAATGGCATACACTGTGTCTGCAGTCATTCTCCATGCACAATGTCGTACACAGAGTCCGCAGCCATTCACCGTGCACAATTATGTACACTATGTCCGCAGTCATTCACTGTTTCGAATGTCGTATGCTGTGTCTGCAGTCAGTCAATGTGCTCACTGTCGTACACTGTGTCCGCAGTCATTCACCGTGCACAAGCTGGTAGACTGTGGCCGCAGTAACTCACTGGGCACAATGTCGTACACTGTGCCTGCAGTCATTCAACATGCACAATGTCGTGCACTGAGTCCGCAGTCATTCCTCGTGCAGAAAGGCGTGTACTGTGTCCGCCGTCATTCCCCGTGCACAAAGTCGTGCACTGTGTCCGCCGTCATTCCCCGTGCACAATGTCGCACACTGTGTCCACAGTCATTCTCCATTAACAATGACATACACAGTGTCCGCAGACATTCACCGTGCGCAATGTCATACACTGTGTCTGCAGTCATTCACCATGCGCAATGTCATACACTGTGTCCAGTCCTTCACTGTGTGCAACGTAGAACACTGTCTCCAGTCCTTTACGTGCGCAAAGTCGTACACTGTGTCCGCCGTCATTCACTGTTTCGAATGTCGTATGCTGTGTCTGCAGTCAGTCAATGTGCTCAATGTTGTACGCTGTGTCCGCAGTCATTCTCCATTAACAATGGCATACACTGTGTCTGCAGTCATTCTCCATGCACAATGTCGTACACTGTGTCCGCAGCCATTCACCGTGCACAATTATGTACACTATGTCCGCAGTCATTCACTGTTTCGAATGTCGTATGCTGTGTCTGCAGTCAGTCAATGTGCTCACTGTCGTACACTGTGTCCGCCGTCATTCGTCGTGCGCAAAGTCGTACACTGTGTCCAGTCCTTCACCATGCACAATGTAGTACACTTAGTCCAGTCCTTCACCGTGCGCAATGTCGTACACAGTGTCCACAGTCCTTCATTGTGCACAATGTCGTCCACTGCTTCCGCAGTCTTTCTCCGTGGACAATGTCATGCACTGTGTCCGCAGTCATTCCCCGTGCACAAGGTCCTCCACTGTGTCCGCAGTCATTCACTGTGTCAAATGTCGTACACTGTGTCTGCAGTCATTCTACGTGCACAATGTCATACACTGATTCAGCATTCATTCACTGTACACAATGTCGAACATAGAGTCCACAGTCATTCACTGTGCACATAGTCGTACACTGTGTCCGCAGTAACTCACTGGGCACAAGGTTGTCCACTGTGTCCGCAGTCATTGAATGTGTCAAATGTCGTACACTGTGTCTGCAGTCATTATCCATTCACAATGTCGTACACTGTGTCTGCAGTCATTCACCGTACACAATCTGGTAGACTGTGTCCACAGTCATTCTCCATTAACAATGACGTACACAGTGTCCGCAGTCATTCGCCATGCGCAATATTGTACACTGTTTCCGAAGTCACTCACTGTGCGCAATGTCGTACACTGTGTTCAGTCCTTCACTTTGCGCAATGTAGTACACTGTCTCCAGTCCTTTACCATGCACAAAGTCGTACACAGTGTCCGCAGTCATTCACCGTGCGCAATATTGTACACAGTTTCCGCAGTCACTCACTGTGCAAAATGTCATACACTGTGTCAGCAGTCACTCACCGTGCGCAGTGTCATTCACTGTTTCCACTGTCATTGACTGGGCATGACATCTTCCACGATGTCCCAGTCATTCACTGTGCACAATGTCGTACACTGTGTCCGCAGCCATTCACCGTGCACAATGACGTACACTGTGTCCGCAGTCACTCACCGTGCGCAATATTGTACACAGTTTCCGCAGTCACTCACTGTGCACAATGTCATACACTGTGTCAGCAGTCACTCACCGTGCGCAGTGTCGTTCACTGTTTCCACTGTCATTGACTGGGCACGACATCTTCCACGATGTCCCAGTCATTCACTGTGCACAATGTAGTACACTGTGTCCGCAGCCATTCACCGTACACGATGTTGTACACTGTGTCCACAGTCATTCTCCATTAACAATGTCGTACACAGTGTCCGCAGTCATTCACCGTGCACAATGTAGTACACTTAGTCCAGTCCTTCACCGAGCGCAATGTCGTACACTGTGTCCACAGTCATTCTCCATTAACAATGTCGTACACAGTGTCCGCAGTCATTCACCGTGCACAATGTAGTACACTTAGTCCTGTCCTTCACCGAGCGCAATGTCGTACACAGTGTCCGCAGTCCTTCATTGTGCACAATGTCGTCCACTGCTTCCGCAGTCTTTCACCGTGGACAATGTCATGCACTGTGTCCGCAGTCATTCCCCGTGCACAAGGTCCTCCACTGTGTCCGCAGTCATTCACTGTGTCAAATGTCGTACACTGTGTCTGCAGTCATTCTCCGTGCACAATGTCATACACTGATTCAGCATTCATTCACTGTACACAATGTCGAACACAGAGTCCGCAGTCATTCACTGTGCACATAGTCGTACACTGTGTCCGCAGTAACTCACTGGGCTCAAGGTTGTCCACTGTGTCCGCAGTCATTGAATGTGTCAAATGTCGTACACTGTGTCTGCAGTCATTAGCCGTGCACAATGTTGTACACAGTGTCTGCAGTCATTCACCGTACACAATCTGGTAGACTGTGTCCACAGTCATTCTCCATTAACAATGACGTAGACAGGGGGACATCACGTGATGACGTAGGATCGAGACGCAGGGACCCAGCTCTCCCGTAAAAAGTTAATAAATTAATGTTTAAATGAAGAAAAGTTAGTCAATACTTTCTAAAAGTTACTTATAAACGACTCCGGACTGTGTCAAGCTATGCCTCAAAGAAGGAAGATGAAGAAAACTAATACCGGGAAGACTACGCAAGTTGGAACAAGAACAAGGCCCACGTCTACCGAGGAACCGCGGTCTCAGGTACATTATACCACCGGCGATACGGAACAGGAGACTGTGCCAACATTGGCCACAGGAAAAGACCATCGTGAGCTGCGCAAACGCGAAGGATGGAGCATGCGCAAACGGGAGCAACAAGAACTACAAAGCCCAGCTACCACTGCAACTGAAAGTGATCGCGAATCGGAGGGAGAGTCAAATCTCTCGGAAGGATCAGCTGAAGAAGGAGGCAAAAGTCCTTCTAGAAATATAGAAAAGACTTTGAGGCAAATAATGCGTAAATTAGACACATTAAAAGTAATTAAAAATAATCAAAAAATACTCGGAAAAAAATGACCAATATGGAGACTATGCTTGATAAAATGGCAAAGAGACAGGAAAAAATGGAAAAAAGAATTATGGACTTGGAAACTACAACGGAGGACATGGTTGAAAGAATGGACAAAATGGAAAAGGAAAATACTGCTTGGACATCAGAAAGAAAACAATTTATGGAAAAATTGATAAGCTTGAAAATCTCAGTAGATGAAATAATATTAAAATTGTTGGACTTCAAGAAGATATAGAAGGAGAAGATCCAATAATTTTTTTTCAAAAATGGATCCCTGAAAAATTGAAAATGGAAAGAGAAACTCCAATTGAGATTGAAAGGGCGCATAGATCTTTAAGGTCAAGACCTCGAGCTGATCAAAACCCACGATCAATTTTGATAAAATGCTTACGATACCAAGACAAAGAAAAGATCCTGAAGGCCGCTGCCCAAAGTGCCAAAAATAGAAATGGGCCATTGATGATAGCAGGGAAACCAGTTCTTTTTTATCCGGATATAAGTTACAACCTGTTGAAGAGAAAGAAGGAATTTAACCCAGTGAAAAAAGCCTTATGGGAAAAGGGTTTTAAATTTACAATGCGTCATCCAGCAACACTGATAATTTTTTTGGAGGAGGGAAAAAAATTTTTTTCGATTATCGAAAAGCGGAGGAGTTTGTACAAGAACTTCCATCTATTCGCTAATTACACATAGAGGCTTCCAAATGTAATGGATTAAAGATGAAGATAGACCCAAGGAACAGAAGTGATGGACATTTATGGATATTATAGAAGAGAAAAGCAAAATTTTAGAAATACTAAATGAGAACAGTATTTTTTTTCTCTTCTTATACATATACTTTTTTATGTTGCGGGGGGGCTGGGAGGCTGTGGATCGGTTTCTGCGGGATTCACGTGTGTAATCATGGTGGTTGCCATGACCCGTACAGCAGAGGGGGGTAATGTTGTGTTTTTTTTTTCACAACATTAGTAGGGGGGTATTTTAGTTTTTTTTCTTTATATTTTATTTTTTTTCTATCTTTTTGCCTGGATGATTGGTGGGGACACACATAGCAACACGGAGATTTTTATAAAGATTTCCCAGGATACCACGAAAGTGGAAAGATTAGGTATTATTATAGATTGGAGTAATATAATAAAAAAAATAATGACTAATCTACTAAATTTTTTAAGTTTTAATGTTAATGGGCTTAATGGGCCAATAAAAAGAAAAAGAATTTTAACATATATTAAAAAAAATGAGAACTCCGTGGGGCATGTGGGGATCTTCCAACATCCAGGCATTCCCTTTTTTTTCCTTATTTTTTTAATAGGGATGTTAGGGGGGAGGGGTTAAGGGGAGGGGGGCTGGGTAACACTTTTTTTTTCATACACATTTATTCTGTAACTATTTAAAAACAATAAAAAAAGTTAAAAAAAAACAATGACGTACACAGTGTCCGCAGTCATTCACCATGCGCAATCTCGTACACTGTGTACGCAGTCATTATCCGTGCACAATGTCGTACACTGTGTCCGCAGTCATTCACCGTACACAATCTGGTAGACTGTGTCCGCAGTCATTCTCCATTAACAATGACGTACACAGTGTCCGCAGTCATTCACCATGCGCAATATTGTACACTGTTTCCGAAGTCAATCACTGTGCGCAATGTCGTACACTGTCTCCAGTCCTTTACCGTGCACAAAGTCGTACACTGTGTCCGCAGTCACTCACCGTGCACAATGTCGTACACTGTGTACGCAGTCATTATCCGTGCACAATGTCGTACACTGTGTCCGCAGTCATTCACCGTACACAATCTGGTAGACTGCGTCCGCAGTCATTCTCCATTAACAATGACGTACACAGTGTCTGCAGTCATTCACCATGCGCAATATTGTACACTGTTTCCAAAGTCACTCACTGTGCGCAATGTCGTACACTGTCTCCAGTCCTTTACCGTGCACAAAGTCGTACACTGTGTCCGCAGTCACTCACCGTGCACAATGTCGTACACTGTGTCCGCAGTCATTCACCATGCACAAGCTTGTAGACTGTGTCCACAGCCATTCTCCATTAACAATGTCGTACGCTGTGTCCGCAGTCACTCACTGTGCACAATGTCGTACACTTTGTTCGCAGTCATTCACCATACGAAATGTCATACACTGTGTCCAGTCCTTCACTGTGTGCAATGTAGAACACTGTATCCAGTCCTTTACCATGCACAAAGTCGTACACTGTGTCTGCAGCCATTCACTGTTTTGAATGTGGTACGCTGTGTCTGCTGTCATTCACCGTGCGCAATGTCGTACACTGTGTCCAGTCCTTCACTGTGTGCAATGTAGAACACTGTATCCAGTCCTTTACCATGCACAAAGTCGTACACTGTGTCTGCAGCCATTCACTGTTTTGAATGTGGTACGCTGTGTCTGCTGTCATTCACCGTGCGCAATGTCGTACACTGTGTCCAGTCCTTCACTGTGCGCAATGTAGTACACTGTCTCCAGTCCTTTACCGTGCACAAAGTCGTACACTGTGTCCGCAGTCACTCACCGTGCGCAATGTCGTACACTGTGTCCGCAGTCATTCAGCGTACGCAAAGTCGAACACACAGTCAGCAGTCAGACACCTTGCACATAGTCGTACACTGTGTCTAATGTCATTCAATGGGCACGACGTCGTCCGTAATGTCCCAGTCATTCACTGTGCACAATGTCGTACACTGTGTCCGCAGCCATTCACCGTGCACAATGACGTACGCTGTGTCCGCAGTCACTCACTGTGCGCAATGTAGTACACTGTGTCTGCAGTCACTCACCATACACAATGTCGTACGATGTGTCTGCAGTCACTCACAGTGCGAAATGTTGTACGCTGTGTCCGCATTCAATCACCGTGCACAATGTCGTACACTGTGTCCACAATCATTCACCGCATGCAATGTTGTACACTGTGTCCGCAGTCACTCAACTTGCGCAATGTCGTTAACTGTGTCCGCCGTCATTCATCATGCACAATGTAGTACACTTAGTCCAGTCCTTCACCGTGCGCAATGTCGTACACTGTGTCCGAAGTCCTTCATTGTGCACAATGTCGTCCACTGTGTCCGCAGTCATTCACTGTGTCAAATGTCGTACACTGTGTCTGCAGTCATTCTCCGTACACAATGTCATACACTGTTTCAGCATTCATTCACTGTACACAATGTTGAACACAGAGTCCGCAGTCATTCACTGTGCACATAGTCGTACACTGTGTCCGCAGTAACTCACTGGGCACAAGGTTGTCCACTGTGTCTGCAGTCATTGAATGTGTCAAATGTCGTACACTGTGTCTGCAGTCATTCTCCGTGCACAATGTCGTACACAGTGTACGCAGCCATTCACCGTACACCAGCTGGTAGACTGTGTCCACAGTCATTCTCCATTAACAATGACGTACACAGTGTCCGCAGTCATTCACCATGCGCAATATTGTACACTGTTTGGAAGTCACTCACTGTGCGCAATGTCATACACTGCATCTGCAATCATTCACCGTGCGCAATGTCGTGCACTGTGTCCAGTCCTTCACTGTGCGCAATGTCTCCAGTCCTTTAACGTGCACAAAGTCATACACTATGTCCGCAGTCACTCACCGTGCGCAATGTCATTCAATGGCGTCATTCAATGTCTGTAGTGAGATGCTGAAGATGTTCTATAGGTCAGTTGTGAAGAGCGCCCTCTTCTTTGTGGTGGCGTGTTGGGGAGGAAGCATTAAGAAGAGGGACGCCTCACATCTGAATAAGCTGGTAAGGAAGGCGGGCTCTGTCGTGGGCAAAGTACTGGAGAGTTTAACATCGGTAGCTGAGCGAAGGGCGCTGAGTAGGCTACGGTCAATTATGGATAACTCTGAACATCCTCTACATAGCACCATCCAGAGACAGAGAAGCAGTTTCAGCGACAGGTTACTATCGATGCAATGCTCCTCAGACAGGATGAAGAGGTCAATACTCCCCAATGCCATTAGGCTTTACAATTCTACCGCCAGGACTTAAGAACTTTTTAAAAGCTATTATTAATGCTTTTTGAGATAGTGATTTAGATGCATATCATATTTTTTACTGAGTTAAGTATTGTATGTAATTAGTTTTGCTACAACAAGTGTATGGGACATTGGAAAAAAAGTTGAATTTCCCCATGGGGATGAATAAAGTATCTATCTATCTATCTATCTATCTATCTATCTATCTATCTATCTATCTATCAATCTATCTACACAGTGTCCGCAGTCATTCACCGCATGCAATGTTGTACACTGTGTCCGCAGTCACTCAACTTGCGCAATGTCGTTCACTGTGTCCGCCGTCATTCACCGTGCACAATGTAGTACACTTAGTCCAGTCCTTCATTGTGCACAATGTCGTCCACTGCTTCCGCAGTCTTTCACCGTGGACAATGTCATGCACTGTGTCCGCAGTCATTCCCCGTGCACAATCTCGTACACTGTGTCTGCAGTCATTCTCCATGCACAATGTCATACACTGTTTCAGCATTCATTCACTGTACACAATGTCGAACACAGAGTCCGCAGTCATTCACTGTGCACATAGTCGTACACTGTGTCCACAGTAACTCACTGGGCACAAGGTTGTCCACTGTGTCCGCAGTCATTGAATGTGTCAAATGTCGTACACTATGTCTGCAGTCATTATCCGTGCACAATATCGTACACTGTGTCCGCAGTCATTCACCGTACACAATCTGGTAGACTGTGTCCACAGTCATTCTCCATTAACAATGACGTACACAGTGTCCGCAGTCATTCACCATGCGCAATATTGTACACTGTTTCCGAAGTCACTCACTGTGCGCAATGTCATACACTGCGTCTGCAGTCACTCACCGTGCGCAATGTCGTACACTGTGTCCGCAGTCATTCACCGCATGCAATGTTGTACACTGTGTCCGCAGTCACTCAACTTGCGCAATGTCGTTCACTGTGTCCGCCGTCATTCATCATGCACAATGTAGTACACTTAGTCCAGTCCTTCACCGTGCGCAATGTCATACACTGTGTCTGCAATCATTCACCGTGCGCAATGTCGTGCACTGTGTCCAGTCCTTCACTGTGCGCAATGTAGTACACTGTCTCCAGTCCTTTACCGTGCACAAATTTGTACACTGTGTCCGCAGTCATTCACCGCATGCAATGCAGTACACTGTGTCTGCAGTCACTCACCATACACAATGTCGTACGAAGTGTCTGCAGTCACTCACAGTGCGAAATGTCGTACGCTGTGTCCGCATTCACTCACCGTGCACAATGTCGTACACAGTGTCTGCAATCATTCACCGCATGCAATGTTGTACACTGTGTCCGCAGTCACTCAACTTGCGCAATGTCGTTCACTGTGTCCGCTGTCATTCATCGTGCACAATGTAGTACACTTAGTCCAGTCCTTCACCGTGCGCATTGTCGTACACTGTGTCCGCAGTCACTCACCGTGCGCAATGTCGTACACTGTGTCCACAGTCATTCACAGTGCACAAGCTTGTAGACTGTGTCCACAGTCATTCTCCATTAACAATGACGTACACAGTGTCCGCAGTCATTCACCGTGCGCAATATTGTACACAGTTTCCTCAGTCACTCACTGTGCACAATGTCATACACAGTGTCCGCAGTCATTCACCGTGCGCAATATTGTACACAGTTTCCGCAGTCACTCACTGTGCAAAATGTCATACACTGTGTCAGCAGTCGCTCACCGTGCGCAGTGTCATTCACTGTTTCCACTGTCATTGACTGGGCACGACATCTTGCACGATGTCCCAGTCATTCACTGTGCACAATGTAGTACACTGTGTCCACAGTCACTCACCATGCACAAGCTCGCAGACTGTGTCCACAGTCATTCTCCATTAACAATGTCGAACGCTGTGTCCACAGTCATTCACTGTGCGCAATGTCGTACACTGTGTCCGCAGTCATTCACCGAATGCAATGTTGTACACTGTGTCCACAGTCACTCAACTTGCGCAAAGTCGTACACTGTGTCCAGTCCTTCACCGTGCACAATGTAGTACACTTAGTCCAGTCCTTCACCGAATGCAATGTTGTACACTGTGTCCGCAGTCATTCACCGAATGCAATGTTGTACACTATGTCCACAGTCACTCACCATGCGCAATGTCGTACACTGTGTCCGCAGTCCTTCATTGTGCACAATGTCGTCCACTGCTTCCGCAGTCTTTCACCGTGGACAATGTCATGCACTGTGTCCGCAGTCATTCCCCGTGCACAAGGTCCTCCACTGTGTCCGCAGTCATTCACTGTGTCAAATGTCGTACACTGTGTCTGCAGTCATTCTCCGTGCACAATGTCATACACTGTTTCAGCATTCATTCACTGTACACAATGTCGAACACAGAGTCCGCAGTCATTCACTGTGCACATAGTCGTACACTGTGTCCGCAGTAACTCACTGGGCACAAGGTTGTCCACTGTGTCCGCAGTCATTGAATGTGTCAAATGTCGTACACTGTGTCTGCAGTCATTATCCATGCACAATATCGTACACTGTGTCCGCAGTCATTCACCGTACACAATCTGGTAGACTGTGTCCACAGTCATTCTCCATTAACAATGACGTACACAGTGTCCGCAGTCATTCACCGTACACAATCTGGTAGACTGTGTCCACAGTCATTCTCCATTAACAATGACGTACACAGTGTCCGCAGTCATTCACCATGCGCAATATTGTACACCGTTTCCGAAGTCACTCACTGGGCGCAATGTCGTACACTGTGTCCGCAGTCATTCACCGCATGCAATGTTGTACACTGTGTCCGCAGTCACTCAACTTGCGCAATGTCGTTCACTGTGTCCGCCGTCATTCATCATGCACAATGTAGTACACTTAGTCCAGTCCTTCACCGTGCGCAATGTCATACTCTGTGTCTGCAATCATTCACCGTGCGCAATGTCGTGCACTGTGTCCAGTCCTTCACTGTGCGCAATGTAGTACACTGTCTCCAGTCCTTTACCGTGCACAAATTTGTACACTGTGTCCGCAGTCACTCACCGTGCACAAGCTTGTAGACTGTGTCCACAGCCATTCTCCATTAACAATGTCGTACGCTGTGTCCGCAGTCACTCACTGTGCACAATGTCGTACACTTTGTTCGCAGTCATTCACCATACGAAATGTCATACACTGTGCCCAGTCCTTCACTGTGCGCAATGTAGTACACTGTGTCCGCAGTCATTCAGCGTACGCAAAGTCGAACACACAGTCAGCAGTCAGACACCGTGCACATAGTCGTACACTGTGTCTAATGTCATTCACTGGGAATGACGTCGTCCGTAATGTCCCAGTCATTCACTGTGCGCAATGTCGTACACTGTGTCCGCAGTCATTCACTGTGCACAAGCTCATAGACAATGTCCACAGTCATTCTCCATTAACAATTTCCTACGCTGTGTCCGCAGTCACTCACTGTGCGCAATGTAGTACACTGTGTCTGCAGTCACTCACCATACACAATGTCGTACGATGTGTCTGCAGTCACTCACAGTGCGAAATGTCGTACGCTGTGTCCGCATTCACTCACCGTGCGCAATGTCGTACACTGTGTCCGCAGTCATTCACCGCATGCAATGAGGTACACTGTGTCTGCAGTCACTCACCATACACAATGTCGTACGAAGTGTCTGCAGTCACTCACAGTGCGAAATGTCGTACACTGTGTCCGCATTCACTCACCGTGCGCAATGTCGTACACTGTGTCTTCAATCATTCACCGCATGCAATGTTGTACACTGTGTCCGCAGTCACTCAACTTGCGCAATGTCGTTCACTGTGTCCACCGTCATTCATCGTGCACAATGTAGTACACTTAGTCCAGTCCTTCACCGTGCGCAATGTCGTACACTGTGTCCGCAGTCCTTCACTGGGCACAATGTTGTCCGCTGTTGCCACTGTCATTCACTGTGCACAATGTCATCCACTGTGTCCGCAGTCACTCACCGTGCGCAATATTGTACACAGTTTCCGCAGTCACTCACGGTGCAAAATGTCATACACTGTGTCAGCAGTCACTCACCGTGCGCAGTGTCGTTCACTGTTTCCACTGTCATTGACTGGGCACGACATCTTCCACGATGTCCCAGTCATTCACTGTGCACAATGTACTACACTGTGTCCGCAGTCATTCACTGTGCACAATGTAGTACACTGTGTCCGCAGTCACTCACCGTGCACAAGCTCGCAGACTGTGTCCACAGTCATTCTCCATTAACAATGTCGAACGCTGTGTCCACAGTCACTCAAAGTGCGCAATGTTGTACACTGTGTCCGCATTCACTCACCGTGCGCAATGTCGTACACTGTGTCCGCAGTCATTCACCGCATGCAATGTTGTACACTGTGTCCGCAGTCACTCAACTTGCGCAATGTCGTTCACTGAGTCCGCCGTCATTCATCGTGCGCAAAGTCGTACACTGTGTCCAGTCCTTCACCGTGCACAATGTAGTACACTTAGTCCAGTCCTTCACCGTGCGCAATGTCGTACACTGTGTCCGCAGTCCTTCATTGTGCACAATGTCGTCCACTGCTTCCGCAGTCTTTCACCGTGGACAATGTCATGCACTGTGTCCGCAGTCATTCCCCGTGCACAAGGTCCTCCACTGTGTCCGCAGTCATTCACTGTGTCAAATGTCGTACACTGTGTCTGCAGCAATTCACTGTTTTGAATGTGGTACGCTGTGTCTGCTGTCATTCACCATGCGCAAAGTCATATACTGTGTCCAGTCCTTCAGTGTGCGCAATGTAGTACACTGTCTCCAGTCCTTTACCGTGCACAAAGTCGTACACTGAGTCCGCAGTCACTCACCGTGCGCAATATTGTACACAGTTTCCGCAGTCACTCACTGTGCAAAATGTCATACACTGTGTCAGCAGTCACTCACCGTGCGCAGTGTCGTTCACTGTTTCCACTGTCATTGACTGGGCACGACATCTTCCACGATGTCCCAGTCATTCACTGTGCACAATGTAGTACACTGTGTCCGCAGCCATTCAGCGTGCGCAATGTCGTACACTGTGTCCGCATTCACTCACCGTGCGCAATGTTGTACACTGTGTCCGCATTCACTCACCGTGCGCAATGTTGTACACTGTGTCCGCAGTCACTCACTGTGCAAAATGTCATACACTGTGTCAGCAGTCACTCACCGTGCGCAGTGTCGTTCACTGTTTCCACTGTCATTGACTGGGCACGACATCTTCCACGATGTCCCAGTCATTCACTGTGCACAATGTAGTACACTGTGTCCGCAGCCATTCAGCGTGCGCAATGTCGTACACTGTGTCCGCATTCACTCACCGTGCGCAATGTTGTACACTGTGTCCGCATTCACTCACCGTGCGCAATGTTGTACACTGTGTCCGCAGTCACTCAACTTGCGCAATGTCGTTCACTGAGTCCGCTGTCCTTCATTGCGCACAATGTCGTCCACTGCTTCTGCAGTCTTTCACCGTGGACAATGTCATGCACTGTGTCCGCAGTCATTCCCCGTGCACAAGGTCCTCGACTGTGTCCGCAGTCATTCACTGTGTCAAATGTCGTACACTGTGTCTGCAGTCATTCTCCGTACACAATGTCATACACTGTTTCAGCATTCATTCACTGTACACAATGTCGAACACAGAGTCCGCAGTCATTCACTGTGCACATAGTCGTACACTGTGTCCGCAGTAACTCACTGGGCACAAGGTTGTCCACTGTGTCCGCAGTCATTGAATGTGTCAAATGTCGTACACTGTGTCTGCAGTCATTATCCATGCACAATATCGTACACTGTGTCCGCAGTCATTCACCGCATGCAATGTTGTACACTGTGTCCGCAGTCACACAACTTGCGCAATGTCGTTCACTGTGTCCGCCGTCATTCATCATGCACAATGTAGTACACTTAGTCCAGTCCTTCACCGTGCACAATGTCATACACTGCGTCTGCAATCATTCATCATGCGCAATGTCGTGCACTGTGTCCAGTCCTTCACTGTGCGCAATGTAGTACACTGTCTCCAGTCCTTTCCCGTGCACAAATTTGTACACTGTGTCCGCAGTCACTCACCGTGCACAATGTCGTACACTGTGTCCACAGTCATTCACCGTGCACAAGCTTGTAGACTGTGTCCACAGCCATTCTCCATTAACAATGTCGTACACTGTGTCCGCAGTCATTCACCGCATGCAATGTTGTACACTGTGTCCGCAGTCACTCAACTTGCGCAATGTCGTTCACTGTGTCCGCCGTCATTCATCATGCACAATGTAGTACACTTAGTCCAGTCCTTCACCGTGCGCAATGTCATACACTGTGTCTGCAATCATTCACCGTGCGCAATGTCGTGCACTGTGTCCAGTCCTTCACTGTGCGCAATGTAGTACACTGTCTCCAGTCCTTTACCGTGCACAAAGTCGTACACTGTGTCTGCAGTCATTCACTGTACGCAAAGTCGAACACACAGTCCGCAGTCATTCACCATTAACAATGACGTACTCAGTGTCCGCAGTCATTCACCGTGCGCAATTTTGTACACAGTTTCCACAGTCACTCACTGTGCAAAATGTCATACACAGTGTCCGCAGTCATTCACCGTGCGCAATATTGTACACAGTTTCCGCAGTCACTCACTGTGCAAAATGTCATACACTGTGTCAGCAGTCACTCACCGTGCGCAGTGTCGTTCACTGTTTCCACTGTCATTGACTGGGCACGACATCTTCCACGATGTCCCAGTCATTCACTGTGCACAATGTAGTACACTGTGTCCGCAGCCATTCACCGTGCACAATGACGTACACTGTGTCCGCAGTCACTCACCGTGCACAAGCTCGCAGACTGTGTCCACAGTCATTCTCCATTAACAATGTCAAACGCTGTGTCCACAGTCACTCAACTTGCGCAATGTCGTACACTGTGTCCGCAGTCAATCACCGCATGCAATGTTGTACACTGTGTCCGCAGTCACTCAACTTGCGCAATGTCGTACACTGTGTCTGCAGTCAATCACCGCATGCAATGTTGTACACTGTGTCCGCAGTCACTCAACTTGCGCAATGTCGTACACTGTGTCCGCAGTCAATCACCGCATGCAATGTTGTACACTGTGTCCGCAGTCACTCAACTTGCGCAATGTCGTTCACTGAGTCCGCCGTCATTCACCGAATGCAATGTTGTACACTGTGTCCGCAGCCATTCACCGTGCACAAGCTCGCAGACTGTGTCCACAGTCATTCTCCATTAACAATGTCAAACGTTGTGTCCACAGTCACTCAAAGTGCGCAATGTTGTACACTGTGTCCGCATTCACTCACCGTGCGCAATGTCGTACACTGTGTCCGCAGTCATTCACCGCATGCAATGTCGTACACTGAGTCCGCAGTCACTCAACTTGCGCAATGTCGTTCACTGAGTCCGCCGTCATTCATCGTGTGCAAAGTCATACACTGTGTCCAGACCTTCACCGTGCACAATGTAGTACACTTAGTCCAGTCCTTCACCGTGCGCAATGTCGTCCACTGCTTCCACAGTCTTTCACCGTGGACAATGTCATGCACTGTGTCCGCAGTCATTCCCCGTGCACAAGGTCCTCCACTGTGTCCGCAGTCATTCACTGTGTCAAATGTCGTACACTGTGTCTGCAGTCATTCTCCGTGCACAATGTCATACACTGTTTCAGCATTCATTCACTGTACACAATGTCGAACACAGTGTCCGCAGTCATTCACTGTGCACATAGTCGTACACTGTGTCCGCAGTAACTCACTGGGCACAAGGTTGTCCACTGTGTCCGCAGTCATTGAATGTGTCAAATGTCGTACACTGTGTCTGCAGTCATTATCCATGCACAATATCGTACACTGTGTCCGCAGTCATTCACCGTACACAATCTGGTAGACTGTGTCCACAGTCATTCTCCATTAACAATGACATACACAGTGTCCGCAGTCATTCACCATGCGCTATATTGTACACTGTTTCCGAAGTCACTCACTGTGCGCAATGTCATACACTGCGTCTGCAGTCACTCACCGTGCGCAATGTCGTACACTGTGTCCGCTGTCATTCACTGGGCACGACATCTTCCACGATGTCCCAGTCATTCACTGTGCACAATGTAGTACACTGTCCGCAGCCATTCACCGTGCACAATGTCGTACACTGTGTCCGCAGTCACTCACCGTGCACAAGCTCGTAGACTGTGTCCACAGTCATTCTCCATTAACAATGTCGAACGCTGTGTCCACAGTCACTCACCGTGCGCAATGTCGTACACTGTGTCCGCAGTCATTCACCGCATGCAATGTTGTACACTGTGTCCGCAGTCACTCACCGTGCGCAATGTCGTACACTGTGTCCGCAGTCATTCACCGCATGCAATGTTGTACACTGTGTCCGCAGTCATTCACCGTGCGCAATGTCGTACACTGTGTCCGCAGTCACTCACCGTGCGCAAAGTCGTACACTGTGTCCAGTCCTTCACCGTGCACAATGTAGTACACTTAGTCCAGTCCTTCACCGAGCGCAATGTCGTACACTGTGTCCGCAGTCCTTCACCGTGCACAATGTAGTACACTTAGTCCAGTCCTTCACCGAGCGCAAAGTCGTACACTGTGTCCAGTCCTTCACCGTGCACAATGTAGTACACTTAGTCCAGTCCTTCACCGAGCGCAATGTCGTACACTGTGTCCGCAGTCCTTCACCGTGCACAATGTAGTACACTTAGTCCAGTCCTTCACCGAGCGCAATGTCGTACACTGTGTCCGCAGTCCTTCACCGTGCACAATGTAGTACACTTAGTCCAGTCCTTCACCGAGCGCAATGTCGTACACTGTGTCCGCAGTCCTTCATTGTGCACAATGTCGTCCACTGCTTCCGCAGTCTTTCACCGTGGACAATGTCGTACACTGTGTCTGCAGTCATTCTCCGTGCACAATGTCATACACTGTTTCAGCATTCATTCACTGTACACAATGTCGAGCACAGAGTCCGCAGTCATTCAATGTGCACATAGTCGTACACTGTGTCCGCAGTAACTCACTGGGCACAAGGTTGTCCACTGTGTCCGCAGTCATTGAATGTGTCAAATGTCGTACACTGTGTCTGCAGTCATTATCCGTGCACAATGTCGTACACTGTGTCCGCAGTCATTCACCGTACACAATCTGGTAGACTGTGTCCACAGTCATTCTCCATTAACAATGACGTACACAGTGTCCGCAATCATTCATCATGCGCAATATTGTACACAGTTTCCACAGTCACTCACTGTGCACAATGTCATACACTGTGTCTGCAATCATTCACCGTGCGCAATGTCGTGCACTGTGTCCAGTCCTTCACTGTGCACAATGTAGTACACTGTCTCCAGTCCTTTACCGTCGACAAAGTCGTACACTGTGTCCGCAGTCACTCACCGTGCGCAATGTCGTACACTGTGTCCGCAGTCATTTACCGTACGCAAAGTCGAACACATAGTCCGCAGTAATACACCGTGCACATAGTCGTACACTGTGTCCGCAGTCCTTCACTGGGCACAATGTTGTCCGCTGTTGCCACTGTCATTCACTGTGCACAATGTCATCCACTGTGTCCGCAGTCACTCACCGTGCACAATGTCGTACACTGTGTCCGCAGTCACTCACTGTGCACAATGTCATCCACTGTGTCCGCAGTTAATCACCGTGCACAATGTCGTACACTGTCTCCACAGTCATTCACCGTGCATAAGCTCGTAGAATGTTTCCACAGTCATTCTCCATTAACAAATGACGTACTCAGTGTCCGCAATCATTCACCGTGCGCAATGTCGTACGCAGTGTCTGCAGTCACTCACCTTGCACAAAGTCGAACACAGAGACCGCAGATATTCACCGTGCACATAGTCGTACACTGTGTCTAATGTCATTCACTGGGCACGACATCGTCCATAATTTCCCAGTCACTCACCGTGCGCAATGTCGTACACTGTGTCCGCAGCCATTCACCGTGCACATTGTCGTGCACTGTGTCCGCACTCATTCACCATGCACAACATCGTCCACTGCTTACGCCGTCATTCACCATGGACAATGTGGTGCACTGTGTCCGCAGTCATTCCCAGTGCACAATGTTGCGCACTGTGTCCGCAGTCATCCCCCGTGTACAATGTCGTACACTGTGTCCGCAGTAACTCACTGGGCACAAGGTTGTCCACTGTGTCCGCAGTAATTGAATGTGTCAAATGTCGTACACTGTGTCTGCAGTCATTCTCCGTGCACAATGCGGTACACAGTGTATGCAGCCATTCACCGTACACCAGCTGGTAGACTGTGTCCACAGTCATTCTCCATTAACAATGACGTACACAGTGTCCGCAGTCATTCACCGTGCGCAATATTGTACACAGTAAACGCAGTCATTCACTAAGCACAATGTCGTCCACTGTGTCCGCAGTCATTCACCGTGCACAATGTCGTACACTGTATTCGCAGTCATTCACTGTGCACATAGTCGTACAAAGTGTCCACAGTCATTCTCCACTAACAATGACGTACACAGTTTCCGCAGTCATTCTCCGTGCGCAATGTCGTACACTGTGTCTGCAGTAACTCACTGGGCACAAGGTTGTCCACTGTGTCCGCAGTAATTGAATGTGTCAAATGTCATACACTGTGTCTGCAGTCACTGTGCGCAATGTCGTTCACTGTGTCCTCAGTCATTCAGCGTGCGCAATGTCGTACACTGTGTCCTTAGTCACTCACTGTGTGCAATGTCATACATTGTGTCCAGTCCTTCACTGTGCGCAATGTAGTACACTGTCTCCTGTCCTTTACCGTGCACAAATTTGTACACTGTGTCCGCAGTCATTCACCGCATGCAATGCAATACACTGTGTCTGCAGTCACTCACCATACACAATGTCGTACAAAGTGTCTGCAGTCACTCACAGTGCGAAATGTCGTACGCTGTGTCCGCATTCACTCACCGTGCGCAAAGTCGTACACTGTGTCTGCAATCATTCACCGCATGCAATGTCATACACTGTGTCCGCAGTCATTCACCGCATGCAATGTTGTACACTGTGTCCGCAGTCACTCAACTTGCGCAATGTCGTTCACTGTGTCCGCCGTCATTCATCGTGCACAATGTAGTACACTTAGTCCAGTCCTTCACCGTGCGCAATGTCGTACACAGTGTCCGCAGTCCTTCACTGGGCACAATGTCATCCACTGTGTCCGCAGTCACTCACCGTGCGCAATGTCGTACACTGTGTCCACAGTCATTCACCGTGCACAAGCTCGTAGAATGTGTCCACAGTAATTCTCCATTAACAATGACGTTCACAGTGTCCGCAGTCATTCACCGTGCGCAATATTGTACACAGTTTCCTCAGTCACTCACTGTGCACAATGTCATACACAGTGTCCGCAGTCATTCACCGTGCGCAATATTGTACACAGTTTCCGCAGTCACTCACTGTGCAAAATGTCATACACTGTGTACGCAGTCATTCACCGCATGCAATGCAGTACACTGTGTCTGCAGTCACTCACCATACACAATGTCGTACGAAGTGTCTGCAGTCACTCACAGTGCGAAATGTCGTACACTGTGTCCGCATTCACTCACCGTGCGCAATGTCGTACACTGTGTCTGCAATCATTCACCACATGCAATGTTGTACACTGTGTCCGCAGTCACTCAACTTGCGCAATGTCGTTCACTGTGTCCGCCGTCATTCATCGTGCACAATGTAGTACACTTAGTCCAGTCCTTCACCGTGCGCAATGTCGTACACTGTGTCCGCAGTCCTTCATTGTGTCAAATGTCGTACACTGTGTCCGCAGCCCTTCACTGGGCACAATGTTGTCCGCTGTTGCCACTGTCATTCACTGTGCACAATGTCATCCACTGTGTCCGCAGTCACTCACCGTGCGCAATATTGTACACAGTTTCCGCAGTCACTCACTGTGCAAAATGTCATACACTGTGTCAGCAGTCACTCACCGTGCGCAGTGTCGTTCACTGTTTCCACTGTCATTGACTGGGCACGACATCTTCCACGATGTCCCAGTCATTCACTGTGCACAATGTAGTACACTGTGTCCGCAGCCATTCACCGTGCACAAGCTCACAGACTGTGTCCACAGTCATTCTCCATTAACAATGTCGAACGCTGTGTCCACAGTCACTCAACATGCGCAATGTCGTACACTGTGTCCGCAGTCATTCACCGCATGCAATGTTGTACACTGTGTCCGCAGTCACTCAACTTGCGCAATGTCGTTCACTGAGTCCTCCGTCCTTCATTGTGCACAATGTCGTCCACTGCTTCTGCAGTCTTTCACCGTGGACAATGTCATGCACTGTGTCCGCAGTCATTCCCCGTGCACAAGGTCCTCCACTGTGTCCGCAGTCATTCACTGTGTCAAATGTTGTACACTGTGTCTGCAGTCATTCTCCGTGCACAATGTCATACACTGTTTCAGCATTCATTCACTGTACACAATGTCGAACACAGAGTCCGCAGTCATTCACTGTGCACATAGTCGTACACTGTGTCCGCAGTAACTCACTGGGCACAAGGTTGTCCACTGTGTCCGCAGTCATTGAATGTGTCAAATGTCGTACACTGTGTCTGCAGTCATTATCCATGCACAATATCGTACACTGTGTCCGCAGTCATTCACCGCATGCAACGTTGTACACTGTGTCCGCAGTCACTCAACTTGCGCAATGTCGTTCACTGTGTCCGCCGTCATTCATCATGCACAATGTAGTACACTTAGTCCAGTCCTTCACCGTGCACAATGTCATACACTGCGTCTGCAATCATTCACCGTGCGCAATGTCGTGCACTGTGTCCAGTCCTTCACTGTGCGCAATGTAGTACACTGTCTCCAGTCCTTTCCCGTGCACAAATTTGTACACTGTGTCCGCAGTCACTCACCGTGCACAATGTCGTACACTGTGTCCACAGTCATTCACCGTGCACAAGCTTGTAGACTGTGTCCACAGCCATTCTCCATTAACAATGTCGTACACTGTGTCCGCAGTCATTCACCGCATGCAATGTTGTACACTGTGTCCGCAGTCACTCAACTTGCGCAATGTCGTTCACTGTGTCCGCCGTCATTCATCATGCACAATGTAGTACACTTAGTCCAGTCCTTCACCGTGCGCAATGTCATACACTGTGTCTGCAATCATTCACCGTGCGCAATGTCGTGCACTGTGTCCAGTCCTTCACTGTGCGCAATGTAGTACACTGTCTCCAGTCCTTTACCGTGCACAAAGTCGTACACTGTGTCTGCAGTCATTCACTGTACGCAAAGTCGAACACACAGTCCGCAGTCATTCACCATTAACAATGACGTACTCAGTGTCCGCAGTCATTCACCGTGCGCAATTTTGTACACAGTTTCCACAGTCACTCACTGTGCAAAATGTCATACACAGTGTCCGCAGTCATTCACCGTGCGCAATATTGTACACAGTTTCCGCAGTCACTCACTGTGCAAAATGTCATACACTGTGTCAGCAGTCACTCACCGTGCGCAGTGTCGTTCACTGTTTCCACTGTCATTGACTGGGCACGACATCTTCCACGATGTCCCAGTCATTCACTGTGCACAATGTAGTACACTGTGTCCGCAGCCATTCACCGTGCACAATGACGTACACTGTGTCCGCAGTCACTCACCGTGCACAAGCTCGCAGACTGTGTCCACAGTCATTCTCCATTAACAATGTCAAACGCTGTGTCCACAGTCACTCAAAGTGTGCAATGTTGTACACTGTGTCCGCAGTCACTCACCATGCGCAATGTCGTACACTGAGTCCGCCGTCATTCATCGTGCGCAAAGTCGTACACTGTGTCCAGTCCTTCACCGTGCACAATGTAGTACACTTAGTCCAGTCCTTCACCGTGCGCAATGTCGTCCACTGCTTCCACAGTCTTTCACCGTGGACAATGTCATGCACTGTGTCCGCAGTCATTCCCCGTGCACAAGGTCCTCCACTGTGTCCGCAGTCATTCACTGTGTCAAATGTCGTACACTGTGTCTGCAGTCATTCTCCGTGCACAATGTCATACACTGTTTCAGCATTCATTCACTGTACACAATGTCGAACACAGAGTCCGCAGTCATTCACTGTGCACATAGTCGTACACTGTGTCCGCAGTAACTCACTGGGCACAAGGTTGTCCACTGTGTCCGCAGTCATTGAATGTGTCAAATGTCGTACACTGTGTCTGCAGTCATTATCCATGCACAATATCGTACACTGTGTCCGCAGTCATTCACCGTACACAATCTGGTAGACTGTGTCCACAGTCATTCTCCATTAACAATGACATACACAGTGTCCGCAGTCATTCACCATGCGCAATATTGTACACTGTTTCCGAAGTCACTCACTGTGCGCAATGTCATACACTGCGTCTGCAGTCACTCACCGTGCGCAATGTCGTACACTGTGTCCGCTGTCATTCACTGGGCACGACATCTTCCACGATGTCCCAGTCATTCACTGTGCACAATGTAGTACACTGTCCGCAGCCATTCACCGTGCACAATGTCGTACACTGTGTCCGCAGTCACTCACCGTGCACAAGCTCGTAGACTGTGTCCACAGTCATTTTCCATTAACAATGTCGAACGCTGTGTCCACAGTCACTCACCGTGCGCAATGTCGTACACTGTGTCCGCAGTCATTCACCGCATGCAATGTTGTACACTGTGTCCGCAGTCACTCACCGTGCGCAATGTCGTACACTGTGTCCGCAGTCATTCACCGCATGCAATGTTGTACACTGTGTCCGCAGTCATTCACCGTGCGCAATGTCGTACACTGTGTCCGCAGTCACTCACCGTGCGCAAAGTCGTACACTGTGTCCAGTCCTTCACCGTGCACAATGTAGTACACTTAGTCCAGTCCTTCACCGAGCGCAATGTCGTACACTGTGTCCGCAGTCCTTCACCGTGCACAATGTAGTACACTTAGTCCAGTCCTTCACCGAGCGCAAAGTCGTACACTGTGTCCAGTCCTTCACCGTGCACAATGTAGTACACTTAGTCCAGTCCTTCACCGAGCGCAATGTCGTACACTGTGTCCACAGTCACTCACCGTGCGCAAAGTCGTACACTGTGTCCAGTCCTTCACCGTGCACAATGTAGTACACTTAGTCCAGTCCTTCACCGAGCGCAATGTCGTACAGTGTGTCCGCAGTCCTTCACCGTGCACAATGTAGTACACTTAGTCCAGTCCTTCACCGAGCGCAATGTCATACACTGTGTCCGCAGTCCTTCACCGTGCACAATGTAGTACACTTAGTCCAGTCCTTCACCGAGCGCAATGTCGTACACTGTGTCCGCAGTCCTTCATTGTGCACAATGTCGTCCACTGCTTCCGCAGTCTTTCACCGTGGACAATGTCGTACACTGTGTCTGCAGTCATTCTCCGTGCACAATGTCATACACTGTTTCAGCATTCATTCACTGTACACAATGTCGAGCACAGAGTCCGCAGTCATTCAATGTGCACATAGTCGTACACTGTGTCCGCAGTAACTCACTGGGCACAAGGTTGTCCACTGTGTCCGCAGTCATTGAATGTGTCAAATGTCGTACACTGTGTCTGCAGTCATTATCCGTGCACAATGTCGTACACTGTGTCCGCAGTCATTCACCGTACACAATCTGGTAGACTGTGTCCACAGTCATTCTCCATTAACAATGACGTACACAGTGTCCGCAATCATTCATCATGCGCAATATTGTACACAGTTTCCACAGTCACTCACTGTGCACAATGTCATACACTGTGTCTGCAATCATTCACCGTGCGCAATGTCGTGCACTGTGTCCAGTCCTTCACTGTGCACAATGTAGTACACTGTCTCCAGTCCTTTACCGTCGACAAAGTCGTACACTGTGTCCGCAGTCATTCACCGCATGCAATGCAATACACTGTGTCTGCAGTCACTCACCATACACAATGTCGTACAAAGTGTCTGCAGTCACTCACAGTGCGAAATGTCGTACGCTGTGTCCGCATTCACTCACCGTGCGCAATGTCGTACACTGTGTCCGCATTCACTCACCATGCGCAATGTCGTACACTGTGTCCGCAGTCATTCACCGCATGCAATGTTGTACACTGTGTCCGCAGTCACTCAACTTGCGCAATGTCGTTCACTGAGTCCGCCGTCCTTCATTGTGCACAATGTCGTCCACTGCTTCCGCAGTCTTTCACCGTGGACAATGTCATGCACTGTGTCCGCAGTCATTCCCCGTGCACAAGGTCCTCCACTGTGTCCGCAGTCATTCACTGTGTCAAATGTCGTACACTGTGTCTGCAGTCATTCTCCGTGCACAATGTCATACACTGTTTCAGCATTCATTCACTGTACACAATGTCGTACACTGTGTCCGCAGTAACTCACTGGGCACAAGGTTGTCCACTGTGTCCGCAGTCATTGAATGTGTCAAATGTCGTACACTGTGTCTGCAGTCATTATCCATGCACAATATCGTACACTGTGTCCGCAGTCATTCACCGTACACAATCTGGTAGACTGTGTCCACAGTCATTCTCCATTAACAATGACTTACACAGTGTCCGCAGTCATTCACCATGCGCAATATTGTACACTGTTTCCGAAGTCACTCACTGTGCGCAATGTCGTACACTGCGTCTGCAGTCACTCACCGTGCGCAATGTCGTACACTGTGTCCGCAGTCATTCACCGCATGCAATGTTGTACATTGTGTCCGCAGTCACTCAACTTGCGCAATGTCGTTCACTGTGTCCGCCGTCATTCATCATGCACAATGTAGTACACTTAGTCCAGTCCTTCACCGTGCGCAATATCATACACTGCGTCTGCAATCATTCACCGTGCGCAATGTCGTGCACTGTGTCCAGTCCTTCACTGTGCGCAATGTAGTACACTGTCTCCAGTCCTTTACCGTGCACAAATTTGTACACTGTGTCCGCAGTCACTCACCGTGCACAATGTCGTACACTGTGTCCACAGTCATTCACCGTGCACAAGCTTGTAGACTGTGTCCACAGCCATTCTCCATTAACAATTTCGTACACTGTGTCCGCAGTCATTCACCGCATGCAATGTTGTACACTGTGTCCGCAGTCACTCAACTTGCGCAATGTCGTTCACTGTGTCCGCCGTCATTCATCATGCACAATGTAGTACACTTAGTCCAGTCCTTCACCGTGCGCAATGTCATACACTGTGTCTGCAATCATTCACCGTGCGCAATGTCGTGCACTGTGTCCAGTCCTTCACTGTGCGCAATGTAGTACACTGTCTCCAGTCCTTTACCGAGCACAAAGTCGTACACTGTGTCTGCAGTCATTCACTGTACGCAAAGTCGAACACACAGTCCGCAGTCATACACCGTGCACATAGTCGTACACTGTGTCTGCAGTCATTCACTGTACGCAAAGTCGAACACACAGTCCGCAGTCATTCATCATTAACAATGACGTACTCAGTGTCCGCAGTCATTCACCGTGCGCAATTTTGTACACAGTTTCCGCAGTCACTCACTGTGCAAAATGTCATACACTGTGTCAGCAGTCACTCACCGTGCGCAGTGTCGTTCACTGTTTCCACTGTCATTGACTGGGCACGACATCTTCCACGATGTCCCAGTCATTCACTGTGCACAATGTAGTACACTGTGTCCGCAGCCATTCACCGTGCACAATGACGTACACTGTGTCCGCAGTCACTCACCGTGCACAAGCTCACAGACTGTGTCCACAGTCATTCTCCATTAACAATGTCAAACGCAGTGTCCGCAGTCACTCAAAGTGCGCAATGTCGTACACTGTGTCCGCAGCCATTCACCGCATGCAATGTTGTACACTCTGTCCGCAGTCATTCACCATGCACAATGTCGTACACTGTGTCCGCAGTCATTCACCGCATGCAATGTTGTACACTCTGTCCGCAGTCATTCACCATGCACAATGTCGTACACTGTGTCCGCAGTCATTCACCGCATGCAATGTTGTACACTCTGTCCGCAGTCATTCACCATGCACAATGTCGTACACTGTGTCCGCAGTCATTCACCGCATGCAATGTTGTACACTGTGTCCGCAGTCACTCAACTTGCGCAATGACGTTCACTGTGTCCGCCGTCATTCATCGTGCGCAAAGTCGTACACTGTGTCCAGTCCTTCACCGTGCACAATGTAGTACACTTAGTCCAGTCCTTCACCGTGCGCAATGTCGTCCACTGCTTCCACAGTCTTTCACCGTGGACAATGTCATGCTCTGTGTCCGCAGTCATTCCCCGTGCACAAGGTCCTCCACTGTGTCCGCAGTCATTCACTGTGTCAAATGTCGTACACTGTGTCTGCAGTCATTCTCCGTGCACAATGTCATACACTGTTTCAGCATTCATTCACTGTACACAATGTCGAACACAGAGTCCGCAGTCATTCACTGTGCACATAGTCGTACACTGTGTCCGCAGTAACTCACTGGGCACAAGGTTGTCCACTGTGTCCGCAGTCATTGAATGTGCCAAATGTCGTACACTGTGTCTGCAGTCATTATCCATGCACAATATCGTACACTGTGTCCGCAGTCATTCACCGTACACAATCTGGTAGACTGTGTCCACAGTCATTCTCCATTAACAATGACGTACAGTGTCCGCAGTCATTCACGTGTGCAATGTCGTACACTGTGTCCGCAGTCTCTCTTTCCGTGCGCAATGTCGTACACAGTGTCACAGCCATTCACCGTGCACAATGACGAACACTGTGTCGGCTGTCATTCACCGTACCCAAAGTCGAACACACAGTCGCAGTCATTCACCATGCACATAGTCGTACACTGTGTCCGGAGTCCTTCACTGGGCACAATGTCGTCCGCTGTTTCCACTGTCCTTCACTGGGCACGAAGTCGTCCTCTATGTCCGAAGTAATTCACTGTGCACAATGTCATCCACTGTTTCCACTGTCATTCAACGTGCACAATGTCGTACACTGTGTCCGCAGCCATTCACCGTGCACAATCTTGTACACTGTTTCCGCAGTCATTCACCGTAAACAATATCCTACACTGTGTACCCAGTCATTCAGTCTGCACAAAGTCATGCATTGTGTCTGCTGTCATTCACCGTGCACAATGTCGTACACTGTGTCCGCAGTCACTCAACTTGCGCAATGTCGTTCACTGTGTCCGCCGTCATTCACCGTGCACAATGTAGTACACTTAGTCCAGTCCTTCATTGTGCACAATGTCGTCCACTGCTTCCGCAGTCTTTCACCGTGGACAATGTCATGCACTGTGTCCGCAGTCATTCCCCGTGCACAATCTCGTACACTGTGTCCGCAGCCATTCACCATGTCAAATGTCGTACACTGTGTCTGCAGTCATTCTCCATGCACAATGTCATACACTGTTTCAGCATTCATTCACTGTACACAATGTCGAACACAGAGTCCGCAGTCATTCACTGTGCACATAGTCGTACACTGTGTCCACAGTAACTCACTGGGCACAAGGTTGTCCACTGTGTCCGCAGTCATTGAATGTGTCAAATGTCGTACACTATGTCTGCAGTCATTATCCGTGCACAATATCGTACACTGTGTCCGCAGTCATTCACCGTACACAATCTGGTAGACTGTGTCCACAGTCATTCTCCATTAACAATGACGTACACAGTGTCCGCAGTCATTCACCATGCGCAATATTGTACACTGTTTCCGAAGTCACTCACTGTGCGCAATGTCATACACTGCGTCTGCAGTCACTCACCGTGCGCAATGTCGTACACTGTGTCCGCAGTCATTCACCGCATGCAATGTTGTACACTGTGTCCGCAGTCACTCAACTTGCGCAATGTCGTTCACTGTGTCCGCCGTCATTCATCATGCACAATGTAGTACACTTAGTCCAGTCCTTCACCGTGCGCAATGTCATACACTGTGTCTGCAATCATTCACCGTGCGCAATGTCGTGCACTGTGTCCAGTCCTTCACTGTGCGCAATGTAGTACACTGTCTCCAGTCCTTTACCGTGCACAAATTTGTACACTGTGTCCGCAGTCATTCACCGCATGCAATGCAGTACACTGTGTCTGCAGTCACTCACCATACACAATGTCGTACGAAGTGTCTGCAGTCACTCACAGTGCGAAATGTCGTACGCTGTGTCCGCATTCACTCACCGTGCGCAATGTCGTACACAGTGTCTGCAATCATTCACCGCATGCAATGTTGTACACTGTGTCCGCAGTCACTCAACTTGCGCAATGTCGTTCACTGTGTCCGCTGTCATTCATCGTGCACAATGTAGTACACTTAGTCCAGTCCTTCACCGTGCGCATTGTCGTACACAGTGTCCGCAGTCCTTCACTGGGCACAATGTCATCCACTGTGTCCGCAGTCACTCACCGTGCGCAATGTCGTACACTGTGTCCACAGTCATTCACAGTGCACAAGCTTGTAGACTGTGTCCACAGTCATTCTCCATTAACAATGACGTACACAGTGTCCGCAGTCATTCACCGTGCGCAATATTGTACACAGTTTCCTCAGTCACTCACTGTGCACAATGTCATACACAGTGTCCGCAGTCATTCACCGTGCGCAATATTGTACACAGTTTCCGCAGTCACTCACTGTGCAAAATGTCATACACTGTGTCAGCAGTCACTCACCGTGCGCAGTGTCGTTCACTGTTTCCACTGTCATTGACTGGGCACGACATCTTGCACGATGTCCCAGTCATTCACTGTGCACAATGTAGTACACTGTGTCCACAGTCACTCACCATGCACAAGCTCGCAGACTGTGTCCACAGTCATTCTCCATTAACAATGTCGAACGCTGTGTCCACAGTCACTCAACGTGCACAATGTCGTACACTGTGTCCGCAGTCATTCACCGAATGCAATGTTGTACACTGTGTCCACAGTCACTCAACTTGCGCAAAGTCGTACACTGTGTCCAGTCCTTCACCGTGCACAATGTAGTACACTTAGTCCAGTCCTTCACCGAATGCAATGTTGTACACTGTGTCCGCTGTCATTCACCGAATGCAATGTTGTACACTATGTCCACAGTCACTCACCATGCGCAATGTCGTACACTGTGTCCGCAGTCCTTCATTGTGCACAATGTCGTCCACTGCTTCCGCAGTCTTTCACCGTGGACAATGTCATGCACTGTGTCCGCAGTCATTCCCCGTGCACAAGGTCCTCCACTGTGTCCGCAGTCATTCACTGTGTCAAATGTCGTACACTGTGTCTGCAGTCATTCTCCGTGCACAATGTCATACACTGTTTCAGCATTCATTCACTGTACACAATGTCGAACACAGAGTCCGCAGTCATTCACTGTGCACATAGTCGTACACTGTGTCCGCAGTAACTCACTGGGCACAAGGTTGTCCACTGTGTCCGCAGTCATTGAATGTGTCAAATGTCGTACACTGTGTCTGCAGTCATTATCCATGCACAATATCGTACACTGTGTCCGCAGTCATTCACCGTACACAATCTGGTAGACTGTGTCCACAGTCATTCTCCATTAACAATGACGTACACAGTGTCCGCAGTCATTCACCGTACACAATCTGGTAGACTGTGTCCACAGTCATTCTCCATTAACAATGACGTACACAGTGTCCGCAGTCATTCACCATGCGCAATATTGTACACCGTTTCCGAAGTCACTCACTGGGCGCAATGTCGTACACTGTGTCCGCAGTCATTCACCGCATGCAATGTTGTACACTGTGTCCGCAGTCACTCAACTTGCGCAATGTCGTTCACTGTGTCCGCCGTCATTCATCATGCACAATGTAGTACACGTAGTCCAGTCCTTCACCGTGCGCAATGTCATACACTGTGTCTGCAATCATTCACCGTGCGCAATGTCGTGCACTGTGTCCAGTCCTTCACTGTGCGCAATGTAGTACACTGTCTCCAGTCCTTTACCGTGCACAAATTTGTACACTGTGTCCGCAGTCACTCACCGTGCACAAAGTCGTACACTGTGTCCACAGTCGTTCACCGTGCACAAGCTTGTAGACTGTGTCCACAGCCATTCTCCATTAACAATGTCGTACGCTGTGTCCGCAGTCACTCAGTGTGCACAATGTCGTACACTTTGTTCGCAGTCATTCACCATACGAAATGTCATACACTGTGCCCAGTCCTTCACTGTGCGCAATGTAGTACACTGTGTCCGCAGTCATTCAGCGTACGCAAAGTCGAACACACAGTCAGCAGTCAGACACCGTGCACATAGTCGTACACTGTGTCTAATGTCATTCACTGGGAATGACGTCGTCCGTAATGTCCCAGTCATTCACTGTGCGCAATGTCGTACACTGTGTCCGCAGTCATTCACTGTGCACAAGCTCATAGACAATGTCCACAGTCATTCTCCATTAACAATTTCCTACGCTGTGTCCGCAGTCACTCACTGTGCGCAATGTAGTACACTGTGTCTGCAGTCACTCACCATACACAATGTCGTACGATGTGTCTGCAGTCACTCACAGTGCGAAATGTCGTACGCTGTGTCCGCATTCACTCACCGTGCGCAATGTCGTACACTGTGTCCGCAGTCATTCACCGCATGCAATGCAGTACACTGTGTCTGCAGTCACTCACCATACACAATGTCGTACAAAGTGTCTGCAGTCACTCACAGTGCGAAATGTCGTACACTGTGTCCGCATTCACTCACCGTGCGCAATGTCGTACACTGTGTCTTCAATCATTCACCGCATGCAATGTTGTACACTGTGTCCGCAGTCACTCAACTTGCGCAATGTCGTTCACTGTGTCCACCGTCATTCATCGTGCACAATGTAGTACACTTAGTCCAGTCCTTCACCGTGCGCAATGTCGTACACTGTGTCCGCAGTCCTTCACTGGGCACAATGTTGTCCGCTGTTGCCACTGTCATTCACTGTGCACAATGTCATCCACTGTGTCCGCAGTCACTCACCGTGCGCAATATTGTACACAGTTTCCGCAGTCACTCACTGTGCAAAATGTCATACACTGTGTCAGCAGTCACTCACCGTGCGCAGTGTCGTTCACTGTTTCCACTGTCATTGACTGGGCACGACATCTTCCACGATGTCCCAGTCATTCACTGTGCACAATGTACTACACTGTGTCCGCAGCCATTCACTGTGCACAATGACGTACACTGTGTCCGCAGTCACTCACCGTGCACAAGCTCGCAGACTGTGTCCACAGTCATTCTCCATTAACAATGTCGAACGCTGTGTCCACAGTCACTCAAAGTGCGCAATGTTGTACACTGTGTCCGCATTCACTCACCGTGCGCAATGTCGTACACTGTGTCCGCAGTCATTCACCGCATGCAATGTTGTACACTGTGTCCGCAGTCACTCAACTTGCGCAATGTCGTTCACTGAGTCCGCCGTCATTCATCGTGCGCAAAGTCGTACACTGTGTCCAGTCCTTCACCGTGCACAATGTAGTACACTTAGTCCAGTCCTTCACCGTGCGCAATGTCGTACACTGTGTCCGCAGTCCTTCATTGTGCACAATGTCGTCCACTGCTTCCGCAGTCTTTCACCGTGGACAATGTCATGCACTGTGTCCGCAGTCATTCCCCGTGCACAAGGTCCTCCACTGTGTCCGCAGTCATTCACTGTGTCAGATGTCGTCCACTGTGTCCGCAGTCATTCACTGTGTCAAATGTCGTACACTGTGTCTGCAGTCATTCTCCGTGCACAATGTCATACACTGTTTCAGCATTCATTCACTGTACACAATGTCGTACACTGTGTCCGCAGTAACTCACTGGGCACAAGGTTGTCCACTGTGTCCGCAGTCATTGAATGTGTCAAATGTCGTACACTGTGTCTGCAGTCATTATCCATGCACAATATCGTACACTGTGTCCGCAGTCATTCACCGCATGCAATGTTGTACACTGTGTCCGCAGTCACTCAACTTGCGCAATGTCGTTCACTGTGTCCGCCGTCATTCATCATGCACAATGTAGTACACTTAGTCCAGTCCTTCACCGTGCACAATGTCATACACTGCGTCTGCAATCATTCACCGTGCGCAATGTCGTGCACTGTGTCCAGTCCTTCACTGTGCGCAATGTAGTACACTGTCTCCAGTCCTTTCCCGTGCACAAATTTGTACACTGTGTCCGCAGTCACTCACCGTGCACAATGTCGTACACTGTGTCCACAGTCATTCACCGTGCACAAGCTTGTAGACTGTGTCCACAGCCATTCTCCATTAACAATGTCGTACACTGTGTCCGCAGTCATTCACCGCATGCAATGTTGTACACTGTGTCCGCAGTCACTCAACTTGCGCAATGTCGTTCACTGTGTCCGCCGTCATTCATCATGCACAATGTAGTACACTTAGTCCAGTCCTTCACCGTGCGCAATGTCATACACTGTGTCTGCAATCATTCACCGTGCGCAATGTCGTGCACTGTGTCCAGTCCTTCACTGTGCGCAATGTAGTACACTGTCTCCAGTCCTTTACCGTGCACAAAGTCGTACACTGTGTCTGCAGTCATTCACTGTACGCAAAGTCGAACACACAGTCCGCAGTCATTCACCATTAACAATGACGTACTCAGTGTCCGCAGTCATTCACCGTGCGCAATTTTGTACACAGTTTCCACAGTCACTCACTGTGCAAAATGTCATACACAGTGTCCGCAGTCATTCACCGTGCGCAATATTGTACACAGTTTCCGCAGTCACTCACTGTGCAAAATGTCATACACTGTGTCAGCAGTCACTCACCGTGCGCAGTGTCGTTCACTGTTTCCACTGTCATTGACTGGGCACGACATCTTCCACGATGTCCCAGTCATTCACTGTGCACAATGTACTACACTGTGTCCGCAGCCATTCACCGTGCACAATGACGTACACTGTGTCCGCAGTCACTCACCGTGCACAAGCTCGCAGACTGTGTGCACAGTCATTCTCCATTAACAATGTCAAACGCTGTGTCCACAGTCACTCAAAGTGCGCAATGTTGTACACTGTGTCCGCATTCACTCACCGTGCGCAATGTCGTACACTGTGTCCGCAGTCATTCACCGCATGCAATGTTGTACACTGTGTCCGCAGTCACTCAACTTGCGCAATGACGTTCACTGAGTCCGCCGTCATTCATCGTGCGCAAAGTCGTACACTGTGTCCAGTCCTTCACCGTGCACAATGTAGTACACTTAGTCCAGTCCTTCACCGTGCGCAATGTCGTCCACTGCTTCCACAGTCTTTCACCGTGGACAATGTCATGCACTGTGTCCGCAGTCATTCCCCGTGCACAAGGTCCTCCACTGTGTCCGCAGTCATTCACTGTGTCAAATGTCGTACACTGTGTCTGCAGTCATTATCCATGCACAATATCGTACACTGTGTCCGCAGTCATTCACCGTACACAATCTGGTAGACTGTGTCCACAGACATTCTCCATTAACAATGACATACACTGTGTCCGCAGTCATTCACCATGCGCAATATTGTACACTGTTTCCGAAGTCACTCACTGTGCGCAATGTCATACACTGCGTCTGCAGTCACTCACCGTGCGCAATGTCGTACACTGTGTCCGCTGTCATTCACTGGGCACGACATCTTCCACGATGTCCCAGTCATTCACTGTGCACAATGTAGTACACTGTCCGCAGCCATTCACCGTGCACAATGTCGTACACTGTGTCCGCAGTCATTCTCCACTAACAATGTCGAACGCTGTGTCCACAGTCACTCACCGTGCGCAATGTCGTACACTGTGTCCGCAGTCATTCACCGCATGCAATGTTGTACACTGTGTCCGCAGTCACTCACCGTGCGCAATGTCGTACACTGTGTCCGCAGTCATTCACCGCATGCAATGTTGTACACTGTGTCCGCAGTCATTCACCGTGCGCAATGTCGTACACTGTGTCCGCAGTCACTCACCGTGCGCAAAGTCGTACACTGTGTCCAGTCCTTCACCGTGCACAATGTAGTACACTTAGTCCAGTCCTTAACCGAGCGCAATGTCGTACACTGTGTCCGCAGTCCTTCACCGTGCACAATGTAGTACACTTAGTCCAGTCCTTCACCGAGCACAAAGTCGTACACTGTGTCCAGTCCTTCACCGTGCACAATGTAGTACACTTAGTCCAGTCCTTCACCGAGCGCAATGTCGTACACTGTGTCCGCAGTCACTCACCGAGCGCAAAGTCGTACACTGTGTCCAGTCCTTCACCGTGCACAATGTAGTACACTTAGTCCAGTCCTTCACCGAGCGCAATGTCGTACACTGTGTCCGCAGTCCTTCACCGTGCACAATGTAGTACACTTAGTCCAGTCCTTCACCGAGCGCAATGTCGTACACTGTGTCCGCAGTCCTTCACCGTGCACAATGTAGTACACTTAGTCCAGTCCTTCACCGAGCGCAATGTCGTACACTGTGTCCGCAGTCCTTCATTGTGCACAATGTCGTCCACTGCTTCCGCAGTCTTTCACCGTGGACAATGTCGTACACTGTGTCTGCAGTCATTCTCCGTGCACAATGTCATACACTGTTTCAGCATTCATTCACTGTACACAATGTCGAGCACAGAGTCCGCAGTCATTCAATGTGCACATAGTCGTACACTGTGTCCGCAGTAACTCACTGGGCACAAGGTTGTCCACTGTGTCCGCAGTCATTGAATGTGTCAAATGTCGTACACTGTGTCTGCAGTCATTATCCGTGCACAATGTCGTACACTGTGTCCGCAGTCATTCACCGTACACAATCTGGTAGACTGTGTCCACAGTCATTCTCCATTAACAATGACGTACACAGTGTCCGCAATCATTCATCATGCGCAATATTGTACACAGTTTCCACAGTCACTCACTGTGCACAATGTCATACACTGTGTCTGCAATCATTCACCGTGCGCAATGTCGTGCACTGTGTCCAGTCCTTCACTGTGCACAATGTAGTATACTGTCTCCAGTCCTTTACCGTCGACAAAGTCGTACACTGTGTCCGCAGTCACTCACCGTGCGCAATGTCGTACACTGTGTCCGCAGTCATTTACCGTACGCAAAGTCGAACACATAGTCCGCAGTCATACACCGTGCACATAGTCGTACACTGTGTCCGCAGTCCTTCACTGGGCAGAATGTTGTCCGCTGTTGCCACTGTCATTCACTGTGCACAATGTCATCCACTGTGTCCGCAGTCACTCACCGTGCACAATGTCGTACACTGTGTCCGCAGTCACTCACTGTGCACAATGTCATCCACTGTGTCCGCAGTTAATCACCGTGCACAATGTCGTACACTGTCTCCACAGTCATTCACCGTGCATAAGCTCGTAGAATGTTTCCACAGTCATTCTCCATTAACAAATGACGTACTCAGTGTCCGCAATCATTCACCGTGCGCAATGTCGTACGCAGTGTCTGCAGTCACTCACCTTGCACAAAGTCGAACACAGAGACCGCAGATATTCACCGTGCACATAGTCGTACACTGTGTCTAATGTCATTCACTGGGCACGACATCGTCCATAATTTCCCAGTCACTCACCGTGCGCAATGTCGTACACTGTGTCCGCAGCCATTCACCGTGCACATTGTCGTGCACTGTGTCCGCACTCATTCACCATGCACAACATCGTCCACTGCTTACGCCGTCATTCACCATGGACAATGTGGTGCACTGTGTCCGCAGTCATTCCCAGTGCACAATGTTGCGCACTGTGTCCGCAGTCATCCCCCGTGTACAATGTCGTACACTGTGTCCGCAGTAACTCACTGGGCACAAGGTTGTCCACTGTGTCCGCAGTAATTGAATGTGTCAAATGTCGTACACTGTGTCTGCAGTCATTCTCCGTGCACAATGCGGTACACAGTGTATGCAGCCATTCACCGTACACCAGCTGGTAGACTGTGTCCACAGTCATTCTCCATTAACAATGACGTACACAGTGTCCGCAGTCATTCACCGTGCGCAATATTGTACACAGTAAACGCAGTCATTCACTAAGCACAATGTCGTCCACTGTGTCCGCAGTCACTCACCGTGCACAATGTCGTACACTGTGTCCACAGTCATTCACCGTGCACAAGCTTGTAGACTGTGTCCACAGCCATTCTCCATTAACAATGTCGTACACTGTGTCCGCAGTCATTCACCGCATGCAATGTTGTACACTGTGTCCGCAGTCACTCAACTTGCGCAATGTCGTTCACTGTGTCCGCCGTCATTCATCATGCACAATGTAGTACACTTAGTCCAGTCCTTCACCGTGCGCAATGTCATACACTGTGTCTGCAATCATTCACCGTGCGCAATGTCGTGCACTGTGTCCAGTCCTTCACTGTGCGCAATGTAGTACACTGTCTCCAGTCCTTTACCGTGCACAAAGTCGTACACTGTGTCTGCAGTCATTCACTGTACGCAAAGTCGAACACACAGTCCGCAGTCATACACCGTGCACATAGTCGTACACTGTGTCTGCAGTCATTCACTGTACGCAAAGTCGAACACACAGTCCGCAGTCATTCACCATTAACAATGACGTACTCAGTGTCCGCAGTCACTCACCGTGCGCAATTTTGTACACAGTTTCCGCAGTCACTCACTGTGCAAAATGTCATACACTGTGTCAGCAGTCAGTCACCGTGCGCAGTGTCGTTCACTGTTTCCACTGTCATTGACTGGGCACGACATCTTCCACGATGTCCCAGTCATTCACTGTGCACAATGTAGTACACTGTGTCCGCAGCCATTCACCGTGCACAATGACGTACACTGTGTCCGCAGTCACTCACCATGCACAAGCTCGTAGACTGTGTCCACAGTCATTCTCCATTAACAATGTCAAACGCTGTGTCCACAGTCACTCAAAGTGCGCAATGTCGTACACTGTGTCCGCATTCACTCACCGTGCGCAATGTCGTACACTGTGTCCGCAGTCATTCACCGCATGCAATGTTGTACACTGTGTCCGCAGTCACTCAACTTGCGCAATGACGTTCACTGAGTCCGCCGTCATTCATCGTGCGCAAAGTCGTACACTGTGTCCAGTCCTTCACCGTGCACAATGTAGTACACTTAGTCCAGTCCTTCACCGTGCGCAATGTCGTCCACTGCTTCCACAGTCTTTCACCGTGGACAATGTCATGCACTGTGTCCGCAGTCATTCCCCGTGCACAAGGTCCTCCACTGTGTCCGCAGTCATTCACTGTGTCAAATGTCGTACACTGTGTCTGCAGTCATTCTCCGTGCACAATGTCATACACTGTTTCAGCATTCATTCACTGTACACAATGTCGAACACAGAGTCCGCAGTCATTCACTGTGCACATAGTCGTACACTGTGTCCGCAGTCATTCACCGTACACAATCTGGTAGACTGTGTCCACAGTCATTCTCCATTAACAATGACATACACAGTGTCCGCAGTCATTCACGTGTGCAATGTCGTACACTGTGTCCGCAGTCTCTCTTTCCGTGCGCAATGTCGTACACAGTGTCACAGCCATTCACCGTGCACAATGACGAACACTGTGTCGGCTGTCATTCACCGTACCCAAAGTCGAACACACAGTCCGCGGTCATTCACCATGCACATAGTCGTACACTGTGTCCGGAGTCCTTCACTGGGCACAATGTCATCCGCTGTTTCCACTGTCCTTCACTGGGCACAATGTCGTCCACTGTTGCCACTGCCATTCACTGGGCACGAAGTCGTCCTTTATGTCCGAAGTATTTCACTGTGCACAATGTCGTCCACTGTGTCCGCACTCATTCACCGTGCACAATGCCGTACACTGTGTCCAGTCCTTCACTGTGCACAATGTAGTACACTGTCTCCAGTCCTTTACCGTGCACAAAGTCGTACACTGTGTCTGCAGTCATTCACTGTACGCAAAGTCGAACACACAGTCCGCAGTCATACACCGTGCACATAGTCGTACACTGTGTCTGCAGTCATTCACTGTACGCAAAGTCGAACACACAGTCCGCAGTCATTCACCATTAACAATGACGTACTCAGTGTCCGCAGTCATTCACCGTGCGCAATTTTGTACACAGTTTCCGCAGTCACTCACTGTGCAAAATGTCATACACTGTGTCAGCAGTCAGTCACCGTGCGCAGTGTCGTTCACTGTTTCCACTGTCATTGACTGGGCACGACATCTTCCACGATGTCCCAGTCATTCACTGTGCACAATGTAGTACACTGTGTCCGCAGCCATTCACCGTGCACAATGACGTACATTGTGTCCGCAGTCACTCACCGTGCACAAGCTCGCAGACTGTGTCCACAGTCATTCTCCATTAACAATGTCAAACGCTGTGTCCACAGTCACTCAAAGTGCGCAATGTCGTACACTGTGTCCGCATTCACTCACCGTGCGCAATGTCGTACACTGTGTCCGCAGTCATTCACCGCATGCAATGTTGTACACTGTGTCCGCAGTCACTCAACTTGCGCAATGACGTTCACTGAGTCCGCCGTCATTCATCGTGCGCAAAGTCGTACACTGTGTCCAGTCCTTCACCGTGCACAATGTAGTACACTTAGTCCAGTCCTTCACCGTGCGCAATGTCGTCCACTGCTTCCACAGTCTTTCACCGTGGACTGTCATGCACTGTGTCCGCAGTCATTCCCCGTGCACAAGGTCCTCCACTGTGTCCGCAGTCATTCACTGTGTCAAATGTCGTACACTGTGTCTGCAGTCATTCTCCGTGCACAATGTCATACACTGTTTCAGCATTCATTCACTGTACACAATGTCGAACACAGAGTCCGCAGTCATTCACTGTGCACATAGTCGTACACTGTGTCCGCAGTAACTCACTGGGCACAAGGTTGTCCACTGTGTCCGCAGTCATTGAATGTGCCAAATGTCGTACACTGTGTCTGCAGTCATTATCCATGCACAATATCGTACACTGTGTCCGCAGTCATTCACCGTACACAATCTGGTAGACTGTGTCCACAGTCATTCTCCATTAACAATGACATACACAGTGTCCGCAGTCATTCACGTGTGCAATGTCGTACACTGTGTCCGCAGTCTCTCTTTCCGTGCGCAATGTCGTACACAGTGTCACAGCCATTCACCGTGCACAATGACGAACACTGTGTCGGCTGTCATTCACCGTACCCAAAGTCGAACACACAGTCCGCAGTCATTCACCATGCACATAGTCGTACACTGTGTCCGGAGTCCTTCACTGGGCACAATGTCGTCCGCTGTTTCCACTGTCCTTCACTGGGCACAATGTCGTCCACTGTTGCCACTGCCATTCACTGGGCACGAAGTCGTCCTTTATGTCCGAAGTATTTCACTGTGCACAATGTCGTCCACTGTGTCCGCACTCATTCACCGTGCACAATGCCGTACACTGTGTCCAGTCCTTCACTGTGCACAATGTAGTACACTGTGTCCAGTCCTTCACCGTGCACAATGTCTTACACTGTGTCCAGTCCTTCACCGTGCACAATGTCGTCCACTGTGTCCGCAGTCACTCACTGGGCACAATGTCATCCGCTGTTTCCACTGTCATTCACTGTTCACAATGTTGTACACTGTGTCCGCAGCCATTCACCGTGCACAATCTTGTACACTGTTTCCGCAGTCATTCACCGTAAACAATATCCTACACTGTGTACCCAGTCATTCAGTCTGCACAAAGTCATGCATTGTGTCTGCTGTCATTCACCGTGCACAATGTCGTACACTGTGTCTGCAGTCATTCACCATGCGCAATGGCATACGCTGTGTCTGCAGTCACTCACAGTGCGCAATGTCGTATGCTGTGTCCGCATTCACTCACCGTGTGCAATGTTGAAAGCTGTGTCCGCAGTCACTCACAGCTCGCAATGTCGTACACTGTGTACGCAGTCCTTCATTGTGCACAATGACGTGCACTCTGTCCTCAGTACTTCACTGTGCTGAATGTCATACACTGTGTCCACAGTCATTCACCACATGCAATGTCGTACACTGTGTCCACAGTCACTGACTGTACGCAATGTCGTACACTGTGTCTGCAGTCATTCTCTGTGCACAATGTCGTATACAGTGCCCGCAGCCATTCACCGTGCACAATGACGCACATTGTCTCCGCAGTCATTCACCGGGCACAAAGTCGAACACAGAATCTATGGTCATTCACCGTGTACATAGTCGTATACTGTGTCCACAGTCCTTCACTGGGCACAATGTCGTCTGCTGTTTCCACTGCCATTCACTGGGCACGACGTTGTCCACTGTGTCCCAGTCATTCACTGTGCACAATGACATACACTATATCCACACTCATTCACCGTGCACAATGTCGTACACTGTGTCCACAGTCATTCTCCATTAACAATTATGTACACATTTTCCGCAGTCATTCTCCATGTGCAATGTCGTACACTGTGTCCGCTGTAACTCACTGGGCACAAGGTTGTCCACTGTGTCCGCAGTTATTGCATGTGTCAAATGTCATACACTGTGTCCACAGTCATTCTCCATTAACAATGACATACACTGTGTCTGCAGTCATTCACCATGCACAATGTCGTACACAGTGTACGCAGCCATTCACCGTACACAAGCTGGTAGACTGTGTCCACAGTCATTCTCCATTAACAATGACGTACACAGTGTCAGCAGTTATTCACCGTGCGCAATATTGTACACAGTTTCCGCAGTCACTCACTGTGCACAATGTCATACACTGTGTCTGCAGTCATTCACCGTGCGCAATGCCGTACACTGTGTCCACAGTCATTCACTGTGCGCAATGTAGTACACTGTCTCCAGTCCTTTACTGTGCACAAAGTCGTACACTGTGTCCGCACTCATTCACTGTGCACAACGTCGTCCACTGCTTACGCAGTCATTCACCGTACACAATCTGGTAGACTGTGTCCACAGTCATTCTCCATTAACAATGACGTACACAGTGTCCGCAGTCATTCACCATGCGCAATATTGTACACTGTTTCCGAAGTCACTCACTGTGCGCAATGTCATACACTGTGTCTGCAGTCATTCACTGTGCGCAATGTCGTACACTGTGTCCAGTCCTTCACTTTGCGCAATGTAGTACACTGTCTCCAGTACTTTACCGTGCACAAAGTCTTACGCTGTGTCTGCAGTCACTCAATGTGCACAATGTCGTACACTGTGTCCGCAGTCACTCACAATGCGCAATGTCGTACACTGTGTCCGCAGTCACTCAATGTGCACAATGTCGTACACTGTGTCCGCAGTCACTCAATGTGCACAATGTCGTACACTGTGTCCGCAGTCACTCACAATGCGCAATGTCGTATGCTGTGTCCGCAGTCATTCACTCTGCACAATTTCGTTGACTGTTTCCACAGTCATTCACTAAGCACAATGTCGTACACTGTGTCCGCAGTCATTCACTGTGCACATAGTCGTACACTGTGTCTACAGTCATTCACCGTGTGCAATGTCGTACACTGTGTCCGCAGTCTCTCACCGTCCGCAATGTCTTACACAGTGACTGCAGCCATTCACCTTGCACAGTGACGTACACAGTGTCCGCAGTCATTCTCCGTGCGCAATGTCGTGCACTGTGTCCGCCGTCATTCCCCGTGCGCAATGTCGTACACTGTGTCCGCAGTCGTACAACGTGCGCAATGTCGTACACTGTGTCCACAGTCATTCTCCATTAACAATGACGTACACAGTGTCCGCAGTCATACTCCGTGCGCAATGTCGTACACTGTGTCCTCAGTAACTCACTGTGCACAATGTCGTACACTGTGTCCGCAGCCATTCACCGTGCACAATGACGTACACTGTGTCCGCAGTCACTCACCGTGCACAAGCTCACAGACTGTGTCCACAGTCATTCTCCATTAACAATGACGTACACAGTGTCCGCAGTCATTCACCGTGCACAATATTGTACAAAGTTTCCACAGTCACTCACTGTGCACAATGTAGTACACTGTGTCCGCAGCCATTCACCGTGCACAATGACGTACACTGTGTCCGCAGTCACTCACCGTGCACAAGCTCGCAGACTGTGTCCACAGTCATTCTCCATTAACAATGTCAAACGCTGTGTCCACAGTCACTCAAAGTGCGCAATGTCGTACACTGTGTCCGCATTCACTCACCGTGTGCAATGACGTACACTGTGTCCGCAGTCACTCACCGTGCACAAGCTCGCAGACTGTGTCCACAGTCATTCTCCATTAACAATGTCAAACGCTGTGTCCAGTCACTCACCGTGCGCAATGACGTACACTGTGTCCGCAGTCATTCACCGCATGCAATGTTGTACACTGTGTCCGCAGTCACTCAACTTGCGCAATGTCGTTCACTGAGTCCGCAGTCATTCATCGTGCGCAAAGTCGTACACTGTGTCCAGTCCTTCACCGTGCACAATGTAGTACACTTAGTCCAGTCCGTCACCGTGCACAATGTCGTACACTGTGTCTGCAGTCATTCTCCGTGCACAATGTCATACACTGATTCAGCATTCATTCACTGTACACAATGTCGAACACAGAGTCCGCAGTCATTCACTGTGCACATAGTCGTACACTGTGTCCGCAGTAACTCACTGGGCACAAGGTTGTCCACTGTGTCCGCAGTCATTGAATGTGCCAAATGTCGTACACTGTGTCTGCAGTCATTATCCATGCACAATATCGTACACTGTGTCCGCAGTCATTCACCGTACACAATCTGGTAGACTGTGTCCACAGTCATTCTCCATTAACAATGACATACACAGTGTCCGCAGTCATTCACGTGTGCAATGTCGTACACTGTGTCCACAGTCTCTCTTTCCGTGCGCAATGTCGTACACAGTGTCACAGCCATTCACCGTGCACAATGACGAACACTGTGTCGGCTGTCATTCACCGTACCCAAAGTCGAACACACAGTCCGCAGTCATTCACCATACACATAGTCGTACACTGTGTCCTCAGTCCTTCAATGGGCACAATGTCGTCCGCTGTTTCCACTGTCCTTCACTGGGCACAATGTCGTCCACTGTTTCCACTGTCCTTCACTGGGCACAATGTCGTCCACTGTTTCCACTGTCCTTCACTGGGCACGAAGTCGTCCTCTATGTCCGAAGTAATTCACTGTGCACAATGTCGTCCACTGTGTCCGCAGTCACTCACTGGGCACAATGTCATCCGCTGTTTCCACTGTCATTCACTGTTCACAATGTCGTACACTGTGTCCGCAGCCATTCACCGTGCACAATCTTGTACACTGTTTCCGCAGTCATTCACCGTAAACAATATCCTACACTGTGTACCCAGTCATTCAGTCTGCACAAAGTCATGCATTGTGTCTGCTGTCATTCACCGTGCACAATGTCGTACACTGTGTCTGCAGTCATTCACCATGCACAATGTGGTATGCTGTGTCCACATTCACTCACCGTGTGCAATGTTGAAAGCTGTGTCCGCAGTCACTCACAGCTCGCAATGTCGTACACTGTGTACGCAGTCCTTCATTGTGCACAATGACGTGCACTCTGTCCTCAGTACTTCACTGTGCTGAATGTCATACACTGTGTCCACAGTCATTCACCACATGCAATGTCGTACACTGTGTCCACAGTCACTGAATGTACGCAATGTCGTACACTGTGTCTGCAGTCATTCTCTGTGCACAATGTCGTATACAGTGCCCGCAGCCATTCACCGTGCACAATGACGCACATTGTCTCCGCAGTCATTCACCGGGCACAAAGTCGAACACAGAATCTATGGTCATTCACCGTGTACATAGTCGTACACTGTGTCCACAGTCCTTCACTGGGCACAATGTCGTCTGCTGTTTCCACTGCCATTCACTGGGCACGACGTTGTCCACTGTGTCCCAGTCATTCACTGTGCACAATGACATACACAGTGTACGCAGCCATTCACCGTACACAAGCTGGTAGACTGTGTCCACAGTCATTCTCCATTAACAATGACATACACTGTGTCTGCAGTCATTCACCATGCACAATGTCGTACACAGTGTACGCAGCCATTCACCGTACACAAGCTGGTAGACTGTGTCCACAGTCATTCTCCATTAACAATGACGTACACAGTGTCCGCAGTTATTCACCGTGCGCAATATTGTACACAGTTTCCGCAGTCACTCACTGTGCACAATGTCATACACTGTGTCTGCAGTCATTCACCGTGCGCAATGCCGTACACTGTGTCCACAGTCATTCACTGTGCGCAATGTAGTACACTGTCTCCAGTCCTTTACTGTGCACAAAGTCGTACACTGTGTCCGCACTCATTCACTGTGCACAACGTCGTCCACTGCTTACGCAGACATTCACCGTACACAATCTGGTAGACTGTGTCCACAGTCATTCTCCATTAACAATGACGTACACAGTGTCCGCAGTCATTCACCATGCGCAATATTGTACACTGTTTCCGAAGTCACTCACTGTGCGCAATGTCATACACTGTGTCTGCAGTCATTCACTGTGCGCAATGTCGTACACTGTGTCCAGTCCTTCACTTTGCGCAATGTAGTACACTGTCTCCAGTACTTTACCGTGCACAAAGTCTTACGCTGTGTCTGCAGTCACTCAATGTGCACAATGTCGTACACTGTGTCCGCAGTCATTCACTCTGCACAATTTCGTTGACTGTTTCCACAGTCATTCACTAAGCACAATGTCGTACACTGTGTCTGCAGTCATTCACTGTGCACATAGTCGTACACTGTGTCTACAGTCATTCACCGTGTGCAATGTCGTACACTGTGTCCGCAGTCTCTCACCGTCCGCAATGTCTTACACAGTGTCTGCAGCCATTCACCTTGCATAGTGACGTACACAGTGTCCGCAGTCATTCTCCGTGCGCAATGTCGTGCACTGTGTCCGCCGTCATTCCCCGTGCACAATGCCGCACACTGTGTCCGCAGTCGTACAACGTGCGCAATGTCGTACACTGTGTCCACAGTCATTCTCCATTAACAATGACGTACACAGTGTCCGCAGTCATACTCCGTGCGCAATGTCGTACACTGTGTCCTCAGTAACTCACTGGGCACAAGGTTGTCCACTGTGTCCGTAGTAATTGAATGTGTCAAATGTCGTACACTGTGTCTGCAGTCATTCTCCGTGCACAATGTCGAAAACAGTGTACGCAGCCATTCACCGTACACAAGCTGGTAGACTGTGTCCACAGTCATTCTCCATTAACAATGACGTACACAGTGTCCGCAGTCATTCACCGTGCACAATATTGTACAAAGTTTCCACAGTCACTCACTGTGCACAATGTAGTACACTGTGTCCGCAGCCATTCACCGTGCACAATGACGTACACTGTGTCCGCAGTCACTCACCGTGCACAAGCTCGCAGACTGTGTCCACAGTCATTCTCCATTAACAATGTCAAACGCTGTGTCCACAGTCACTCAAAGTGCGCAATGTCGTACACTGTGTCCGCAGTCATTCACCGCATGCAATGTTGTACACTGTGTCCGCAGTCATTCACCGCATGCAATGTTGTACACTGTGTCCGCAGTCATTCACCGCATGCAATGTTGTACACTGTGTCCGCAGTCACTCAACTTGCGCAATGTCGTTCACTGAGTCCGCCGTCATTCATCGTGCGCAAAGTCGTACACTGTGTCCAGTCCTTCACCGTGCACAATGTAGTACACTTAGTCCAGTCCTTCACCGTGCGCAATGTCGTCCACTGCTTCCACAGTCTTTCACCGTGGACAATGTCATGCACTGTGTCCGCAGTCATTCCCCGTGCACAAGGTCCTCCACTGTGTCCGCAGTCATTCACTGTGTCAAATGTCGTACACTGTGTCTGCAGTCATTCTCCGTGCACAATGTCATACACTGTTTCAGCATTCATTCACTGTACACAATGTCGAACACAGAGTCCGCAGTCATTCACTGTGCACATAGTCGTACACTGTGTCCGCAGTAACTCACTGGGCACAAGGTTGTCCACTGTGTCCGCAGTCATTGAATGTGCCAAATGTCGTACACTGTGTCTGCAGTCATTATCCATGCACAATATCGTACACTGTGTCCGCAGTCATTCACCGTACACAATCTGGTAGACTGTGTCCACAGTCATTCTCCATTAACAATGACATACACAGTGTCCGCAGTCATTCACGTGTGCAATGTCGTACACTGTGTCCACAGTCTCTCTTTCCGTGCGCAATGTCGTACACAGTGTCACAGCCATTCACCGTGCACAATGACGAACACGGTGTCGGCTGTCATTCACCGTACCCAAAGTCGAACACACAGTCCGCAGTCATTCACCATGCACATAGTCGTACACTGTGTCCGCAGTCCTTCACTGGGCACAATGTGGTCCGCTGTTTCCACTGTCCTTCACTGGGCACAATGTCTTCCACTGTTGCCACTGCCATTCACTGGGCACGAAGTCGTCCTCTATGTCCGAAGTAATTCACTGTGCACAATGTCGTCCACTGTGTCCGCACTCATTCACCGTGCACAATGTCGTCCACTGTGTCCGCAGTCACTCACTGGGCACAATGTCATCCGCTGTTTCCACTGTCATTCACTGTTCACAATGTTGTACACTGTGTCCGCAGCCATTCACCGTGCACAATCTTGTACACTGTTTCCGCAGTCATTCACCGTAAACAATATCCTACACTGTGTACCCAGTCATTCAGTCTGCACAAAGTCATGCATTGTGTCTGCTGTCATTCACCGTGCACAATGTCGTCCGCTGTTTCCACTGTCCTTCACTGGGCACAATGTCGTTCACTGTTTCCACTGTCCTTCACTGGGCACAATGTCGTCCACTGTTTCCACTGTCCTTCACTGGGCACGAAGTCGTCCTCTATGTCCGAAGTAATTCACTGTGCACAATGTCGTCCACTGTGTCCGCAGTCACTCACTGGGCACAATGTCATCCGCTGTTTCCACTGTCATTCACTGTTCACAATGTCGTACACTGTGTCCGCAGCCATTCACCGTGCACAATCTTGTACACTGTTTCCGCAGTCATTCACCGTAAACAATATCCTACACTGTGTACCCAGTCATTCAGTCTGCACAAAGTCATGCATTGTGTCTGCTGTCATTCACCGTGCACAATGTCGTACACTGTGTCTGCAGTCATTCACCATGCACAATGTGGTATGCTGTGTCCACATTCACTCACCGTGTGCAATGTTGAAAGCTGTGTCCGCAGTCACTCACAGCTCGCATTGTCGTACACTGTGTACGCAGTCCTTCATTGTGCACAATGACGTGCACTCTGTCCTCAGTACTTCACTGTGCTGAATGTCATACACTGTGTCCACAGTCATTCACCACATGCAATGTCGTACACTGTGTCCACAGTCACTGACTGTACGCAATGTCGTACACTGTGTCTGCAGTCATTCTCTGTGCACAATGTCGTATACAGTGCCCGCAGCCATTCACCGTGCACAATGACGCACATTGTCTCCGCAGTCATTCACCGGGCACAAAGTCGAACACAGAATCTATGGTCATTCACCGTGTACATAGTCGTACACTGTGTCCACAGTCCTTCACTGGGCACAATGTCGTCTGCTGTTTCCACTGCCATTCACTGGGCACGACGTTGTCCACTGTGTCCCAGTCATTCACTGTGCACAATGACATACACAGTGTACGCAGCCATTCACCGTACACAAGCTGGTAGACTGTGTCCACAGTCATTCTCCATTAACAATGACATACACTGTGTCTGCAGTCATTCACCATGCACAATGTCGTACACAGTGTACGCAGCCATTCACCGTACACAAGCTGGTAGACTGTGTCCACAGTCATTCTCCATTAACAATGACGTACACAGTGTCCGCAGTTATTCACCGTGCGCAAGATTGTACACAGTTTCCGCAGTCACTCACTGTGCACAATGTCATACACTGTGTCTGCAGTCATTCACCGTGCGCAATGCCGTACACTGTGTCCACAGTCATTCACTGTGCGCAATGTAGTACACTGTCTCCAGTCCTTTACTGTGCACAAAGTCGTACACTGTGTCCGCACTCATTCACTGTGCACAACGTCGTCCACTGCTTACGCAGACATTCACCGTACACAATCTGGTAGACTGTGTCCACAGTCATTCTCCATTAACAATGACGTACACAGTGTCCGCAGTCATTCACCATGCGCAATATTGTACACTGTTTCCGAAGTCACTCACTGTGCGCAATGTCATACACTGTGTCTGCAGTCATTCACTGTGCGCAATGTCGTACACTGTGTCCAGTCCTTCACTTTGCGCAATGTAGTACACTGTCTCCAGTACTTTACCGTGCACAAAGTCTTACGCTGTGTCTGCAGTCACTCAATGTGCACAATGTCGTACACTGTGTCCACAGTCACTCACAATGCGCAATGTCGTATGCTGTGTCCGCAGTCATTCACTCTGCACAATTTCGTTGACTGTTTCCACAGTCATTCACTAAGCACAATGTCGTCCACTGTGTCCGCAGTCATTCACTGTGCACAATGTCGTACACTGTGTCTGCAGTCATTCACTGTGCACAGTGTCGTACACTGTGTCTACAGTCATTCACCGTGTGCAATGTCGTACACTGTGTCCGCAGTCTCTCACCGTCCGCAATGTCTTACACAGTGTCCGCAGTCATTCTCCGTGCGCAATGTCGTGCACTGTGTCCGCCGTCATTCCCCGTGCACAATGCCGCACACTGTGTCCGCAGTCGTACAACGTGCGCAATGTCGTACACTGTGTCCACAGTCATTCTCCATTAACAATGACGTACACAGTGTCCGCAGTCATACTCCGTGCGCAATGTCGTACACTGTGTCCGCAGTAACTCACTGGGCACAAGGTTGTCCACTGTGTCCGCAGTAATTGAATGTGTCAAATGTCGTACACAGTGTCCACAGTCATTCTCCATTAACAATGACGTACACAGTGTGCGCAGTCATACTCCGTGCGCAATGTCGTACACTGTGTCCTCAGTAACTCACTGGGCACAAGGTTGTCCACTGTGTCCGTAGTAATTGAATGTGTCAAATGTCGTACACTGTGTCTGCAGTCATTCTCCGTGCACAATGTCGAAAACAGTGTACGCAGCCATTCACCGTACACAAGCTGGTAGACTGTGTCCACAGTCATTCTCCATTAACAATGACGTACACAGTGTCCGCAGTCATTCACCGTGCACAATATTGTACAAAGTTTCCACAGTCACTCACTGTGCACATTGTAGTACACTGTGTCCGCAGCCATTCACCGTGCACAATGACGTACACTGCGTCCGCAGTCACTCACCGTGCACAAGCTCGCAGACTGTGTCCACAGTCATTCTCCATTAACAATGTCAAACGCTGTGTCCAGTCACTCAAAGTGCGCAATGTCGTACACTGTGTCCGCAGTCATTCACCGCATGCAATGTTGTACACTTTGTCCGCAGTCATTCAACTTGCGCAATGTCGTTCACTGAGTCCGCCGTCATTCATCGTGCGCAAAGTCGTACACTGTGTCCAGTCCTTCACCGTGCACAATGTAGTACACTTAGTCCAGTCCTTCACCGTGCGCAATGTCGTCCACTGCTTCCACAGTCTTTCACCGTGGACAATGTCATGCACTGTGTCCGCAGTCATTCCCCGTGCACAAGGTCCTCCACTGTGTCCGCAGTCATTCACTGTGTCAAATGTCGTACACTGTGTCTGCAGTCATTCTCCGTGCACAATGTCATACACTGTTTCAGCATTCATTCACTGTACACAATGTCGAACACAGAGTCCGCAGTCATTCACTGTGCACATAGTCGTACACTGTGTCCGCAGTAACTCACTGGGCACAAGGTTGTCCACTGTGTCCGCAGTCATTGAATGTGCCAAATGTCGTACACTGTGTCTGCAGTCATTATCCATGCACAATATCGTACACTGTGTCCGCAGTCATTCACCGTACACAATCTGGTAGACTGTGTCCACAGTCATTCTCCATTAACAATGACATACACAGTGTCCGCAGTCATTCACGTGTGCAATGTCGTACACTGTGTCCACAGTCTCTCTTTCCGTGCGCAATGTCGTACACAGTGTCACAGCCATTCACCGTGCACAATGACGAACACTGTGTCGGCTGTCATTCACCGTACCCAAAGTCGAACACACAGTCCGCAGTCATTCACCATGCACATAGTCGTACACTGTGTCCGGAGTCCTTCACTGGGCACAATGTCGTCCGCTGTTTCCACTGTCCTTCACTGGGCACAATGTCTTCCACTGTTGCCACTGCCATTCACTGGTGTTACGTACCCGTGACACATGACAGTGGTACCCTTGTCACGTGACTGGGGTTGAAGTTATACTGGACATGAGGTAATGGTGGAGTGATGTCATTTTCCCGCCAGTAGAGGTCATGTGACAGGTTTTTTCTACAGGGTATAAAAGGAAGACCCACCCTGTCAGGTGGGGCAGTTCGTGGCTGGATTTGCCAAGATGACTTCATGTTACTGTGTGATTTAATGTGATGACGCAGTTTAGTTAAAAATGAAGTTTTATATAATGCCTAAAGTTTAAAAGGTCAGAGCCAACGGTTTCTTTGCTGATGGAGAGTGAAGAGAAGTTTGGAAGACAAATCAAGAAAAATCGATTTTCAATGGATTGACTTCGACCTTGTTTGATCCTCATTCGGAAGGATTTCGTTGACTATTCTCGCTGTTGACCCCTGGGATGACCAGAAAGGGTTTGAGAATAGTGTGGAAGAGAGGTCAGTCACTTTAAGTTGTTATATTTAATAAAATTCGACGTGGGAGTTCGACGCTGGGAATCGAAGGACATCGACGTGGAAGAGAATTTACATCGCTTTAAAAAGTCTCTTCTTTTAAAAGTACCGTGAGCTTTTGAACTGTCGGCATATCGTTCTTTGAACTGTTTTCATTCGGCAATTCGCTTTAGAGAACTGAGTTCTTTTCAATACTGCTTTAAAGACTGTTTGAGACTGCAAAGCTATTAAGAACTGTCTGACCAGCTGCCAGCAGCTGAGCTCGGACCATTGTTTGGGTTTGTTTACATTTGAAGGGGGTTTGTTATCAGTGTTTAATAAACGTGTTATTCGTTATAAAAACCCTTCGTCTAACTCATCTATAATTATTGTTGCCCGAATACGTAACATAAATATGGGGGTACGTCCGGAATTGAATTATTTGTGTTTAAAAAGTTTTTTGAATTTTGAATCGGTGTTTTGGTAACGGGGATTGCTCGATTTTTTTGTTTGATTGGCTTGTGAGTGGTATTCGGCAACGATGAATATTGATGAGTTTCTGGATTCGCCAGACGCGGATTTGTTAGCGAGGGCGAAAAAAACTGAAGTCTCTGAACTTGCGAATCGGTTGCATATTAAAGGGATCTTGCCAACTACGTCAAAAGCTGTAATACAGAGAAAGATCGCATCACATTTTGTGGCTTCGGGTCATTTTGAAGAATCGATTTTAGAATCGTTTCCAATAAGTAATCTGGAGATGCAGTTGCAAATTGAACAAATGATGTTAGAAAGGTGTAAATTGGAAGCTGAACAAAAGCAGAGAGATTTTGAATATGCAATGGCTAAATTAAGGTCTGTAGAACAGTCTGCTGATTCTAAAAAACCGTTTGTTGCTAGCCAAGAAATTAAATTGGTCCCTCCATTTAGTGAAACAGAAGTGGAGAGATATTTTCAACATTTTGAAACTATTGCTCGGATGTCAGAGTGGCCGAAAGATAAATGGTCAGTGTTATTACAGAGTGTAATCAAAGGCAAGGCACAACAGGTTTACACAGCTTTAACTGCTGCGCAAGCATTAGATTATGATATTGTGAAAGAAAATATTCTCAAATCGTATGAATTGGTCCCAGAAGCGTACAGGGAAAGATTCAGGAGTTTGAAAAAGTCTGTGGAAAAGACTTATGTGGAATTTGCCTATGATAAAGCTATGTGTTTTGAGAGATGGGTTTCTTCTAAAAATGTAAATGAGGACTATGAGACTTTGAAAGAGCTGATTTTGATGGAGGAATTTAAAAGAAGCATTCCTGTTGAAGTAAGGACCTACTTAAATGAGAGGGATACTGAGAAATTGCAGGACTGTGCTAGATTAGCTGATGAGTATGTTTTAATCCATAAGAATAAATTTCCTCAGGGTAGAATTTTTAAGAGGAAAAATAATATGGAGACTCCAGGTAAATCAGAAATTAAATTAGAGGTTAATGAGAGAGGTAAGGAGGAAGGAAAACCTGTGAAGGAAAGACAGTTTGGTCTTATTTGTAACTATTGTAAGAAGCCTGGCCATGTAATAGCTAACTGTTTCAAATTGAAAAAGAAAGAGAAGGAAGCAGTTCCGGATGCTTGTGTGCAACATACTGAAGCACCTGTAAAGTTACAGGGTTTGGTAAACACAAATGAGGATTTGTTAGAGTCTGACAAAGTTAGAAAGGGATATGATCATTTTATAACTGAAGGGTTTGTATCCTTGAAAGAAGGATCTACTCTGGTGCCAATAAAAATTCTTAGGGATACTGGAGCTTCTCAATCACTGATGTTAGATAGTGTGTTGAAGTTTAATGAAGAGAGTGATACTGGTGAGGTGAATTACATAAGAGGTGTTGGAAGTGATTTTATGCCTGTACATTTACATGAAGTAAATTTGAAGTCAGGGTTAGTTACAGGATTTGTTAAGGTAGGATTACAGCATAGCTTACCTGTGAAGGGTATTTCTTTATTGTTAGGTAATGACTTGGCAGGTGGACAAGTTTTTCCTGAAGTGCATTTGACAATGGAATCAGAGGAACCAGAGGTGAATTTTAACACAGATTTTTCTTGTGTTGTGACTAGAGCTATGGCTGAAAAGATTGATGTGCAGAATGAGGTTGTTACTCATGACTGTTCAACTCAGGATTTGAGTTTTGAAGATGTGTCGGAAACTTTCTTACCTTCGTTGTTTGAACAAGATTCTGGGAGTAAGTCTGACTATGAAGATTTATCTATGTCTCGGAAGGAGATGATAGCAGAGCAGAATAGAGATCCTGAGATTATAAAATTAAGGGAACAAGCTTTACTAGGTAGTGAAATTGAGAAGGTGTCAGTAGGATATTACTTGGAAAAAGGAGTGTTGATGAGGAAGTGGAGGTCGCCTACAATTCCTGCAAGTGAGGAATGGAATGTTGTTTATCAGGTAGTTGTTCCTAAAGTTTATCGGAATGAGATTTTGACTTTAGCTCATAGTGTGCCTTTAGGTGGACATCAAGGGGTAAGGAAAACTGTGGACAAGATTTTAAAACATTTTTACTGGCCTGGTTTAAGAAAAGATGTGGCGATGTTTTGTAAGACGTGCCATACTTGTCAGATTGTGGGTAAACCAAATCAGGTTACACCAGTAGCTCCATTACAACCTATTCCAGCATTTGGTGAACCGTTTTCTAAAGTTATTGTAGATTGTGTTGGTCCATTACCAAAGACAAAAACTGGTTATCAGTATTTGTTGACTATCATGTGTACTTCGTCTAGGTTTCCAGAGGCAGTACCACTTAGGAATATAAAAGCTAAAACTGTGACGAAGGCTCTTATAAAATTCTTTACTTATTTTGGATTGCCTAAGGAAATACAAACTGATCAAGGTAGTAATTTTATGTCTGGATTGTTTCAACAGATAGTTTATAAATTGGGAGCTAAGCAAATTACTTCGTCTGCATACCATCCAGAATCGCAAGGTGCCTTGGAGAGGTTTCATTCTACTCTCAAGAATATGATTAGGACATATTGTGTGGAGAATGAAGGTGACTGGGATGAGAGTATAAACTTACTTTTATTTGCAGTAAGGGAATCGGTACAGGAATCTTTAGGGTTTAGTCCATTTGAACTTGTGTTTGGGCATAGAGTTAGAGGACCTTTAGCTTTATTGAAGGAACAGTGGATTAGTAAGGAAGTGCATACTAATTTGTTGGACTATGTTTTGAAATTTAAGAACAGGTTACATAAAGCTTGTAGCTTAGCTAAGGAAAATTTAAAGTTGGCTCAGGAGAAAATGAAGACTTGGTATGATAAGGAAGCTAGGATGAGGATGTTTAAGCCTGGAGATAAGGTGTTGGTTCTTTTCCCAGTGCAGACAAATCCTTTACAAGCTAGATTTCATGGACCTTATGAAATTATGTCTAGAGTTAATGATGTGGATTATGTAATAAAAACTCCAGATCGTAAAAGGTCAACACAACTTTGCCACATAAATATGATTAAACCATATTTTGAGAAACAATCTGATACTGTGACTGTTGTGGTTAGTGAGAATGAGTTGGATTTAACTGGGAACATGATAGATGATTCATCTGACTTTCATTCTAAATCTAACATTGTTTCTGTTAGGTTACCTAATTCGACTATTTTGGAAAATATGGATGAGAAATTAGCACATTTACAGCTAGAGCAGAAACAACAGATGAAGGAATTGATTTTTAAGTATAAGGATTTGTTTCCAGATGTTCCGAGAAGGACTACTATAGCTTCACATGATGTAGATGTTGGAGATGCCAAACCTATTAAACAACATCCATATAGGATGAACATGGAAAAATGTGAACTTGCTGAGAAGGAAATTGAATACATGTTAGAGAATGATATTATTAGACATTCTAACTCGAATTGGAGTTCGCCATGTGTTATGGTGCCAAAACCTGATGGTAGTATTAGGTTTTGTACGGACTATAGGAAGGTGAATGCTGTAACGAAAACAGATGCATATCCAATTCCTAGAGTAGATGATTGTGTAGATAAGGTTGGAAAAGCAAAGTTCCTTACAAAGATTGATTTATTGAAAGGGTATTGGTGTGTTCCATTAACGGACAGAGGTAGAGAGATTTCTGCATTTGTAACTCCATCTGGGTTATATGAGTATAATGTTCTTCCATTTGGGATGAAGAATGCCCCAGGTACTTTTCAGAGGATGATTAATTCTGTGATTCAGGGATTGAAAGATACTGATGCTTATATTGATGATTTAGTGACAGGAAATGATACTTGGGAAGCACACATTATTGCGGTGGAGAAATTGTTTGAAAAGCTTTCAAAAGCTAACTTGACTATTAATTTAGCCAAGAGTGAATTTGGACATGCTACTGTGACTTACCTTGGTTATGTTGTAGGTCAAGGTAAGGTAGCTCCTGTTCAGGCAAAAGTTCAGGCAATTTTAGAAATTCCCACTCCAACGGGGAAAAAAACTCTCAGAAGGTTTTTGGGAATGGTAGGATATTATAGAAAATTTTGTAAGAATTTTGCTAATGTTGCCCTTCCATTAACTAATCTTCTGCAGAAGAATGTGAAGTTTGTATGGACAGTGTTTTGTCAGGAAGCATTTGAAAAATTGAAAACAATGATATGTGAACAACCTGTGCTTAAGGCACCTGACTTTGAAAAACCTTTTTCATTAGCTGTAGATGCTAGTGATGAAGCTGCGGGAGCAGTATTGATGCAAAGGAATGAGGGTGATGAGGTTGATCATCCAGTAGCTTACTTTTCTAAGAAATTTAATAAGCATCAAAGAAACTATTCAACAATAGAGAAAGAATTGTTATCTCTTGTTTTAGCTTTGGAATATTTTGAGGTATATGTTGGTACAACTCAAAAACCACTTATTGTTTACACTGATCATAATCCGTTAGTTTTTCTGAGTAAGATGAAAAACAAAAACAGAAGATTGTTAAATTGGAGTTTGATGTTACAAGAATACAATATTGTGATAACTCATATTAAAGGTAAAGATAATGTGGTTGCTGATTGTCTATCTCGATATTGAATGTACAATGTTTTTTTTTTGGAGTGGTTTTTTTTTATTGTAACACTCCTACTGTATTGTGTATTGTGTATGTTATATGATTTATACATTTGTTTTTTTTCTTGTAAGTAATTGTTAAAATTTTTGTTCTTGTCAGACCAAAAATGTTTTTTTTGGAGGGAGGTGTTACGTACCCGTGACACATGACAGTGGTACCCTTGTCACGTGACTGGGGTTGAAGTTATACTGGACATGAGGTAATGGTGGAGTGATGTCATTTTCCCGCCAGTAGAGGTCATGTGACAGGTTTTTTCTACAGGGTATAAAAGGAAGACCCACCCTGTCAGGTGGGGCAGTTCGTGGCTGGATTTGCCAAGATGACTTCATGTTACTGTGTGATTTAATGTGATGACGCAGTTTAGTTAAAAATGAAGTTTTATATAATGCCTAAAGTTTAAAAGGTCAGAGCCAACGGTTTCTTTGCTGATGGAGAGTGAAGAGAAGTTTGGAAGACAAATCAAGAAAAATCGATTTTCAATGGATTGACTTCGACCTTGTTTGATCCTCATTCGGAAGGATTTCGTTGACTATTCTCGCTGTTGACCCCTGGGATGACCAGAAAGGGTTTGAGAATAGTGTGGAAGAGAGGTCAGTCACTTTAAGTTGTTATATTTAATAAAATTCGACGTGGGAGTTCGACGCTGGGAATCGAAGGACATCGACGTGGAAGAGAATTTACATCGCTTTAAAAAGTCTCTTCTTTTAAAAGTACCGTGAGCTTTTGAACTGTCGGCATATCGTTCTTTGAACTGTTTTCATTCGGCAATTCGCTTTAGAGAACTGAGTTCTTTTCAATACTGCTTTAAAGACTGTTTGAGACTGCAAAGCTATTAAGAACTGTCTGACCAGCTGCCAGCAGCTGAGCTCGGACCATTGTTTGGGTTTGTTTACATTTGAAGGGGGTTTGTTATCAGTGTTTAATAAACGTGTTATTCGTTATAAAAACCCTTCGTCTAACTCATCTATAATTATTGTTGCCCGAATACGTAACACTGGGCACGAAGTCGTCCTCTATGTCCGAAGTAATTCACTGTGCACAATGTCGTCCACTGTGTCCGCAGTCACTCACTGGGCACAATGTCATCCGCTGTTTCCACTGTCATTCACTGTTCACAATGTTGTACACTGTGTCCGCAGCCATTCACCGTGCACAATCTTGTACACTGTTTCCGCAGTCATTCACCGTAAACAATATCCTACACTGTGTACCCAGTCATTCAGTCTGCACAAAGTCATGCATTGTGTCTGCTGTCATTCACCGTGCACAATGTCGTACACTGTGTCTGCAGTCATTCACCATGCACAATGTGGTATGCTGTGTCCACATTCACTCACCGTGTGCAAAGTTGAAAGCTGTGTCCGCAGTCACTCACAGCTCGCAATGTCGTACACTGTGTACGCAGTCCTTCATTGTGCACAATGACGTGCACTCTGTCCTCAGTACTTCACTGTGCTGAATGTCGTACACTGTGTCCACAGTCACTGACTGTACGCAATGTCGTACACTGTGTCTGCAGTCATTCTCTGTGCACAATGTCGTACACAGTGTCCGCAGCCATTCACCGTGCACAATGACGCACATTGTCTCCGCAGTCATTCACCGGGCACAAAGTCGAACACAGAATCTACGGTCATTCACCGTGTACATAGTCGTACACTGTGTCCACAGTCCTTCACTGGGCACAATGTCGTCTGCTGTTTCCACTGCCATTCACTGGGCACGACGTTGTCCACTGTGTCCCAGTCATTCACTGTGCACAATGACATACACTATATCCACACTCATTCACCATGCACAATGTCGTACACTGTGTCCACAGTCATTCTCCATTAACAATTACGTACACATTTTCCGCAGTCATTCTCCATGTGCAATGTCGTACACTGTGTCCGCTGTAACTCACTGGGCACAAGGTTGTCCAATGTGTCCGCAGTTATTGCATGTGTCAAATGTCATACACTGTGTCCACAGTCATTCTCCATTAACAATGACATACACTGTGTCTGCAGTCATTCACCATGCACAATGTCGTACACAGTGTACGCAGCCATTCACCGTACACAAGCTGGTAGACTGTGTCCACAGTCATTCTCCATTAACAATGACGTACACAGTGTCCGCAGTTATTCACCGTGCGCAATATTGTACACAGTTTCCGCAGTCACTCACTGTGCACAATGTCATACACTGTGTCTGCAGTCATTCACCGTGCGCAATGCCGTACACTGTGTCCACAGTCATTCACTGTGCGCAATGTAGTACACTGTCTCCAGTCCTTTACTGTGCACAAAGTCGTACACTGTGTCCGCACTCATTCACTGTGCACAACGTCGTCCACTGCTTACGCAGTCATTCACCGTACACAATCTGGTAGACTGTGTCCACAGTCATTCTCCATTAACAATGACGTACAGTGTCCGCAGTCATTCACCATGCGCAATATTGTACACAGTTTCCGAAGTCACTCACTGTGCGCAATGTCATACACTGTGTCTGCAGTCATTCACTGTGCGCAATGTCGTACACTGTGTCCAGTCCTTCACTTTGCGCAATGTAGTACACTGTCTCCAGTACTTTACCGTGCTCAAAGTCTTACGCTGTGTCTGCAGTCACTCAAAGTGCACAATGTCGTACACTGTGTCCACAGTCACTCACAATGCGCAATGTCGTATGCTGTGTCCGCAGTCATTCACTCTGCACAATTTCGTTGACTGTTTCCACAGTCATTCACTAAGCACAATGTCGTCCACTGTGTCCGCAGTCATTCACCGTGCACAATGTCGTACACTGTGTCGCAGTCATTCACTGTGCACATAGTCGTACACTGTGTCTACAGTCATTCACCGTGTGCAATGTCGTACACTGTGTCCGCAGTCTCTCACCGTCCGCAATGTCTTACACAGTGTCTGCAGCCATTCACCTTGCACAGTGACGTACACAGTGTCCGCAGTCATTCTCCGTGCGCAATGTCGGGCACTGTGTCCGCCGTCATTCCCCGTGCACAATGCCGCACACTGTGTCCGCAGTCGTACAACGTGCGCAATGTCGTACACTGTGTCCACAGTCATTCTCCATTAACAATGACGTACACAGTGTCCGCAGTCATACTCCGTGCGCAATGTCGTACACTGTGTCCGCAGTAACTCACTGGGCACAAGGTTGTCCACTGTGTCCGCAGTAATTGAATGTGTCAAATGTCGTACACAGTGTCCACAGTCATTCTCCATTAACAATGACGTACACAGTGTCCGCAGTCATACTCCGTGCGCAATGTCGTACACTGTGTCCGCAGTAACTCACTGGGCACAAGGTTGTCCACTGTGTCCGCAGTAATTGAATGTGTCAAATGTCGTACACAGTGTCCACAGTCATTCTCCATTAACAATGACGTACACAGTGTCCGCAGTCATACTCCGTGCGCAATGTCGTACACTGTGTCCTCAGTAACTCACTGGGCACAAGGTTGTCCACTGTGTCCGTAGTAATTGAATGTGTCAAATGTCGTACACTGTGTCTGCAGTCATTCTCCGTGCACAATGTCGAAAACAGTGTACGCAGCCATTCACCGTACACAAGCTGGTAGACTGTGTCCACAGTCATTCTCCATTAACAATGACGTACACAGTGTCCGCAGTCATTCACCGTGCACAATATTGTACAAAGTTTCCGCAGTCACTCACTGTGCACAATGTCATACACTGTGTCTGCAGTCATTCACCGTGCGCAATGCCGTACACTGTGTCCAGTCCTTCACTGTGCGCAATGTAGTACCCTGTGTCCGCAGTCACTCACCGTGCGCAGTGTCATTCACTGTTTCCACTGTCATTCACTGGGCACGACATCTTCCACGATGTCCCAGTCATTCACTGTGCACAATGTCGTACACTGTGTCCGCAGAAATTCACCGGGCACAATGACGTACACTGTGTCCACAGTCACTGACTGTACGCAATGTCGTACACTGTGTCTGCAGTCTTTCTCTGTGCACAATGTCGTATACAGTGTCCGCAGCCATTCACCGTGCACAATGACGTACATTGTCTCCGCAGTCATTCACCGGGCACAAAGTCGAACACTGAATCTACAGTCATTCACCGTGCACATAGTCGTACACTGTGTCCACAGTCCTTCACTGGGCACAATGTCGTCTGCTGTTTCCACTGCCATTCACTGGGCACGACGTTGTCCACTGTGTCCCAGTCATTCACTGTGCACAATGACATACACTATATCCACAGTCATTCACCGTGCACAATGTCGTACACTGTGTCCACAGTCATTCTCCATTAACAATGACATACACTGTGTCTGCAGTCATTCACCATGCACAATGTCGTACACAGTGTACGCAGCCATTCACCGTACACAAGCTGGTAGACTGTGTCCACAGTCATTCTCCATTAACAATGACGTACACAGTGTCCGCAGTTATTCACCGTGCGCAATATTGTACACAGTTTCCGCAGTCACTCACTGTGCACAATGTCATACACTGTGTCTGCAGTCATTCACCGTGCGCAATGCCGTACACTGTGTCCACAGTCATTCACTGTGCGCAATGTAGTACACTGTCTCCAGTCCTTTACCGTACACAAAGTCGTACACTGTGTCCGCACTCATTCACTGTGCACAACGTCGTCCACTGCTTACGCAGTCATTCACCGTACACAATCTGGTAGACTGTGTCCACAGTCATTCTCCATTAACAATGACGTACACAGTGTCCGCAGTCATTCACCATGCGCAATATTGTACACTGTTTCCGAAGTCACTCACTGTGCACAATGTCATACACTGTGGCTGCAGTCATTCACTGTGCGCAATGTCGTACACTGTGTCCAGTCCTTCACTTTGCGCAATGTAGTACACTGTCTCCAGTCCTTTACCGTGCACAAAGTCTTACGCTGTGTCTGCAGTCACTCAATGTGCACAATGTCGTACACTGTGTCCGCAGTCACTCACAATGCGCAATGTCGTATGCTGTGTCCGCAGTCATTCACTCTGCACAATTTCGTCGACTGTTTCCACAGTCATTCACTAAGCACAATGTTGTCCACTGTGTCTGCAGTCATTCTCTGTGCACATAGTCGTACACTGTGTCTACAGTCATTCACCGTGCACAATGACACACATTGTCTCCGCAGTCATTCACCGGGCACAAAGTCGAACACAGAATCTACGGTCATTCACCGTGTACATAGTCGTACACTGTGTCCACAGTCCTTCACTGGGCACAATGTCGTCTGCTGTTTCCACTGCCATTCACTGGGCACGACGTTGTCCACTGTGTCCCAGTCATTCACTGTGCACAATGTCGTACACTGTGTCCACAGTCATTCTCCATTAACAATTACGTACACATTTTCCGCAGTCATTCTCCATGTGCAATGTCGTACACTGTGTCCGCTGTAACTCACTGGGCACAAGGTTGTCCACTGTGTCCGCAGTTATTGCATGTGTCAAATGTCATACACTGTGTCCACAGTCATTCTCCATTAACAATGACATACACTGTGTCTGCAGTCATTCACCATGCACAATGTCGTACACAGTGTACGCAGCCATTCACCGTACACAAGCTGGTAGACTGTGTCCACAGTCATTCTCCATTAACAATGACGTACACAGTGTCCGCAGTTATTCACCGTGCGCAATATTGTACACAGTTTCCGCAGTCACTCACTGTGCACAATGTCATACACTGTGTCTGCAGTCATTCACCGTGCGCAATGCCGTACACTGTGTCCACAGTCATTCACTGTGCGCAATGTAGTACACTGTCTCCAGTCCTTTACTGTGCACAAAGTCGTACACTGTGTCCGCACTCATTCACTGTGCACAACGTCGTCCACTGCTTACGCAGTCATTCACCGTACACAATCTGGTAGACTGTGTCCACAGTCATTCTCCATTAACAATGACGTACAGTGTCCGCAGTCATTCACCATGCGCAATATTGTACACTGTTTCCGAAGTCACTCACTGTGCGCAATGTCATACACTGTGTCTGCAGTCATTCACTGTGCGCAATGTCGTACACTGTGTCCAGTCCTTCACTTTGCGCAATGTAGTACACTGTCTCCAGTACTTTACCGTGCACAAAGTCTTACGCTGTGTCTGCAGTCACTCAAAGTGCACAATGTCGTACACTGTGTCCGCAGTCACTCACAATGCGCAATGTCGTATGCTGTGTCCGCAGTCATTCACTCTGCACAATTTCGTTGACTGTTTCCACAGTCATTCACTAAGCACAATGTCGTCCACTGTGTCCGCAGTCATTCACTGTGCACAATGTCGTACACTGTGTCTACAGTCATTCACCGTGTGCAATGTCGTACACTGTGTCCGCAGTCTCTCACCGTCCGCAATGTCTTACACAGTGTCTGCAGCCATTCACCTTGCACAGTGACGTACACAGTGTCCGCAGTCATTCTCCGTGCGCAATGTCGTGCACTGTGTCCGCCGTCATTCCCCGTGCACAATGCCGCACACTGTGTCCGCAGTCGTACAACGTGCGCAATGTCGTACACTGTGTCCACAGTCATTCTCCATTAACAATGACGTACACAGTGTCCGCAGTCATACTCCATGCGCAATGTCGTACACTGTGTCCGCAGTAACTCACTGGGCACAAGGTTGTCCACTGTGTCCGCAGTAATTGAATGTGTCAAATGTCGTACACAGTGTCCACAGTCATTCTCCATTAACAATGACGTACACAGTGTCCGCAGTCATACTCCGTGCGCAATGTCGTACAATGTGTCCTCAGTAACTCACTGGGCACAAGGTTGTCCACTGTGTCCGCAGTAATTGAATGTGTCAAATGTCGTACACAGTGTCCACAGTCATTCTCCATTAACAATGACGTACACAGTGTGCGCAGTCATACTCCGTGCGCAATGTCGTACAATGTGTCCTCAGTAACTCACTGGGCACAAGGTTGTCCACTGTGTCCGTAGTAATTGAATGTGTCAAATGTCGTACACTGTGTCTGCAGTCATTCTCCGTGCACAATGTCGAAAACAGTGTACGCAGCCATTCACCGTACACAAGCTGGTAGACTGTGTCCACAGTCATTCTCCATTAACAATGACGTACACAGTGTCCGCAGTCATTCACCGTGCACAATATTGTACAAAGTTTCCGCAGTCACTCACTGTGCACAATGTCATACACTGTGTCTGCAGTCATTCACCGTGCGCAATGCCGTACACTGTGTCCAGTCCTTCACTGTGCGCAATGTAGTACCCTGTGTCCGCAGTCACTCACCGTGCGCAGTGTCATTCACTGTTTCCACTGTCATTCACTGGGCACGACATCTTCCACGATGTCCCAGTCATTCACTGTGCACAATGTCGTACACTGTGTCCGCAGAAATTCACCGGGCACAATGACGTACAATGTGTCCACAGTCACTCACCGTGCACAATGTCGTACACTGTGTCCACAGTCACTGACTGTACGCAATGTCGTACACTGTGTCTGCAGTCTTTCTCTGTGCACAATGTCGTATACAGTGTCCGCAGCCATTCACCGTGCACAATGACGTACATTGTCTCCGCAGTCATTCACCGGGCACAAAGTCGAACACTGAATCTACAGTCATTCACCGTGCACATAGTCGTACACTGTGTCCACAGTCCTTCACTGGGCACAATGTCGTCTGCTGTTTCCACTGCCATTCACTGGGCACGACGTTGTCCACTGTGTCCCAGTCATTCACTGTGCACAATGACATACACTATATCCACAGTCATTCACCGTGCACAATGTCGTACACTGTGTCCACAGTCATTCTGCATTAACAATGACGTACACAGTGTCCGCAGTCATTCTCCATGTGCAATGTCGTACACTGTGTCCGCTGTAACTCACTGGGCACAAGGTTGTCCACTGTGTCCGCAGTTATTGCATGTGTCAAATGTCATACACTGTGTCCACAGTCATTCTCCATTAACAATGACATACACTGTGTCTGCAGTCATTCACCATGCACAATGTCGTACACAGTGTACACAGCCATTCACCGTACACAAGCTGGTAGACTGTGTCCACAGTCATTCTCCATTAACAATGACGTACACAGTGTCCGCAGTTATTCACCGTGCGCAATATTGTACACAGTTTCCGCAGTCACTCACTGTGCACAATGTCATACACTGTGTCTGCAGTCATTCACCGTGCGCAATGCCGTACACTGTGTCCACAGTCATTCACTGTGCGCAATGTAGTACACTGTCTCCAGTCCTTTACCGTACACAAAGTCGTACACTGTGTCCGCACTCATTCACTGTGCACAACGTCGTCCACTGCTTACGCAGTCATTCACCGTACACAATCTGGTAGACTGTGTCCACAGTCATTCTCCATTAACAATGACGTACACAGTGTCCGCAGTCATTCACCATGCGCAATATTGTACACTGTTTCCGAAGTCACTCACTGTGCGCAATGTCATACACTGTGGCTGCAGTCATTCACTGTGCGCAATGTCGTACACTGTGTCCAGTCCTTCACTTTGCGCAATGTAGTACACTGTCTCCAGTCCTTTACCGTGCACAAAGTCTTACGCTGTGTCTGCAGTCACTCAATGTGCACAATGTCGTACACTGTGTCCGCAGTCACTCACAATGCGCAATGTCGTATGCTGTGTCCGCAGTCATTCACTCTGCACAATTTCGTCGACTGTTTCCACAGTCATTCACTAAGCACAATGTTGTCCACTGTGTCCGCAGTCATTCACCGTGCACAATGTCGTACACTGTGTCTGCAGTCATTCACTGTGCACATAGTCGTACACTGTGTCTACAGTCATTCACCGTGCGCAATGTCGTACACTGTGTCTGCAGTCTCTCACCGTCCGCAATGTCTTACACAGTGTCTGCAGCCATTCACCTTGCATAGTGACGTACACAGTGTCCGCAGTCATTCTCCGTGCGCAATGTCGTGCACTGTGTCCGCCGTCATTCCCCGTGCACAATGCCGCACACTGTGTCCGCAGTCGTACAACGTGCGCAATGTCGTACACTGTGTCCACAGTCATTCTCCATTAACAATGACGTACACAGTGTCCGCAGTCATACTCCGTGCGCAATGTCGTACACTGTGTCCGCAGTAACTCACTGGGCACAAGGTTGTCCACTGTGTCCGCAGTAATTGAATGTGTCAAATGTCGTACACAGTGTCCACAGTCATTCTCCATTAACAATGACGTACACAGTGTGCGCAGTCATACTCCGTGCGCAATGTCGTACAATGTGTCCACAGTAACTCACTGGGCACAAGGTTGTCCACTGTGTCCGTAGTAATTGAATGTGTCAAATGTCGTACACTGTGTCTGCAGTCATTCTCCGTGCACAATGTCGAAAACAGTGTACGCAGCCATTCACCGTACACAAGCTGGTAGACTGTGTCCACAGTCATTCTCCATTAACAATGACGTACACAGTGTCCGCAGTCATTCACCGTGCACAATATTGTACAAAGTTTCCGCAGTCACTCACTGTGCACAATGTCATACACTGTGTCTGCAGTCATTCACCGTGCGCAATGCCGTACACTGTGTCCAGTCCTTCACTGTGCGCAATGTAGTACCCTGTGTCCGCAGTCACTCACCGTGCGCAGTGTCATTCACTGTTTCCACTGTCATTCACTGGGCACGACATCTTCCACGATGTCCCAGTCATTCACTGTGCACAATGTCGTACACTGTGTCCGCAGAAATTCACCGGGCACAATGACGTACAATGTGTCCACAGTCACTCACCGTGCACAATGTCGTACACTGTGTCCACAGTCACTGACTGTACGCAATGTCGTACACTGTGTCTGCAGTCTTTCTCTGTGCACAATGTCGTATACAGTGTCCGCAGCCATTCACCGTGCACAATGACGTACATTGTCTCCGCAGTCATTCACCGGGCACAAAGTCGAACACTGAATCTACAGTCATTCACCGTGCACATAGTCGTACACTGTGTCCACAGTCCTTCACTGGGCACAATGTCGTCTGCTGTTTCCACTGCCATTCACTGGGCACGACGTTGTCCACTGTGTCCCAGTCATTCACTGTGCACAATGACATACACTATATCCACAGTCATTCACCGTGCACAATGTCGTACACTGTGTCCACAGTCATTCTCCATTAACAATTACGTACACAGTGTCCGCAGTCATTCTCCATGTGCAATGTCGTACACTGTGTCCGCTGTAACTCACTGGGCACAAGGTTGTCCACTGTGTCCGCAGTTATTGCATGTGTCAAATGTCATACACTGTGTCCACAGTCATTCTCCATTAACAATGACATACACTGTGTCTGCAGTCATTCACCATGCACAATGTCGTACACAGTGTACGCAGCCATTCACCGTACACAAGCTGGTAGACTGTGTCCACAGTCATTCTCCATTAACAATGACGTACACAGTGTCCGCAGTTATTCACCGTGCGCAATATTGTACACAGTTTCCGCAGTCACTCACTGTGCACAATGTCATACACTGTGTCTGCAGTCATTCACCGTGCGCAATGCCGTACACTGTGTCCACAGTCATTCACTGTGCGCAATGTAGTACACTGTCTCCAGTCCTTTACCGTACACAAAGTCGTACACTGTGTCCGCACTCATTCACTGTGCACAACGTCGTCCACTGCTTACGCAGTCATTCACCGTACACAATCTGGTAGACTGTGTCCACAGTCATTCTCCATTAACAATGACGTACACAGTGTCCGCAGTCATTCACCATGCGCAATATTGTACACTGTTTCCGAAGTCACTCACTGTGCGCAATGTCATACACTGTGGCTGCAGTCATTCACTGTGCGCAATGTCGTACACTGTGTCCGGTCCTTCACTGTGCGCAATGTAGTACACTGTCTCCAGTCCTTTACCGTGCACAAAGTCTTACGCTGTGTCTGCAGTCACTCAATGTGCACAATGTCGTACACTGTGTCCGCAGTCACTCACAATGCGCAATGTCGTATGCTGTGTCCGCAGTCATTCACTCTGCACAATTTCGTCGACTGTTTCCACAGTCATTCACTAAGCACAATGTTGTCCACTGTGTCCGCAGTCATTCACTGTGCACAATGTCGTACACTGTGTCGCAGTCATTCACTGTGCACATAGTCGTACACTGTGTCTACAGTCATTCACCGTGCACAATGACGTACATTGTCTCCGCAGTCATTCACCGGGCACAAAGTCGAACACAGAATCTACGGTCATTCACCGTGTACATAGTCGTACACTGTGTCCACAGTCCTTCACTGGGCACAATGTCGTCTGCTGTTTCCACTGCCATTCACTGGGCACGACGTTGTCCACTGTGTCCCAGTCATTCACTGTGCACAATGACATACACTATATCCACACTCATTCACCATGCACAATGTCGTACACTGTGTCCACAGTCATTCTCCATTAACAATTACGTACACATTTTCCGCAGTCATTCTCCATGTGCAATGTCGTACACTGTGTCCGCTGTAACTCACTGGGCACAAGGTTGTCCACTGTGTCCGCAGTTATTGCATGTGTCAAATGTCATACACTGTGTCCACAGTCATTCTCCATTAACAATGACATACACTGTGTCTGCAGTCATTCACCATGCACAATGTCGTACACAGTGTACGCAGCCATTCACCGTACACAAGCTGGTAGACTGTGTCCACAGTCATTCTCCATTAACAATGACGTACACAGTGTCCGCAGTTATTCACCGTGCGCAATATTGTACACAGTTTCCGCAGTCACTCACTGTGCACAATGTCATACACTGTGTCTGCAGTCATTCACCGTGCGCAATGCCGTACACTGTGTCCACAGTCATTCACTGTGCGCAATGTAGTACACTGTCTCCAGTCTTTTACTGTGCACAAAGTCGTACACTGTGTCCGCACTCATTCACTGTGCACAACGTCGTCCACTGCTTACGCAGTCATTCACCGTACACAATCTGGTAGACTGTGTCCACAGTCATTCTCCATTAACAATGACGTACAGTGTCCGCAGTCATTCACCATGCGCAATATTGTACACTGTTTCCGAAGTCACTCACTGTGCGCAATGTCATACACTGTGTCTGCAGTCATTCACTGTGCGCAATGTCGTACACTGTGTCCAGTCCTTCACTTTGCGCAATGTAGTACACTGTCTCCAGTACTTTACCGTGCACAAAGTCTTACGCTGTGTCTGCAGTCACTCAAAGTGCACAATGTCGTACACTGTGTCCGCAGTCACTCACAATGCGCAATGTCGTATGCTGTGTCCGCAGTCATTCACTCTGCACAATTTCGTTGACTGTTTCCACAGTCATTCACTAAGCACAATGTTGTCCACTGTGTCCGCAGTCATTCACTGTGCACAATGTCGTACACTGTGTCTACAGTCATTCACCGTGTGCAATGTCGTACACTGTGTCCACAGTCTCTCACCGTCCGCAATGTCTTACACAGTGTCTGCAGCCATTCACCTTGCACAGTGACGTACACAGTGTCCGCAGTCATTCTCCGTGCGCAATGTCGGGCACTGTGTCCGCCGTCATTCCCCGTGCACAATGCCGCACACTGTGTCCGCAGTCGTACAACGTGCGCAATGTCGTACACTGTGTCCACAGTCATTCTCCATTAACAATGACGTACACAGTGTCCGCAGTCATACTCCGTGCGCAATGTCGTACAATGTGTCCTCAGTAACTCACTGGGCACAAGGTTGTCCACTGTGTCCGCAGTAATTGAATGTGTCAAATGTCGTACACAGTGTCCACAGTCATTCTCCATTAACAATGACGTACACAGTGTGCGCAGTCATACTCCGTGCGCAATGTCGTACAATGTGTCCTCAGTAACTCACTGGGCACAAGGTTGTCCACTGTGTCCGTAGTAATTGAATGTGTCAAATGTCGTACACTGTGTCTGCAGTCATTCTCCGTGCACAATGTCGAAAACAGTGTACGCAGCCATTCACCGTACACAAGCTGGTAGACTGTGTCCACAGTCATTCTCCATTAACAATGACGTACACAGTGTCCGCAGTCATTCACCGTGCACAATATTGTACAAAGTTTCCGCAGTCACTCACTGTGCACAATGTCATACACTGTGTCTGCAGTCATTCACCGTGCGCAATGCCGTACACTGTGTCCAGTCCTTCACTGTGCGCAATGTAGTACCCTGTGTCCGCAGTCACTCACCGTGCGCAGTGTCATTCACTGTTTCCACTGTCATTCACTGGGCACGACATCTTCCACGATGTCCCAGTCATTCACTGTGCACAATGTCGTACACTGTGTCCGCAGAAATTCACCGGGCACAATGACGTACAATGTGTCCACAGTCACTCACCGTGCACAATGTCGTACACTGTGTCCACAGTCACTGACTGTACGCAATGTCGTACACTGTGTCTGCAGTCTTTCTCTGTGCACAATGTCGTATACAGTGTCCGCAGCCATTCACCGTGCACAATGACGTACATTGTCTCCGCAGTCATTCACCGGGCACAAAGTCGAACACTGAATCTACAGTCATTCACCGTGCACATAGTCGTACACTGTGTCCACAGTCCTTCACTGGGCACAATGTCGTCTGCTGTTTCCACTACCATTCACTGGGCACGACGTTGTCCACTGTGTCCCAGTCATTCACTGTGCACAATGACATACACTATATCCACAGTCATTCACCGTGCACAATGTCGTACACTGTGTCCACAGTCATTCTGCATTAACAATGACGTACACAGTGTCCGCAGTCATTCTCCATGTGCAATGTCGTACACTGTGTCCGCTGTAACTCACTGGGCACAAGGTTGTCCACTGTGTCCGCAGTTATTGCATGTGTCAAATGTCATACACTGTGTCCACAGTCATTCTCCATTAACAATGACATACACTGTGTCTGCAGTCATTCACCATGCACAATGTCATACACAGTGTACGCAGCCATTCACCGTACACAAGCTGGTAGACTGTGTCCACAGTCATTCTCCATTAACAATGACGTACACAGTGTCCGCAGTTATTCACCGTGCGCAATATTGTACACAGTTTCCGCAGTCACTCACTGTGCACAATGTCATACACTGTGTCTGCAGTCATTCACCGTGCGCAATGCCGTACACTGTGTCCACAGTCATTCACTGTGCGCAATGTAGTACACTGTCTCCAGTCCTTTACCGTACACAAAGTCGTACACTGTGTCCGCACTCATTCACTGTGCACAACGTCGTCCACTGCTTACGCAGTCATTCACCGTACACAATCTGGTAGACTGTGTCCACAGTCATTCTCCATTAACAATGACGTACACAGTGTCCGCAGTCATTCACCATGCGCAATATTGTACACTGTTTCCGAAGTCACTCACTGTGCGCAATGTCATACACTGTGGCTGCAGTCATTCACTGTGCGCAATGTCGTACACTGTGTCCAGTCATTCACTTTGCGCAATGTAGTACACTGTCTCCAGTCCTTTACCGTGCACAAAGTCTTACACTGTGTCTGCAGTCACTCAATGTGCACAATGTCGTACACTGTGTCCGCAGTCACTCACAATGCGCAATGTCGTATGCTGTGTCCGCAGTCATTCACTCTGCACAATTTCGTCGACTGTTTCCACAGTCATTCACTAAGCACAATGTTGTCCACTGTGTCCGCAGTCATTCACCGTGCACAATGTCGTACACTGTGTCTGCAGTCATTCACTGTGCACATAGTCGTACACTGTGTCTACAGTCATTCACCGTGCGCAATGTCGTACACTGTGTCTGCAGTCTCTCACCGTCCGCAATGTCTTACACAGTGTCTGCAGCCATTCACCTTGCATAGTGACGTACACAGTGTCCGCAGTCATTCTCCGTGCGCAATGCCGTGCACTGTGTCCGCCGTCATTCCCCGTGCACAATGCCGCACACTGTGTCCGCAGTCGTACAATGTGCGCAATGTCGTACACTGTGTCCACAGTCATTCTCCATTAACAATGACGTACACAGTGTCCGCAGTCATACTCCGTGCGCAATGTCGTACACTGTGTCCGCAGTCATTCACTGTGCACAATGTCGTACACTGTGTCCGCAGAAATTCACCGGGCACAATGACGTACACTGTGTCTGCAGTCATTCTCCGTGCACAATGTCGAAAACAGTGTACGCAGCCATTCACCGTACACAAGCTGGTAGACTGTGTCCACAGTCATTCTCCATTAACAATGACGTACACAGTGTCCGCAGTCATTCACCGTGCGCAATATTGTACATAGTTTCCGCAGTCACTCACTGTGCACAATGTCATACACTGTGTCTGCAGTCATTCACCGTGCGCAATGCCGTACACTGTGTCCAGTCCTTCACTGTGCGCAATGTAGTACTCTGTGTCCGCAGTCACTCACCGTGCGAAGTGTCATTGACTGGGCACGACATCTTCCACGATGTTGCAGTCATTCACTGTGCACAATGTCGTACACTGTGTCCGCAGAAATTCACCGGGCACAATGACGTACACTGTGTCCACAGTCACTCACCGTGCACAATGTCGTACACTGTGTCCACAGTCACTGACTGTACGCAATGTCGTACACTGTGTCTGCAGTCTTTCTCTGTGCACAATGTCGTATACAGTGTCCGCAGCCATTCACCATGCACAATGACGAACATTGTCTCCGCAGTCATTCACCGGGCACAAAGTCGAACACTGAATCTACAGTCATTCACCGTGCACATAGTCGTATACTGTGTCCACAGTCCTTCACTGGGCACAATGTCGTCTGCTGTTTCCACTGCCATTCACTGGGCACGACGTTGTCCACTGTGTCCCAGTCATTCACTGTGCACAATGACATACACTATGTCCGCAGTCATTCACCGTGCACAATGTCGTACACTGCGTCCACAGTCATTCTCCATTAACAATGACGTACACAGTGTCCGCAGTCATTCTCCATGCGCAATCTCGTACACTGTGTCCGCAGTAACTCACTGGGCACAATCTCGTACACTGTGTCCGCAGTAACTCACTGGGCACAATGTCGTACACAGTGTCTGCAGTCATTCACCGTGCGAAATGTTGTACACTGTTTCTGCTGTCACTCACTGTGCGCAATGTCATACACTGTGTCTGCAGTCATTCACCGTGTCGAATGTCGTACGCTGTGTCTGCAGTCACTCACAGTGCGCAATGTCGTACGCTGTGGCCGCATTCACTCACCGTACACAATGTCGAACACAGAGTCTGCAGTCAGTCACTGTGCACATAGTCGTACACTGTGTCCGCAGTCATTCAACATGCACAATATTGTACACTGTGTCCGCAGTCACTCCCCGTGTACAATGTCGTACACTGTATCTGCAGTCGTTCTCCATACACTATGTCGTTCACTGTGTCTGCCGTCATTCCCCGTGCACAATGTCACACACTGTGTCCGCAGTCGTAAAACGTGCGCAATGTCGTACACTGTGTCCACAGTCATTCTCCATTAACAATGACATACACTGTGTCTGCAGTCATTCACCGTGCACAATGTCGTACACAGTGTCCACAGTCATTCTCCATTAACAATGATGTACACAGTGTCCGCAGTCATTCTCCGTGCGCAATGTCGTACACTGTGTCCGCAGTAACTCACTGGGCACAAGGTTGTCCACTGTGTCCGCAGTCATTGCATGTGTCAAATGTCGTACACTGTGTCCGCAGTCATTCACCGTGTGCAATGTCGTACACTGTGTCTGCTGTCATTCACCGTGCGCAATGTCGTACACTGTGTCCGCAGTCATTCACAGTGCGCAATGTCGTGCACTGTGTCCGCAGTCCTTCACTGGGCACAATGTCATCCGCTGTTTCCACTGTCATTCACTGTTCACAATGTTTTACACTGTGTCCGCAGCCATTCACCGTGCACAATCTTGTACACTGTTTCCGCAGTCATTCACCGTAAACAATATCCTACACTGTGTACCCAGTCATTCACCGTGCCGGATATCGTACACTGTGTCCACAGTCATTCAGTCTGCACAATGTCATGCATTGTGTCCACAGTCATTCACCGTGCGCAATGTCGTACACTGTGTCTGCTGTCATTCACCGTGCACAATGTCGTACACTGTGTCTGCAGTCATTCACCATGCAGAATGTGGTATGATGTGTCCGCATTCACTCACCGTGTGCAATGTTGAAAGCTGTGTCCGCAGTCACTCACAGCTCGCAATGTCGTACACTGTGTACGCAGTCCTTCATTGTGCACAATGACGTGCACTCTGTCCTCAGTACTTCACTGTGCTGAATGTCATACACTGTGTCCACAGTCATTCACCACATGCAATGTCGTACACTGTGTCCACAGTCACTGACTGTACGCAATGTCGTACACTGTGTCTGCACTCATTCTCTGTGCACCATGTCGTATACAGTGTCCGCAGCCATTCACCGTGCACAATGACGTACATTGTCTCCGCAGTCATTCACCGGGCACAAAGTCGAACACAGAATCTACAGTCATTCACCGTGCACATAGTCGTACACTGTGTCCACAGTCCTTCACTGGGCACAATGTCGTCTGCTGTTTCCACTGTCATTCACTGGGCACGACGTTGTCCACTGTGTCCCAGTCATTCACTGTGCACAATGTCGTACACTGTGTCCACAGTCATTCTCCATTAACAATGACGTACACAGTGTCCGCAGTCATTCACGGTGCGCAATGTTGTACACTGTTTCTGCTGTCACTCACTGTGCGCAATGTCATACACTGTGTCCACAGTCATTCACCACATGCAATGTCGTACACTGTGTCCACAGTCACTGACTGTACGCAATGTCGTACACTGTGTCTGCACTCATTCTCTGTGCACCATGTCGTATACAGTGTCCGCAGCCATTCACCGTGCACAATGACGTACATTGTCTCCGCAGTCATTCACCGGGCACAAAGTCGAACACAGAATCTACAGTCATTCACCGTGCACATAGTCGTACACTGTGTCCACAGTCCTTCACTGGGCACAATGTCGTCTGCTGTTTCCACTGTCATTCACTGGGCACGACGTTGTCCACTGTGTCCCAGTCATTCACTGTGCACAATGACATACACTATGTCCGCAGTCATTCACCGTGCACAATGTCGTACACTGTGTCCACAGTCATTCTCCATTAACAATGACGTACACAGTGTCCGCAGTCATTCACGGTGCGCAATGTTGTACACTGTTTCTGCTGTCACTCACTGTGCGCAATGTCATACACTGTGTCTGCAGTCATTCACCGTGTCGAATGTCGTACGCTGTGTCTGCAGTCACTCACAGTGCGCAATGTCGTACGCTGTGGCCGCATTCACTCACCGTACACAATGTCGAACACAGAGTCTGCAGTCAGTCACTGTGCACATAGTCGTACACTGTGTCCGCAGTCATTCAACATGCACAATATGGTACACTGTGTCCGCAATCACTCACCGTGCACAATGTCGTACACTGTGTCCACAGTCATTCTCCATTAACAATGACGTACACGGTGTCCGCAGTCATTCACGGTGCGCAATGTTGTACACTGTTTCTGCTGTCACTCACTGTGCGCAATGTCATACACTGTGTCTGCAGTCATTCACCGTGTCGAATGTCGTACGCTGTGTCTGCAGTCACTCACAGTGCGCAATGTCGTACGCTGTGGCCGCATTCACTCACCGTACACAATGTCGAACACAGAGTCTGCAGTCAGTCACTGTGCACATAGTCGTACACTGTGTCCGCAGTCATTCAACATGCACAATATGGTACACTGTGTCCGCAATCACTCACCGTGTACAATGTCATACACAGTATCTGCAGTCGTTCTCCATACACAATGTCGTGTACTGAGTCCGCAGTCATTCCTCGTGCACAAAGGTGTGCACTGTGTCCGCCGTCATTCCCCGTGCACAAAGTCGTGCACTGTGTCCGCCGTCATTCCCAGTGCACAATGTCGCACACTGTGTCCGCAGTCGTACAACGTGCGCAATGTCGTACACTGTGTCCACAGTCATTCTCCATTAACAATGACATACACTGTGTCTGCAGTCATTCACCGTGCACAATGTCGTACACAGTGTCCACAGTCATTCTCCATTAACAATGACGTACACAGTGTCCGCAGTCATTCTCCGTGCGCCAAGTCGTACACTGTGTCCGCAGTAACTCACTGGGCACAAGGTTGTCCACTGTGTCTGCAGTTATTGCATGTGTCAAATGTCGTACACTGTGTCCGCAGTCATTCACCGTGTGCAATGTCGTACACTGTGTCTGCTGTCATTCACCGTGCGCAATGTCGTACACTGTGTCCGCAGTCATTCACCGTGCGCAATGTCGTGCACTGTGTCCGCAGTCCTTCACTGGGCACAATGTCATCCGCTGTTTCCACTGTCATTCACTGTTCACAATGTTGTACACTGTGTCCGCAGCCATTCACCGTGCACAATCTTGTACACTGTGTCCACAGTCATTCAGTCTGCACAATGTCATGCATTGTGTCCGCAGTCATTCACCGTGCGCAATGTCGTACACTGTGTCCGCTGTCATTCACCGTGCACAATGTCGTACACTGTGTCTGCAGTCATTCACCATGCACAATGTGGTATTCTGTGTCCGCATTCACTCACCGTGTGCAATGTTGAAAGCTGTGTCCGCAGTCACTCACAGCTCGCAATGTCGTACACTGTGTACGCAGTCCTTCATTGTGCACAATGATGTGCACTCTGTCCTCAGTACTTCACTGTGCTGAATATCATACACTGTGTCCACAGTCATTCACCACATGCAATGTTGTACACTGTGTCCACAGTCACTGACTGTACGCAATGTCGTACACTGTGTCTGCAGTCATTCTCCGTGCGCAATGTCGTACACTGTGTCCTCAGTAACTCACTGGGCACAAGGTTGTCCACTGTGTCCGCAGTAATTGAATGTGTCAAATGTCGTACACTGTGTCTGCAGTCATACTCCGTGCACAATGTCGTACACAGTGTACGCAGCCATTCACCGTACACAAGCTGGTAGACTGTGTCCACAGTCATTCTCCATTAACAATGATGTACACAGTGTCTGCAGTCATTCACCGTGTGCAATATTGTACACAGTTTCCGCAGTCACTCACTGTGCACAATGTCGTACACTGTGTCTACAGTCATTCACCGTGCGCAATGTCGTACACTGTGTCCGCAGTCTCTCACCGTCCGCAATGTCTTATACAGTGTCTGCAGCCATTCACAGTGCACAGTGACGCACACTGTGTCCACAGTCATTCACCGTACGCAAAGTCGAAAAAACAGTCCACAGTCATACACCGTGCACAAATATGTACACTATGTCCGCAGTCATTCACCGTGCACAATGTCGTACACTGTGTTCACAGTCATTCTCCAATATCAATGATGTGCACAGTGTCCGCAGTCATTCTCCGTGTGCAATCTCGTACACTGTGTCCGCAGTAACTCACTGGGCACAATGTCGTCCATTGTGTCCACAGTCATTCTCCATTAACAATGATGTACAAAGTGTCCGCAGACATTCACCGTGCACAATGTCGTACACTGTGTCCGCAGTCATTCACAGTACACAAGCTCATAGACTGTGTCCACAGTCATTCTCCATTAACAATGACGTACATTGTGTCCGCAGTCATTCACCATGCACAATGTCATACACTGTGTCTGCAGTCATTCACCAATGTGCAATGTCATACACTGTATCCAGTCCTTCTCTGTGTGCAACGTAGAACACTGTCTCCAGTCCTTTATGTGCGCAAAGTCGTACACTGTGTCCGCAGTCATTCACTGTTTCGAATGTCGTATGCTGAGTCTGCAGTCAGTCAATGTGCTCAATGTCGTACGCTGTGTCCGCAGTCATTCTCCATTAACAATGACATACACTGTGTCCGCAGTCATTCTCCACTAACAATGACGTACACAGTGTCCGCAGTCATTCTCCGTGCGCAATGTCGTACACTGTGTCCTCAGTATCTCACTGGGCACAAGGTTGTCCACTGTGTCCGCAGTAATTGAATGTGTCAAATGTCGTACACTGTGTCTGCAGTCATTCTCTGTGCACAATGTCGTACACAGTGTACGCAGCCATTCACCGTACACAAGCTGGTAGACTGTGTCCACAGTCATTCTCCATTAACAATGATGTACACAGTGTCTGCAGTCATTCACCGTGTGCAATATTGTACACAGTTTCCGCAGTCACTCACTGTGCACAATGTCGTACACTGTGTCTACAGTCATTCACCGTGCGCAATGTCGTACACTGTATCCGCAGTCTCTCACCGTCCGCAATGTCTTATACAGTGTCTGCAGCCATTCACAGTGCACAGTGTCGCACACTGTGTCCACAGTCATTCTCCAATATCAATGACGTACACAGTGTCCGCAGTCATTCTCCGTGCGCAATCTCGTACACTGTGTCCGCAGTAACTCACTGGGCACAATGTCGTCCACTGTGTCCACAGTCATTCTCCATTAACAATGATGTACAAAGTGTCCGCAGACATTCACCGTGCACAATGTCGTACACTGTGTCCACAGTCATTCTCCATTAACAATGACGTACACTGTGTCCGCAGTCATTCAACATGCACAATGTCATACACTGTGTCTGCAGTCATTCACCAATGTGCAATTTCATACACTGAATCCAGTCCTTCTCTGTGTGCAACGTAGAACACTGTCTCCAGTCCTTTACGTGCGCAAAGTCGTACACTGTCTCCCCAGTCATTCTCCATTAACAATGACATACACTGTGTCTGCAGTCATTCTCCATGCACAATGTCGTACACAGAGTCCGCAGCCATTCACCGTGCACAATTATGTACACTATATCCGCAGTCATTCACCGTGCACAATGTCGTACACTGTGTCCGCAGTCATTCTCCATTAACAATGATGTACACAGTGTACGCAGTCATTCTCCGTCCGCAATCTCGTACACTGTGTCCGCAGTAACTCACTGGGCACAATGTCGTACACTGTGCCTGCAGTCCTTCACCGTACACAAGCTCATAGACTGTGTCCACAGTCATTCTCCATTAACAATGACGTACACAGTGTCTGCAGTCATTCACCGTGTGCAATGTTGTACACTGTTTCTGCTGTCACTCACTGTGCGCAATGTCATACACTGTGTCTGCAGTCATTCACCGTGTCGAATGTCGTACGCTGTGTCTGCAGTCACTCACAGTGCGCAATGTCGTACGCTGTGGCCGCATTCACTCACCGTACACAATGTCGAACACAGAGTCTGCAGTCAGTCACTGTGCACAATGTCGTACACTGTGTCCGCAGAAATTCACCGTGCACAATGACGTACACTGTGTCCGCAGTCACTCACCGTGCACAATGTCGTACACTGTGTCCACAGTCATTCTCCATTAACAATGACGTACTCAGTGTCCGCAGTCATTCACTGTGCACATAGTCGTACACTGTGTCTAATGTCTTTCACTGGGGACGACGTCGTCCATAATGTCCCATTTATTCACTGTGCGCAATGTTGTACACTGTATCCGCAGTCGTTCTCCGTACACAATGTCGTACACTGTGTCCGCAGTCACTCACCATGCGCAATGTCATCCACTGTTTACACTGTCATTCACTGGGCACAACATCGTCCATAATGTCCCAGTCATTCACAGTGCACATTGTCGTACACTGTGTCCGCAGCCATTCACCGTGCACAACGTCATACACTGTGTCAGCACTCATTCACCGTGCACAATGTCGTCCACTGTTTCCGCAGTCATTCAACGTGCACAACGTCGTCCACTGCTTACGCAGTCATTCACCGTGGACAATGTGGTGCACTGTTTCCGCAGTCATTCCCAGTGCACAATGTTGTCCACTGTGTCTGCTGTCATTCACTGTGCACAATTTCGTCAACTGTTTCCACAGTCATTCACTAAGCACAATGTCGTCCACTGTGTCCGCAGTCATTCACGTGTGCAATGTCGTACACTGTGTCCGCAGTCTCTCTTTCCGTGCGCAATGTCGTACACAGTGTCACAGCCATTCACCGTGCACAATGACGAACACTGTGTCGGCTGTCATTCACCGTACCCAAAGTCGAACACACAGTCCGCAGTCATTCACCATGCACATAGTCGTACACTGTGTCCGCAGTCCTTCACTGGGCACAATGTCGTCCGCTGTTTCCACTGTCCTTCACTGGGCACAATGTCGTCCACTGTTGCCACTGCCATTCACTGGGCACGAAGTCGTCCTCTATGTCCGAAGTATTTCACTGTGCACAATGTCGTCCACTGTGTCCGCAGTCATTCACTGTGCACATAGTCGTGCAAAGTGTCCACAGTCATTCACCGTGCACAATGTCGTACACAGTGTCCACAGTCATTCTCCACTAACAATGACGTACACAGTTTCCGCAGTCATTCACCGTGCACAATGTCGTACACTGTGTTCGCAGTCATTCACTGTGCACATAGTCGTGCAAAGTGTCCACAGTCATTCACCGTGCACAATGTCGTACACAGTGTCCACAGTCATTCTCCACTAACAATGACGTACACAGTTTCCGCAGTCATTCTCCGTGCGCAATGTCGTACACTGTGTCCGCAGTAACTCACTGGGCACAAGGTTGTCCACTGTGTCCGCAGTTATTGAATGAGTCAAATGTCGTACACTGTGTCTGCAGTCATTCTCCGTGCACAATGTCGTACACAGTGTACGCAGCCATTCACCGTACACAATGTCGTACACAGTGTACGCAGCCATTCACCGTACACAAGCTGGTAGACTGTGACCACAGTCATTCCCCATTAACAATGACGTACACAGTGTCCGCAGTCATTCACCGTGCACAATGTCGTACACTGTGTATGCAGCCAGTCACCGTACACAAGCTGGTAGACTGTGTCCACAGTCATTCCCCATTAACAAGGACGTACACAGTGTCTGCAGTCATTCACCATGCGCAATGCCGTACAATGTGTCCACAGTCATTCACTGTGCGCAATGTAGTACACTGTCTCCAGTCCTTTACCGTGCACAAAGTCGTACACTGTGTCCACACTCATTCACCGTGCACAACGTCGTCCACTGCTTATGCAGTCATTCACCGTGGACAATGTGGTGCACTGTTTCCGCAGTCATTCCCAGTGCACAATGTTGTCCACTGTGTCTGCTGTCATTCACTGTGCACAATTTCGTCAACTGTTTCCACAGTCATTCACTAAGCACAATGTTGTCCACTGTGTCCGTAGTCATTCACTGTGCACATAGTCGTCCACTGTGTCCGCAGTCATTCACGTGTGCAATGTCGTACACTGTGTCCGCAGTCTCTCTTTCCGTGCGCAATGTCGTACACAGTGTCACAGCCATTCACCGTGCACAATGACGAACACTGTGCCGGCTGTCATTCACCGTACCCAAAGTCGAACACACAGTCCGCAGTCATTCACCATGCACATAGTCGTACACTGTGTCCGCAGTCCTTCACTGGGCACAATGTGGTCCGCTGTTTCCACTGTCCTTCACTGGGCACAATGTCGTCCACTGTTGCCACTGCCATTCACTGGGCACGAAGTCGTCCTCTATGTCCGAAGTAATTCACTGTGCACAATGTCGTCCACTGTGTCCGCACTCATTCACCGTGCACAATGTCGTCCACTGTGTCCGCACTCATTCACCGTGCACAATGTCGTCCACTGTGTCCGCACTCATTCACCGTGCACAATGTCGTACACTGTGTCCGCACTCATTCACCGTGCACATAGTCGTGCACAGTGTCCACAGTCATTCTCCACTAACAATGATGTAGAAAGTGTCCGCAGACATTCACCGTGCACAATGTCGTACACTGTGTCCGCAGTCATTCACAGTACACAAGCTCATAGACTGTGTCCACAGTCATTCTCCATTAACAATGACGTACACAGTGTCTGCAGTCATTCACCATGCACAATGTCATACACTGTGTCTGCAGTCATTCACCAATGTGCAATGTCATACACTGTATCCAGTCCTTCTCTGTGTGCAACGTAGAACACTGTCTCCAGTCCTTTACGTGCGCAAAGTCGTACACTGTGTCTGCAGTCATTCACCGTGCGCAATGTCGTACACTGTGTCCGCAGTTATTCTCCATTAACAATGACGTACACAGTGTCCGCAGTCATACTCCGTGCGCAATGTCGTACACAGTGTACGCAGCCATTCACCGTACACAAGCTGGTAGACTGTGACCACAGTCATTCTCCATTAACAATGACGTACACTGTGTCTGCAGTCATTCACCGTGCGCAATGCCGTACACTGTGTCCACAGTCATTCACTGTGTGCAATGTAGTACACAGTCTCCAGTCCTTTACCGTGCACAAAGTCGTACACTGTGTCCACACTCATTCACCGTGCACAACGTCGTCCACTGCTTATACAGTCATTCACCGTGGACAATGTGGTGCACTGTTTCCGAAGTCATTCCCAGTGCACAATGTTGTCCACTGTGTCTGCTGTCATTCACTCTGCACAATTTCGTCAACTGTTTCCACAGTCATTCACTAAGCACAATGTCGTCCACTGTGTCCGTAGTCATTCACTGTGCACATAGTAGTCCACTGTGTCCGCAGTCATTCACGTGTGCAATGTCGTACACTGTGTCCGCAGTCTCTCTTTCCGTGCGCAATGTCGTACACAATGTCACAGCCATTCACTGTGCACAATGACGAACACTGTGTCGGCTGTCATTCACCGTACCCAAAGTCGAACACACAGTCCGCAGTCATTCACCATGCACATTGTCGTACACTGTGTCCGCAGTCTTTCACTGGGCACAATGTGGTCCGCTGTTTCCACTGTCCTTCACCGTGCACAATGTCGTACACTGTGTCTGCAGTCATTCACCATGCACAATGTGGTATGCTGTGTCCACATTCACTCACCGTGTGCAATGTTGAAAGCTGTGTCCGCAGTCACTCACAGCTCGCAATGTCGTACACTGTGTACGCAGTCCTTCATTGTGCACAATGATGTGCACTCTGTCCTCAGTACTTCACTGTGCTGAATGTCATACACTGTGTCCACAGTCACTGACTGTACGCAATGTCGTACACTGTGTCTGCAGTCATTCTCTGTGCACAATGTCGTATACAGTGTCCGCAGCCATTCACCGTGCACAATGACGTACATTGTCTCTGCAGCCATTCACAGTGCACATTGTCGTACACTGTGTCAGCACTCATTCACCGTGCACAATGTCGTCCACTGCTTACGCAGTCATTCACCGTGGACAATGTGGTGCACTGTTTCCGCAGTCATTCCCAGTGCACAATGTTGTCCACTGTGTCTGCTGTCATTCACTGTGCACAATTTCGTCAACTGTTTCCACAGTCATTCACTAAGCACAATGTCGTCCACTGTGTCCGCAGTCATTCACGTGTGCAATGTCGTACACTGTGTCCGCAGTCTCTCTTTCCGTGCGCAATGTCGTACACAATGTCACAGCCATTCACTGTGCACAATGACGAACACTGTGTCGGCTGTCATTCACCGTACCCAAAGTCGAACACACAGTCCGCAGTCATTCACCATGCACATAGTCGTACACTGTGTCCGCAGTCCTTCACTGGGCACAATGTCGTCCGCTGTTTCCACTGTCCTTCACTGGGCACAATGTCGTCCACTGTTGCCACTGCCATTCACTGGGCACGAAGTTGTCCTCTATGTCCGAAGTAATTCACTGTGCACAATGTCGTCCACTGTGTCCGCACTCATTCACCGTGCACAATGTCGTACACTGTGTTCGCAGTCATTCACTGTGCACATAGTCATACACAGTGTCCACAGTCATTCTCCACTAACAATGACGTACACAGTTTCCGCAGTCATTCTCCGTGCGCAATGTCGTACACTGTGTCCGCAGTAACTCACTGGGCACAAGGTTGTCCACTGTGTCCGCAGTTATTGAATGTGTCAAATGTCGTACACTGTGTCTGCAGTCATTCTCCGTGCACAATGTCGTACACAGTGTACGCAGCCAGTCACCGTACACAAGCTGGTAGACTGTGTCCACAGTCATTCCCCATTAACAATGACGTACACAGTGTCCGCAGTCATTCACCGTGCACAATGTCGTACACAGTGTACGCAGCCATTCACCGTACACAAGCTGGTAGACTGTGACCACAGTCATTCTCCATTATCAATGACGTACACAGTGTCCGCAGTCATTCACCGTGCGCAATATTACACACAGTTTCCGCAGTCACTCACTGTGCACAATGTCATACACTGTGTCTGCAGTCATTCACCATGCGCAATGCCGTACAATGTGTCCACAGTCATTCACTGTGCGCAATGTAGTACACTGTCTCCAGTCCTTTACCGTGCACAAAGTCGTACACTGTGTCCACACTCATTCACCGTGCACAACGTCGTCCACTGCTTATGCAGTCATTCACCGTGGACAATGTGGTGCACTGTTTCCGCAGTCATTCCCAGTGCACAATGTTGTCCACTGTGTCTACTGTCATTCACTGTGCACAATTTCGTCAACTGTTTCCACAGTCATTCACTAAGCACAATGTCGTCCACTGTGTCCGCAGTCATTCACTGTGCACATAGTCGTCCACTGTGTCCGCAGTCATTCATGTGCGCAATGTCGTACACTGTGTCCGCAGTCTCTCTTTCCGTGCGCAATGTCGTAGACTGTGTCACAGCCATTCACTGTGCACAATGACGAACACTGTGTCGGCAGTCATTCACCGTACCCAAAGTCGAACACACAGTCCGCAGTCATTCACCATGCACATTGTCGTACACTGTGTCCGCAGTCTTTCACTGGGCACAATGTCGTCCGCTGTTTCCACTGTCCTTCACTGGGCACAATGTCGTCCACTGTTGCCACTGTCATTCACTGGGCACGAAGTCGTCCTTTATGTCCGAAGTAATTCACTGTGCACAATGTCGTCCACTGTGTCCGCACTCATTCACCGTGCACAATGTCGTACACTGTGTTCGCAGTCATTCACTGTGCACATAGTCGTACAAAGTGTCCACAGTCATTCACCGTGCACAATGTCATACACTGTGTCCACAGTCATTCTCCACTAACAATGACGTACACAGTTTCCGCAGTCATTCTCCGTGCGCAATGTCGTACACTGTGTCCGCAGTAACTCACTGGGCACAAGGTTGTCCACTGTGTCCGCAGTTATTGAATGTGTCAAATGTCGTACACTGTGTCTGCAGTCATTCTCCGTGCACAATGTCGTACACAGTGTACGCAGCCAGTCACCGTACACAAGCTGGTAGACTGTGTCCACAGTCATTCCCCATTAACAATGACGTACACAGTGTCCGCAGTCATTCACCGTGCACAATGTCGTACACAGTGTACGCAGCCATTCACCGTACACAAGCTGGTAGACTGTGACCACAGTCATTCTCCATTATCAATGACGTACACAGTGTCCGCAGTCATTCACCGTGCGCAATATTACACACAGTTTCCGCAGTCACTCACTGTGCACAATGTCATACACTGTGTCTGCAGTCATTCACCATGCTCAATGCCGTACAATGTGTCCACAGTCATTCACTGTGCGCAATGTAGTACACTGTCTCCAGTCCTTTACCGTGCACAAAGTCGTACACTGTGTCCACACTCATTCACCGTGCACAACGTCGTCCACTGCTTATGCAGTCATTCACCGTGGACAATGTGGTGCACTGTTTCCGCAGTCATTCCCAGTGCACAATGTTGTCCACTGTGTCTGCTGTCATTCACTGTGCACAATTTCGTCAACTGTTTCCACAGTCATTCACTAAGCACAATGTTGTCCACTGTGTCCGTAGTCATTCACGTGTGCAATGTCGTACACTGTGTACGCAGTCTCTCTTTCCGTGCGCAATGTCGTACACAGTGTCACAGCCATTCACCGTGCACAATGACGAACACTGTGCCGGCTGTCATTCACCGTACCCAAAGTCGAACACACAGTCCGCAGTCATTCACCATGCACATAGTCGTACACTGTGTCCGCAGTCCTTCACTGGGCACAATGTGGTCCGCTGTTTCCACTGTCCTTCACTGGGCACAATGTCGTCCACTGTTGCCACTGCCATTCACTGGGCACGAAGTCGTCCTCTATGTCCGAAGTAATTCACTGTGCACAATGTCGTCCACTGTGTCCGCACTCATTCACCGTGCACAATGTCGTCCACTGTGTCCGCACTCATTCACTGTGCACAATGTCGTACACTGTGTCCGCACTCATTCACCGTGCACATAGTCGTGCACAGTGTCCACAGTCATTCTCCACTAACAATGATGTACAAAGTGTCCGCAGACATTCACCGTGCACAATGTCGTACACTGTGTCCGCACTCATTCACCGTGCACATAGTCGTGCACAGTGTCCACAGTCATTCTCCATTAACAATGACGTACACTGTGTCCGCAGTCATTCACCATGCACAATGTCATACACTGTGTCTGCAGTCATTCACCAATGTGCAATGTCATACACTGTATCCAGTCCTTCTCTGTGTGCAACGTAGAACACTGTCTCCAGTCCTTTACGTGTGCAAAGTCGTACACTGTGTCTGCAGTCATTCACCGTGCGCAATGTCGTACACTGTGTCCGCAGTTATTCTCCATTAACAATGACGTACACAGTGTCCGCAGTCATACTCCGTGCGCAATGTCGTACACAGTGTACGCAGCCATTCACCGTACACAAGCTGGTAGACTGTGACCACAGTCATTCTCCATTAACAATGACGTACACTGTGTCTGCAGTCATTCACCGTGCGCAATGCCGTACACTGTGTCCACAGTCATTCACTGTGTGCAATGTAGTACACAGTCTCCAGTCCTTTACCGTGCACAAAGTCGTACACTGTGTCCACACTCATTCACCGTGCACAACGTCGTCCACTGCTTATGCAGTCATTCACCGTAGACAATGTTGTCCACTGTGTCTGCTGTCATTCACTGTGCACAATTTCGTCAACTGTTTCCACAGTCATTCACTAAGCACAATGTTGTCCACTGTGTCCGTAGTCATTCACTGTGCACATAGTAGTCCACTGTGTCCACAGTCATTCACGTGTGCAATGTCGTACACTGTGTCCGCAGTCTCTCTTTCCGTGCGCAATGTCGTACACAGTGTCACAGCCATTCACTGTGCACAATGACGAACACTGTGTCGGCTGTCATTCACCGTACCCAAAGTCGAACACACAGTCCGCAGTCATTCACCATGCACATAGTCGTACACTGTGTCCGCAGTCTTTCACTGGGCACAATGTGGTATGCTGTGTCCACATTCACTCACCGTGTGCAATGTTGAAAGCTGTGTCCGCAGTCACTCACAGCTCGCAATGTCGTACACTGTGTACGCAGTCCTTCATTGTGCACAATGATGTGCACTCTGTCCTCAGTACTTCACTGTGCTGAATGTAATACACTGTGTCCACAGTCATTCACTGTACGCAATGTCGTACACTGTGTCTGCAGTCATTCTCTGTGCACAATGTCGTATACAGTGTCCGCAGCCATTCACCGTGCACAATGACGTACATTGTCTCCGCAGTCATTCACCGTGCACATAGTCGTACACCGTGTCCACAGTCCTTCACTGGGCACAATGTCGTCTGCTGTTTCCACTGTCATTCACTGGGCACGACGTTGTCCACTGTGTCCCAGTCATTCACTGTGCACAATGTCGTACACTGTGTCCGCAGCCATTCACCGTACACAATGACATACACTGTGTCCGCAGTCATTCTCCGTACCCAATGTCGAACTCTGTGTCCACAGTCACTCACCGTGCGCAATGTCGTGCACTGTGTCCGCAGTCATTCACCGTGCACAAGATTGTAGATTGTGTCCACAGTCACTCTCCAGTAACAATGTCGTACACTGTGTCCGCAGTCATTCACCGTGCGTAGTGTCATACACTGTGTCCAGTCCTTCAATGTGTGCAATGTAGTACACTGTCTCCAGTCCATTACCGTGAGCAAATTCGTACACTGTGTCCGCAGTCATTCCCTGTGTGGAATGTCGTACACTGTGTCTGCAGTCACTCAATCTGCACAATGTCGTACACTGTGTCCGCAGTCACTCAGAGTGCGCAATGTCGTACGCAGTGTCCGCAGTCACTCACCGTGCGCAATGTTGAATGCTGTGTCTGCAGTCCATTCACCGTGCACAATGACCTACATTGTCTCCGCAGTCATTCACCGGGCACATAGTCGTACACTGTGTCCACAGTCCTACACTGGGCACAATGTCGTCCGCTGCTTCCACTGTCATTCACTGGGCACGTCGTTGTCCACTGCGTCCCAGTCATTCACTGTGCACAATGTCGTACACTGTGTCCGCAGCCATTCACCGTACACAATGACATACACTGTGTCCGCAGTCATTCACCGTACCCAATGTTGAACTCTGTCCACAGTCACTCACCATGCGCAATGTCATGCACTGTGTCCGCAGTCATTCACCGTGCACAAGATCGTAGATTGTGTCCACAGTCACTCTCCATTAACAATGACTTACACAGTTTCTGCAGTCACTCGCTGTGCACAATGTCGAACACTGTGTCCACAGTCATTCTCCATTAACAATGACATACACAGTGTCCGCAGTCATTCAACGTGCACAAAGTCGTGCACTGTGTCCGCCGTCATTCCCCGTGCACAATGTCGCACACTGTGTCCACAGTCATTCTCCATTAACAATGACATACACAGTGTCCGCAGTCATTCAACGTGCACAATGTCATACACTGTGTCTGCAGTCATTCACCATGCGCAATCTCGTACACTGTGTCTGCAGTAACTCACTGGGCACAAGGTTGTCCACTGTGTCCGCAGTTATTGAATGTGTCAAATGTCGTACACTGTGTCACAGCCATTCACCGTGCACAATGACGAACACTGTGTCAGCTGTCATTCACCGTACCCAAAGTCGAACACACAGTCCGCAGTCATTCACCATGCACATAGTCGTACACTGTGTCCGCAGTCCTTCACTGGGCACAATGTCGTCCGCTGTTTCCACTGTCCTTCACTGGGCACAATGTCGTCCACTGTTGCCACTGCCATTCACTGGGCACGAAGTCGTCCTCTATGTCCGAAGTAATTCACTGTGCACAATGTCGTCCACTGTGTCCGCAGTCACTCACCGTGCACAATGCCGTACACTGTGTCCGCAGTCACTCACCGTGCGCAATATTGTACACAGTTTCCGCAGTCACTCACTGTGCAAAATGTCATACACTGTGTCAGCAGTCACTCACCGTGCGCAGTGTCGTTCACTGTTTCCACTGTCATTGACTGGGCACGACATCTTCCACGATGTCCCAGTCATTCACTGTGCACAATGTACTACACTGTGTCCGCAGCCATTCACCGTGCACAATGACGTACATTGTGTCCGCAGTCACTCACCGTGCACAAGCTCGCAGACTGTGTCCGCAGCCATTCACCGTGCACAATGACGTACACTGCGTCCGCAGTCACTCACCGTGCACAAGCTCGCAGACTGTGTCCGCAGCCATTCACTGTGCACAATGTCGTACACTGTGTCCGCAGTCACTCACCGTGCACAAGCTCACAGACTGTGTCCACAGTCATTCTCCATTAACAATGTCAAACGCTGTGTCCACAGTCACTCACCATGCGCAATGTCGTACACTGTGTCCACAGTCATTCACCGCATGCAATGTTGTACACTGTGTCCGCATTCACTCAACATGCGCAATGTCGTACACTGTGTCCGCATTCACTCACCATGCGCAATGTCGTACACTGTGTCCACAGTCATTCACCGCATGCAATGTTGTACACTGTGTCCGCAGTCACTCAACTTGCGCAAAGTCGTACACTGTGTCCGCAGTCACTCAACTTGCGCAATGTCGTACACTGTGTCCACAGTCATTCACCGCATGCAATGTCGTTCACTGAGTCCGCCGTCATTCATCGTGCGCAAAGTCGTACACTGTGTCCAGTCCTTCACTGTGCACAATGTAGTACACTGTGTCCAGTCCTTCACCGTGCACAATGTCTTACACTGTGTCCAGTCCTTCACCGTGCACAATGTCGTACACAGTATCCGCAGTCATTCATTCTGCACAATGTCGTCCACTACTTCCGCAGTCATTCACCGTGGACAATGTCGTGCACTGTGTCTGCAGTCCTTCACTGGGCACAATGTCGTCCGCTGTTTCCACTGTCATTCACTGTGCACAATGTCGTACACTGTGTCCGCAGCCATTCACCATGCACAATCTTGTACACTGTTTCCGCAGTCATTCACCGTACACAATATCCTACACTGTGTACCCAGTCATTCACTGTGCTGAATGTCATACACTGTGTCCACAGTCATTCAGTCTGCACAATGTCATGCATTGTGTCCGCAGTCATTCACCGTGCGCAATGTCGTACACTGTGTCTGCTGTCATTCACCGTGCGCAATGTCGTACACTGTGTCTGCAGTCATTCACCATGCGCAATGGCATACACTGTGTCTGCAGTCACTCACAGTGCGCAATGTCGTATGCTGTGTCCGCATTCACTCACAGTGCGCAATGTCGTATGCTGTGTCCGCATTCACTCACCGTGTGCAATGTTGAAAGCTGTGTCCGCAGTCACTCACAGCTCGCAATGTCGTACACTGTGTACGCAGTCCTTCATTGTGCACAATGACGTGCACTCTGTCCTCAGTACTTCACTGTGCTGAATGTCATACACTGTGTCCACAGTCATTCACCACATGCAATGTCGTACACTGTGTCCACAGTCACTGAATGTACGCAATGTCGTACACTGTGTCTGCAGTCATTCTCTGTGCACAATGTCGTATACATTGTCCGCAGCCATTCACCATGCACAATGACGTACATTGTCTCCGCAGTCATTCACCGGGCACAAAGTCGAACACAGAATCTACAGTCATTCACCGTGCACATAGTCATACACTGTGTCCACAGTCCTTCACTGGGCACAATGTCGTCTGCTGTTTCCACTGTCATTCACTGGGCACGACGTTGTCCACTGTGTCCCAGTCATTCACTGTGCACAATGTCGTACACTGTGTCCGCAGCCATTCACCGTACACAATGACATACACTGTGTCCGCAGTCATTCTCTGTACCCAATGTCGAACTCTGTGTCCACAGTCACTCACCATGCGCAATGTCGTGCACTGTGTCCGCAGTCATTCACCGTGCACAAGATTGTAGATTGTGTCCACAGTCACTCTCCATTAACAATGACATACACAGTGTCCGCAGTCATTCACCGTGCGCAATACTGTACACAGTTTCCGCAGTCACTCACTGTGCACAATGTCATACACTGTGTCCACAGTCATTCACTGTGTGCAATGTAGTACACTGTCTCCAGTCCTTTACCATGCACAAAGTCGTACACTGTGTCTGCACTCATTCACCGTGCACAACGTCGTCCACTGCTTACGCAGTCATTCACCGTGGACAATGTGGTGCACTGTTTCCGCAGTCATTCCCAGTGCACAATGTTGTCCACTGTGTCTGCTGTCATTCACTGTGCACAATTTCGTCAACTGTTTCCACAGACATTCACTAAGCACAATGTCGTCCACTGTGTCCGCAGTCATTCACTGTGCACATAGTCGTACACTGTGTCCGCAGTTATTGAATGTGTCAAATGTCGTACACTGTGTCTGCAGTCATTCTCCGTGCACAATGTCGTACACAGTGTACGCAGCCAGTCACCGTACACAAGCTGGTAGACTGTGTCCACAGTCATTCCCCATTAACAATGACGTACACAGTGTCCGCAGTCATTCACCGTGCACAATGTCGTACACAGTGTACGCAGCCATTCACCGTACACAAGCTGGTAGACTGTGACCACAGTCATTCTCCATTATCAATGACGTACACAGTGTCCGCAGTCATTCACCGTGCGCAATATTACACACAGTTTCCGCAGTCACTCACTGTGCACAATGTCATACACTGTGTCTGCAGTCATTCACCATGCTCAATGCCGTACAATGTGTCCACAGTCATTCACTGTGCGCAATGTAGTACACTGTCTCCAGTCCTTTACCGTGCACAAAGTCGTACACTGTGTCCACACTCATTCACCGTGCACAACGTCGTCCACTGCTTATGCAGTCATTCACCGTGGACAATGTGGTGCACTGTTTCCGCAGTCATTCCCAGTGCACAATGTTGTCCACTGTGTCTGCTGTCATTCACTGTGCACAATTTCGTCAACTGTTTCCACAGTCATTCACTAAGCACAATGTTGTCCACTGTGTCCGTAGTCATTCACGTGCGCAATGTCGTACACTGTGTACGCAGTCTCTCTTTCCGTGCGCAATGTCGTACACAGTGTCACAGCCATTCACCGTGCACAATGACGAACACTGTGCCGGCTGTCATTCACCGTACCCAAAGTCGAACACACAGTCCGCAGTCATTCACCGTGCACATAGTCGTACACTGTGTCCGCAGTCTTTCACTGGGCACAATGTGGTATGCTGTGTCCACATTCACTCACCGTGTGCAATGTTGAAAGCTGTGTCCGCAGTCACTCACAGCTCGCAATGTCGTACACTGTGTACGCAGTCCTTCATTGTGCACAATGATGTGCACTCTGTCCTCAGTACTTCACTGTGCTGAATGTAATACACTGTGTCCACAGTCATTCACTGTACGCAATGTCGTACACTGTGTCTGCAGTCATTCTCTGTGCACAATGTCGTATACAGTGTCCGCAGCCATTCACCGTGCACAATGACGTACATTGTCTCCGCAGTCATTCACCGTGCACATAGTCGTACACCGTGTCCACAGTCCTTCACTGGGCACAATGTCGTCTGCTGTTTCCACTGTCATTCACTGGGCACGACGTTGTCCACTGTGTCCCAGTCATTCACTGTGCACAATGTCGTACACTGTGTCCGCAGCCATTCACCGTACACAATGACATACACTGTGTCCGCAGTCATTCTCCGTACCCAATGTCGAACTCTGTGTCCACAGTCACTCACCGTGCGCAATGTCGTGCACTGTGTCCGCAGTCATTCACCGTGCACAAGATTGTAGATTGTGTCCACAGTCACTCTCCAGTAACAATGTCGTACACTGTGTCCGCAGTCATTCACCGTGCGTAGTGTCATACACTGTGTCCAGTCCTTCAATGTGTGCAATGTAGTACACTGTCTCCAGTCCATTACCGTGAGCAAATTCGTACACTGTGTCCGCAGTCATTCCCTGTGTGGAATGTCGTACACTGTGTCTGCAGTCACTCAATCTGCACAATGTCGTACACTGTGTCCGCAGTCACTCAGAGTGCGCAATGTCGTACGCAGTGTCCGCAGTCACTCACCGTGCGCAATGTTGAATGCTGTGTCTGCAGTCCATTCACCGTGCACAATGACCTACATTGTCTCCGCAGTCATTCACCGGGCACATAGTCGTACACTGTGTCCACAGTCCTACACTGGGCACAATGTCGTCCGCTGCTTCCACTGTCATTCACTGGGCACGTCGTTGTCCACTGCGTCCCAGTCATTCACTGTGCACAATGTCGTACACTGTGTCCGCAGCCATTCACCGTACACAATGACATACACTGTGTCCGCAGTCATTCACCGTACCCAATGTTGAACTCTGTCCACAGTCACTCACCATGCGCAATGTCATGCACTGTGTCCGCAGTCATTCACCGTGCACAAGATCGTAGATTGTGTCCACAGTCACTCTCCATTAACAATGACTTACACAGTTTCTGCAGTCACTCGCTGTGCACAATGTCGAACACTGTGTCCACAGTCATTCTCCATTAACAATGACATACACAGTGTCCGCAGTCATTCAACGTGCACAAAGTCGTGCACTGTGTCCGCCGTCATTCCCCGTGCACAATGTCGCACACTGTGTCCACAGTCATTCTCCATTAACAATGACATACACAGTGTCCGCAGTCATTCAACGTGCACAATGTCATACACTGTGTCTGCAGTCATTCACCATGCGCAATCTCGTACACTGTGTCTGCAGTAACTCACTGGGCACAAGGTTGTCCACTGTGTCCGCAGTTATTGAATGTGTCAAATGTCGTACACTGTGTCACAGCCATTCACCGTGCACAATGACGAACACTGTGTCAGCTGTCATTCACCGTACCCAAAGTCGAACACACAGTCCGCAGTCATTCACCATGCACATAGTCGTACACTGTGTCCGCAGTCCTTCACTGGGCACAATGTCGTCCGCTGTTTCCACTGTCCTTCACTGGGCACAATGTCGTCCACTGTTGCCACTGCCATTCACTGGGCACGAAGTCGTCCTCTATGTCCGAAGTAATTCACTGTGCACAATGTCGTCCACTGTGTCCGCAGTCACTCACCGTGCACAATGCCGTACACTGTGTCCGCAGTCACTCACCGTGCGCAATATTGTACACAGTTTCCGCAGTCACTCACTGTGCAAAATGTCATACACTGTGTCAGCAGTCACTCACCGTGCGCAGTGTCGTTCACTGTTTCCACTGTCATTGACTGGGCACGACATCTTCCACGATGTCCCAGTCATTCACTGTGCACAATGTACTACACTGTGTCCGCAGCCATTCACCGTGCACAATGACGTACATTGTGTCCGCAGTCACTCACCGTGCACAAGCTCGCAGACTGTGTCCGCAGCCATTCACCGTGCACAATGACGTACACTGCGTCCGCAGTCACTCACCGTGCACAAGCTCGCAGACTGTGTCCGCAGCCATTCACTGTGCACAATGTCGTACACTGTGTCCGCAGTCACTCACCGTGCACAAGCTCACAGACTGTGTCCACAGTCATTCTCCATTAACAATGTCAAACGCTGTGTCCACAGTCACTCACCATGCGCAATGTCGTACACTGTGTCCACAGTCATTCACCGCATGCAATGTTGTACACTGTGTCCGCATTCACTCAACATGCGCAATGTCGTACACTGTGTCCGCATTCACTCACCATGCGCAATGTCGTACACTGTGTCCACAGTCATTCACCGCATGCAATGTTGTACACTGTGTCCGCAGTCACTCAACTTGCGCAAAGTCGTACACTGTGTCCGCAGTCACTCAACTTGCGCAATGTCGTACACTGTGTCCACAGTCATTCACCGCATGCAATGTCGTTCACTGAGTCCGCCGTCATTCATCGTGCGCAAAGTCGTACACTGTGTCCAGTCCTTCACTGTGCACAATGTAGTACACTGTGTCCAGTCCTTCACCGTGCACAATGTCTTACACTGTGTCCAGTCCTTCACCGTGCACAATGTCGTACACAGTATCCGCAGTCATTCATTCTGCACAATGTCGTCCACTACTTCCGCAGTCATTCACCGTGGACAATGTCGTGCACTGTGTCTGCAGTCCTTCACTGGGCACAATGTCGTCCGCTGTTTCCACTGTCATTCACTGTGCACAATGTCGTACACTGTGTCCGCAGCCATTCACCATGCACAATCTTGTACACTGTTTCCGCAGTCATTCACCGTACACAATATCCTACACTGTGTACCCAGTCATTCACTGTGCTGAATGTCATACACTGTGTCCACAGTCATTCAGTCTGCACAATGTCATGCATTGTGTCCGCAGTCATTCACCGTGCGCAATGTCGTACACTGTGTCTGCTGTCATTCACCGTGCGCAATGTCGTACACTGTGTCTGCAGTCATTCACCATGCGCAATGGCATACACTGTGTCTGCAGTCACTCACAGTGCGCAATGTCGTATGCTGTGTCCGCATTCACTCACAGTGCGCAATGTCGTATGCTGTGTCCGCATTCACTCACCGTGTGCAATGTTGAAAGCTGTGTCCGCAGTCACTCACAGCTCGCAATGTCGTACACTGTGTACGCAGTCCTTCATTGTGCACAATGACGTGCACTCTGTCCTCAGTACTTCACTGTGCTGAATGTCATACACTGTGTCCACAGTCATTCACCACATGCAATGTCGTACACTGTGTCCACAGTCACTGAATGTACGCAATGTCGTACACTGTGTCTGCAGTCATTCTCTGTGCACAATGTCGTATACATTGTCCGCAGCCATTCACCATGCACAATGACGTACATTGTCTCCGCAGTCATTCACCGGGCACAAAGTCGAACACAGAATCTACAGTCATTCACCGTGCACATAGTCATACACTGTGTCCACAGTCCTTCACTGGGCACAATGTCGTCTGCTGTTTCCACTGTCATTCACTGGGCACGACGTTGTCCACTGTGTCCCAGTCATTCACTGTGCACAATGTCGTACACTGTGTCCGCAGCCATTCACCGTACACAATGACATACACTGTGTCCGCAGTCATTCTCTGTACCCAATGTCGAACTCTGTGTCCACAGTCACTCACCATGCGCAATGTCGTGCACTGTGTCCGCAGTCATTCACCGTGCACAAGATTGTAGATTGTGTCCACAGTCACTCTCCATTAACAATGACATACACAGTGTCCGCAGTCATTCACCGTGCGCAATACTGTACACAGTTTCCGCAGTCACTCACTGTGCACAATGTCATACACTGTGTCCACAGTCATTCACTGTGTGCAATGTAGTACACTGTCTCCAGTCCTTTACCATGCACAAAGTCGTACACTGTGTCTGCACTCATTCACCGTGCACAACGTCGTCCACTGCTTACGCAGTCATTCACCGTGGACAATGTGGTGCACTGTTTCCGCAGTCATTCCCAGTGCACAATGTTGTCCACTGTGTCTGCTGTCATTCACTGTGCACAATTTCGTCAACTGTTTCCACAGACATTCACTAAGCACAATGTCGTCCACTGTGTCCGCAGTCATTCACTGTGCACATAGTCGTACACTGTGTCCGCAGTCTTTCACGTGCGCAATGTCGTACACTGTGTCCACAGTCTCTCTTTCCGTGCGCAATGTCGTACACAGTGTCACAGCCATTCACCGTGCGCAATGATGAACACTGTGTCGGCTGTCATTCACCGTACCCAAAGTCGAACACACAGTCCGCAGTCATTCACCATGCACATAGTCGTACACTGTGTCCGCAGTCCTTCACTGGGCACAATGTTGTCCGCTGTTTCCACAGTCCTTCACTGGGCACAATGTCGTCCACTGTGGCCACTGCCATTCACTGGGCACGAAGTCGTCCTCTATGTCCGAAGTAATTCACTGTGCACAATGTCGTCCACTGTGTCCGCAGTCACTCACCGTGCACAATGCCGTACACTGTGTCCAGTCCTTCACTGTGCACAATGTAGTACACTGTGTCCAGTCCTTCACTGTGCACAATGTAGTACACTGTGTCCAGTCCTTCACCGTGCACAATGTCGTACACTGTGTCCAGTCCTTCACTGTGCACAATGTAGTACACTGTGTCCAGTCCTTCACCGTGCACAATGTCTTACTCTGTGTCCAGTCCTTCACCGTGCACAATGTCGTACACAGTGTCCTCAGTCATTCATTCTGCACAATGTCGTCCACTACTTCCGCAGTCATTCACCGTGGACAATGTCGTGCACTGTGTCTGCAGTCCTTCACTGGGCACAATGTCGTCCACTGTTTCCACTGTCATTCACTGTGCACAATGTCGTACACTGTTTCCGCAGTCATTCACCGTACACAATATCCTACACTGTGTACCCAGTCATTCACCGTGCTGAATGTCATACACTGTGTCCACAGTCATTCAGTCTGCACAATGTCATGCATTGTGTCCGCAGTCATTCACCGTGCGCAATGTCGTACACTGTGTCTGCTGTCATTCACCGTGCACAATGTCGTACACTGTGTCCGTACACTGTGTCCGCTGCCATTCACCGTACGCGAATTCATACACAGTGTCCAGTCCTTCACCATGCATAATTTAGTACACTGTGTCCAGTCCTTCACCGTGTGAAATGTTGTACACCGTGTCCACAGTCCTTCATGGTGCACCATGTCGTCCACTGCTTCCGCAGTCATTCACTCTGCACAATGTCATGCACTGTGTCCACAGTCATTGCCCAAGCACAATGTCGTACATTGTGTACGCAGTCATTCACCTTCCACAATGTTGTACACCGTGTCCGCAGTCATGCACTGTGTCGAATGTCGTACACTGTGTCCGCAGTCATTCTCCGTGCGCAATGTCGTACACTGTTTCCGCAGTCAGTCACTCTGCACAATGTCATGCACTGTGTCCGCAGTCATTACCCGTGCACAATGTCGTCCAATGTGTCCGCAGTCATTCACTGTGTCGAATGTTGTACGCTGTGTCTGCAGTCACTCAATCTGAACAAAGTCATACACTGTGTCCGCAGTCACTCAGAGTGCGCAATGTCGTACGCAGTTTCCAAAGTCACTCACCGTGCGCAATCTTGAACGCTGTATCCGCAGTCCATCACTCGGCACAATGTCGTCGACTGTTCCCACAGTCATTCACTGTGCACAATGTTGTCCTCTGTGTCCGCAGTCATTCACTGTGCACAATGTCGTACACTGTGTCCGCAGTCACTCACCGTGCTCAATGTCGTACACTGTTTCCGCACACATTCACTCTGCACAATGTCATACACTGTGTCTGCAGTTATTCACCTTGCACAATGCTGTATACCGTGTCCGCAGTCATGCAACGTGCACAATTTCATACACTGTGTCGGCAGTCATTCACTGTGCACAATGGCGTACGCTGTCTCAGCAGTAACTCACAGTGCGCAATGTCGTACGCTGTGTCCTCATTCACTCACCGTGCGCAATGTTGAATGCTGTGTCTGCAGTCACTCACAGCTCGCAATGTCGTACACTGTGTACGCAGTCCTTCATTGTGCACAATGACGTATACTGTGTCCGCAGTCATTCTCCATTAAGAATGTCGTACACTGTGTCCGCAGTCGTTCAACGTGCACAATGTTGAACGCTGTGTCTGCAGTCCTTCACTAGGCGCAATGTCGTCCACTGTGTATGCAGGCATTCACTGTGTCGAATGTCGTACACTGTCTCCGCAGTCAGTACCGTGCACAATGTCGTACACTGTGTCCGCAAACATTCAAAGTGCACAATGTCGTACACCGTGTCCGCAGTCATTCAACGTGCACAATATCGTACACTGTATCCGAAGTCTTTCACCGTACACAATGTCGTACACTGTGTCTGCAGTCACTCACCGTGCGCAATGTCGTACACAGTGTCCACAGTCATTCTCCATTAACAATGATGTACACAGTGTCTGCAGTCATTCTCCATGTGCAATGTCATACACTGTGTCCGCAGTCACTCACTGTGCACAAGGTCATCCACTGTGTCCGCAGTCATTGACTGTGTCAGATGTCGTACACTGTGTCTGTAGTCATTCTCCATGTACAATGTCGTACACTGTGTCCGCAGCCATTCACCGTGCACAATGATGTACACTGTGTCCGAGGTCATTCACCGTGTACAATGTCGTCCACTGTGTCCGCAGTCATTGACTGTGTCGAATGTCGTACACTGTGTCCGCAGTCACTCACTGGGCACAATGTCGTATACTGTGGCCGCAGCCATTCACTGTGCACAATGAATTATACTGTGTCCGCATTCATTCAGCATACCCAATGTCGTACAATATGTCCGCAGTCATTCACCGTGCACAATTTTGTACACTGTGTGCACAATCATTCTCCATTAACAATGATGTACACAGTGTCCACAGTCATTCTCCGTGCGCAGGGTCATCCACTGTGTACGCAGTCATCGACTGGGCACAATGTCGTCCACTGTTTCCACAGACATTCACTAGGCACAATGTCGTCCACTGTCTCCGCAGACGTTCACTGTGTCGAACGTCGAACACTGTGTCTGCAGTCATTCACCATGCACAATGACGTACACTGTGTCTGCAGACATTCACAATGCGCAAAGTCGTACATTGTGTCCGCAGTCATTCACTGTTTCGAATGTCGTACACTGTGTCTGCAGTCACTCACCGTGCACAATGGCGTACGCTGTCTCAGCAGTCACTCACAGTGCGCAATGTCGTACACTGTGTACGCAGTCCTTCATTGTGCACAATGACATATACTGTGTCCGCAGTCATTCTCCATTAAGAATGTCGTACACTGTGTCCGCAGTCGTTCAACGTGCACAATGTTGAACGCTGTGTCTGCAGTCCTTCACTAGGCGCAATGTCGTCCACTGTGTCCGCGGAAATTCACTGTGTCGAATGTCATACACTGTTACCGCTGTCATTCACCGTGCACAATGTCATACACCGTGTCCTCAGTTATTCAACGTGCACAATGTCATACATTGTATCCGCAGTCGTTCTCCGTACACAATGTCGTACACTGTGTCTGCAGTCACTCACCATTAACAATGACGTACACTGTGTCCGCAGTCATTCACCATCCACAAGATCGTAGCCTGTCTCCACTGTCATTCTCCATTAACAATTACGTACACAGTGTCTGCAGTCACTCACTGTGCACAATGTCGTACACTGTGTCCGCAGTCATTCACTGTGTCGTATGTCGTACGCTGTGTCTGCAGTCACTCAATCTGAACAATGTCATACACTGTGTCGGCATTCACTCAGAGGGCGCAATGTCGTACGCAGTTTCCGCAGTCACTCACCATGCGCAATCTTGAACGCTGTGTCCGCAGTCCATCATTGGGCACAATGTCGTCGACTGTTTCCACAGTCATTCACTGTGCTCAATGTCGTCCTCTGTGTCCGCAGTCATTCACTGTGCACAATGTCGTACACTGTGTCTGCATTCACTCACCGTGCTCAATGTCGTAAACTGTGTACGCAGTCCTTTATTGTGCACAATGACGTACACTGTGTCCGCAGTACTTCACTGTGCCGAATGACATACACTGTGTCCACAGTCATTCACCGCATGCAATGATGTACACTGTGTCCGTACACTCTGACCGCTGTCATTCACCATACGCAAATTCATACACAGTGTCCAGTCCTTCACCGTGCACAATTTAGTACACTGTGTCCAATCCTTCACCGTGTGAAATGTCGTACACCGTGTCCACAGTCATTCACGGTGCACAACGTCGTCCACTGCTTCCGCAGACATTCACTCTGCACAATGTCATACACTGTGTCCGCAGTCATACACCTTGCACAATGTTGTACACCGTGTCCGCAGTCGTTCAACGTGCACAATGACGTACACTGTGTCCACAGTCATTCTCCATTAACAATGATGTAAACCGTGTCTGCAGCCCTTCTCCGTGGGCAATGTTATCCACTGTGTCCGCAGTCATTCAGTGTGTCGAATGTCATACGCTGTGTCCGCAGTCTCTCACCGTCCGCAATGTCTTATACAGTGTCTGCAGCCATTCACCGTGCACAATGACGTACAATGTGTGTCCGCAGTCATTCACCGGACACAAAGTCGTTCACTGTGTCCACAGTCCTTCACTGGGCACAATGTCGTCCGCTGTTTCCACTGTCATTCACTGGCACGACGTTGTCCACTGTGTCCACAGTCATTCGCTGTGCACAATGTCGTACACTGTGTCCGCAGTCAGTCACTGTGCGCAATGTCATACACTGTGCCCGCAGTCATTCACCGTACACAAGCTGGTAGACTGTGTCCACAGTCATTCTCCATTAACAGTGACGTACACTGTGTCCACAGTCACTCACCGCGCGCAGTGTCATTCACTGTTTCCACTGTCATTCACTGGGCACGACATCTTCCACGATGTCCCAGTCATTCACTGTGCACAATGTCGTACACTGTGTCCGCAGAAATTCACCGTGCACAATGACGTACACTGTGTCCGCAGTCACTCACCGTGCACATAGTCGTACACTGTGTCTAATGTCTTTCACTGGGGATGACGTCGTCCATAATGTCCCATTTATTCACTGTGCGCAATGTTGTACACTGTATCCGCAGTCGTTCTCCGTACACAATGTCGTACACTGTGTCCGCAGTCACTCACCATGCGCAATGTCATCCACTGTTTACACTGTCATTCACTGGGCACAACATCGTCCATAATGTCCCAGTCATTCACAGTGCACATTGTCGTACACTGTGTCCGCAGCCATTCACAGTGCACATTGTCATACACTGTGTCAGCACTCATTCACCGTGCACAATGTCGTCCACTGTTTCCGCAGTCATTCCCAGTGCACAATGTTGTCCACTGTGTCTGCTGTCATTCACTGTGCACAATTTCGTCAACTGTTTCCACAGTCATTCACTAAGCACAATGTCGTCCACTGTGTCCGCAGTCATTCACGTGTGCAATGTCGTACACTGTGTCCGCAGTCTCTCTTTCCGTGCGCAATGTCGTACACAGTGTCACAGCCATTCACCGTGCACAATGACGAACACTGTGTCGGCTGTCATTCACCGTACCCAAAGTCGAACACACAGTCCGCAGTCATTCACCATGCACATAGTCGTACACTGTGTCCGCAGTCCTTCACTGGGCACAATGTGGTCCGCTGTTTCCACTGTCCTTCACTGGGCACAATGTCGTCCACTGTTGCCACTGCCATTCACTGGGCACGAAGTCGTCCTCTATGTCCGAAGTAATTCACTGTGCACAATGTCGTCCACTGTGTCCGCAGTCATTCACCGTGCACAATGTCATACACAGTGTCCACAGTCATTCTCCACTAACAATGACGTACACAGTTTCCGCAGTCATTCTCCGTGCGCAATGTCGTACACTGTGTCCGCAGTAACTCACTGACCACAAGGTTGTCCACTGTGTCCACAGTTATTCACCGTGCACAATGTCGTACACTGTGTCCGCAGCCATTCACCATGCGCAATGGCATACGCTGTGTCTGCAGTCACTCACAGTGCGCAATGTCGTACACTGTGTACGCAGTCCTTCATTGTGCACAATGACGTGCACTCTGTCCTCAGTACTTCACTGTGCTGAATGTCATACACTGTGTCCACAGTCATTCACCACATGCAATGTCGTACACTGTGTCCACAGTCACTGAATGTACGCAATGTCGTACACTGTGTCTGCAGTCATTCTCTGTGCACAATGTCGTATACATTGTCCGCAGCCATTCACCATGCACAATGACGTACATTGTCTCCGCAGTCATTCACCGGGCACAAAGTCGAACACAGAATCTACAGTCATTCACCGTGCACATAGTCATACACTGTGTCCACAGTCCTTCACTGGGCACAATGTCGTCTGCTGTTTCCACTGTCATTCACTGGGCACGACGTTGTCCACTGTGTCCCAGTCATTCACTGTGCACAATGTCGTACACTGTGTCCGCAGCCATTCACCGTACACAATGACATACACTGTGTCCGCAGTCATTCTCTGTACCCAATGTCGAACTCTGTGTCCACAGTCACTCACCGTGCGCAATGTCGTGCACTGTGTCCGCAGTCATTCACCGTGCACAAGATTATAGATTGTGTCCACAGTCACTCTCCATTAACAATGACGTACACATTGTCCGCAGTCATTCACCGTGCGCAATACTGTACACAGTTTCCGCAGTCACTCACTGTGCACAATGTCATACACTGTGTCCACAGTCATTCACCGTGCACAATACTGTACACAGTTTCCGCAGTCACTCACTGTGCACAATGTCATACATTGTGTCCAGTCCTTCACTGTGTGCAATGTAGTACACTGTCTCCAGTCCTTTACCATGCACAAAGTCGTACACTGTGTCTGCACTCATTCACCGTGCACAACGTCGTCCACTGCTTACGCAGTCATTCCCAGTGCACAATGTCGTCCACTGTGTCCGCAGTCATTCACTGTGCACATAGTCGTACACTGTGTCCACAGTCATTCACGTGCGCAATGTCATACACTGTGTCCACAGTCTCTCTTTCCGTGCGCAATGTCGTACACAGTGTCACAGCCATTCACCGTGCACAATGACGAACACTGTGTCGGCTGTCATTCACCGTACCCAAAGTCGAACACACAGTCCGCAGTCATTCACCATGCACATAGTCGTACACTGTGTCCGCAGTCCTTCACTGGGCACAATGTCGTCCGCTGTTTCCACTGTCCTTCACTGGGCACAATGTCGTCCACTGTTGCCACTGCTATTCACTGAGCACGAAGTCGTCCTCTATGTCCGAAGTAATTCACTGTGCACAATGTCGTCCACTGTGTCCGCAGTCACTCACCGTGCACAATGCCGTACACTGTGTCCAGTCCTTCACTGTGCACAATGTAGTACACTGTGTCCAGTCCTTCACTGTGCACAATGTAGTACACTGTGTCCAGCCCTTCACCGTGCACAATGTCGTACACTGTGTCCACAGTCTCTCTTTCCATGCGCAATGTCGTACACAGTGTCACAGCCATTCACCGTGCACAATGACGAACACTGTGTCGGCTGTCATTCACTGTACCCAAAGTCGAACACACAGTCCGCAGTCATTCACCATGCACATAGTCGTACACTGTGTCTGCAGTCCTTCACTGGGCACAATGTCGTCCGCTGTTTCCACTGTCATTCACTGGGCACGACGTTGTCCACTGTATCCCAGTCATTCACTGTCCACAATGACATACACTGTGTACGCAGTCATTCACCGTACCCAATGTCGAAAACTGTGTCAACAGTCACTCACCGTGCGCACTGTCGTACACTGTGTCCGCAGTCATTCACCGTCCACAAGATCGTAGACTGTCTCCACAGTCATTCTCCATTAACAATGACGTACACAGTGTCTGCAGTCACTCACTGTGCACAATGTCGTACACTGTGTCCGCAGTCATTCACTGTGTCGAATGTCGTACGCTGTGTCTGCAGTCACTCAATCTGTACAATGTCATACACTGTGTCGGCAGTCACTCAGAGTGCGCAATGTCGTACACAGTTTCCACAGTCACTCACCGTGCGCAATCTTGAATGCTGTGTCCGCAGTCCATCACTGGGCACAATGTCGTCGACTGTTTCCACAGTCATTCACTGCGCTCAATGTCGTCCTCTGTGTCCGCAGTCATTCAGTGTGCACAATGTCGTACACTGTGTCCGCATTCACTCACCGTGCTCAATGTCGTACACTGTGTACGCAGTCCTTTCTTGTGCACAATGACGTACACTGTGTCGGCAGTACTTCACTGTGCCGAATGACGTACACTGTGTCCACAGTCATTCACCGCATGCAATAATGTACACTGTGTCCGTACACTGTGTCCGCTGTCATTCACCGTACGCAAATTCATACACAGTGTCCAGTCCTTCACCATGCACAATTTAGTACACTCTGTCCAGTCCTTCACCGTGTGAAATGTCGTACACCGTGTCTACAGTCCTTCACGGTGCACAATGTCGTCCACTGCTTCCGCAGACATTCACTCTGCACAATGTCATACACTGTGTCTGCAGTTATTCACCTTGCACATTGTTGTATACCGTGTCCGCAGTCATTCAACGTGCACAATTTCGTACACTGTGTCGGCAGTCATTCACCATGCACAATGTCGTAAACCATGTCTTCAGTCACTCACCGTGCTCAATGTCGTACACTGTGTACGCAGTACTTCACTGTGCCGAATGACGTACACTGTGTCCACAGTCATTCACCGCATGCAATGACGTACACTGTGTCCGTACACTGTGTCCGCTGTCATTCACCGTACGCAAATTCATACACAGTGTCCAGTCCTTCACCGTGCACAATTTAGTACACTGTGTCCAGTCCTTCACCGTGTGAAATGTTGTACACCGTGTCCAGTGTCCTTCACGGTGCAAAATGTCGTCCACTGCTTCCGCAGACATTCACTCTGCACAATGTCATAAACTGTGTCCGCAGTCATTCTCCGTGCGCAATGTCGTACACTGTGTCCGCAGTCATTCTCCTTGCGCAATGTCGTACACTGTTTCCGCAGTCAGTCTCTCTGCACAATGTTGTAAACCGTGTCTGCAGTCATTACCCGTGCACAATGTCGTCCACTGTGTCCGCAGTCATACACTGTGTCGAATTTTGTACGCTGTGTCTGCAGTCACTCAATCTGAACAATGTCATACACTGTGTCCGCAGTCACTCAGAGTGTGCAATGTCGTACGCAGTTTCCGCAGTCACTCACCGAGCGCAATCTTGAACGCTGTGTCCGCAGTCCATCACTCGGCACAATGTCGTTGACTGTTCCCACAGTCATTCACTGTGCACAATTTTGTCCTCTGTGTCCGCAGTCACTCACCGTGCTCAATGTCGTACACTGTGTACGCAGTCCTTTATTGTGCACAATGACGTACACTGTGTCCGCAGTACTTCACTGTGCCGAATGACGTACACTGTGTCCACAGTCATTCACCGCATGCAATGACGTACACTGTGTCCGTACACTGTGTCTGCTGTCATTCACCGTAAGCAAATTCATACACAGTGTCCAGTCCTTCACCTTGCACAATTTAGTACACTGTGTCCAGTCCTTCACCGTGTGAAATGTCGTACACCGTGTCTACAGTCCTTCACGGTGCACAATGTCGTCCACTGCTTCTGCACACATTCACTCTGCACAATGTCATACACTGTGTCTGCAGTTATTCACCTTGCACATTGTTGTATACCGTGTCCACAGTCATTCACGGTGCGCAATGTCGTCCACTGCTTCCGCAGACATTCACTCTGCACAATGTCATGCACTGTGTCCGCAGTCATTACCCAAGCACAATGTCGTACATTGTGTCCGCAGTCGTTCAACGTGCACAATTTCGTACGCTGTCTCCGCAGTCACTCACAGTGCACAATGTCGTACGCTGTGTCCTCATTAATTCACCGTGCGCAATGTTGAATGCTGTGTCTGCAGTCACACAGCTCGCAATGTCGTACACTGTTTACGCAGACCTTCATTGTGCACAATGACGTATACTGTGTCCGCAGTCATTCTCCATTAACAATGTTGTACACTGTGTCCGCAGTCGTTCAATGTGCACAATGTTGAACGCTGTGTCTGCAGTCCTTCACAAGGTGCAATGTCGTCCACTGTGTCCGCGGACATTCACCGTGTCGAATGTCGTACACTGTGTCCGCTGTCATTCACCGTGCACAATGTCGTACACCGTGTCCTCAGTTATTCAACGTGCACAATGTCATACATTGTATCCGCAGTCGTTCTCCGTACACAATGTCGTACACTGTCTCTGCAGTCTCTCACCGTGCACAATGTCGTACACTGTGTCCACAGTCATTCCACATTAACAATGACGTACACAGTGTCTGCAGTCATTCTCTGTGCGCAATGTCATACACTGTGTCCGCAGTCATTCACTGTGTCGAATGTCATACACTGTGTCTGCAGTCATTCTCCGTGAACAATATTGTATACAGTGTCCACAGCCATTTACCATGCACAATGACGTACATTGTGTCCTCAGACATTCACCGGGCACAAAGACGAACACAGAATCCGCAGTCATTCACCGTGCACATAGTCATACACTGTGTCCACAGTCCTTCACTGGGCACAATGTATTACTCTGTTTCCACTGTAATTCACTGGGCACGACGTTGTCCACTGTATCCCAGTCATTCACTGTCCACAATGACATACACTGTGTACGCAGTCATTCACTGTGCCGAATGACGTACAGTGTCTGCAGTCATTCACCACGCACAATGTCGTAAACCGTGTCTTCAGTCATTCAACGTGCACAATGTCATACACTGTGTCCACAGTTATTCTCCATTAACAATGATGTACACAGTGTCTGCAGCCATTCTCCATGCGCAATGTCATACACTGTGTCCGCAGTCACTCACTGCATGCAATGACGTACACTGTGTCCGTACACTGTGTCCGCTGTCATTCACAGTACGCAAATTCATACACAGTGTCCAGTCCTTCACCGTGCACAATTTAGTACACTGTGTCCAGTCCTTCACTGTGTGAAATGTTGTACACCGTGTCCAGCGTCCTTCACGGTGCACAATGTCGTCCACTGCTTCCGCAGACATTCACTCTGCACAATGTCATACACTGTGTCCGCAGTCATTCTCCGTGCGCAATGTCGTACACTGTTTCCGCAGTCATTCACTGTGTCGAATGTTGTACGCTGTGTCTGCAGTCACTCAATCTGAACAAAGTCATACACTGTGTCCGCAGTCACTCAGAGTGCGCAATGTCGTACGCAGTTTCCGCAGTCACTCACCGTGCGCAATCTTGAACGCTGTGTCCGCAGTCCATCACTCGGCCCAATGTCATCGACTGTTCCCACAGTCATTCACTGTGCACAATGTTGTCCTCTGTGTCTGCAGTCACTCACCGTGCTCAATGTCGTACACTGTGTACGCAGTCCTTTATTGTGCACAATGACGTACACTGTGTCCGCAGTACTTAACTGTGCCGAATGACATACACTGTGTCCACAGTCATTCACTGCATGCAATGACGTACACTTTGTCCGTACACTGTGTCCGCTGTCATTCACCGTACGCAAATTCATGCACAGTGTCCAGTCCTTCACCTTGCACAATTTAGTACACTGTGTCCAGTCCTTCACCGTGTGAAATGTCGTACACCGTGTCTACAGTCCTTCACGGTGCACAATGTCGTCCACTGCTTCCGCAGACATTCACTCTGCACAATGTCATACACTGTGTCCGCAGTCATTCTCCGTGCGCAATGTCGTACACTGTTTCCGCAGTCATTCACTGTGTCGAATGTTGTACGCTGTGTCTGCAGTCACTCAATCTGAACAAAGTCATACACTGTGTCCGCAGTCACTCAGAGTGCGCAATGTCGTACGCAGTTTCCGCAGTCACTCACCGTGCGCAATCTTGAACGCTGTGTCCGCAGTCCATCACTCGGCCCAATGTCATCGACTGTTCCCACAGTCATTCACTGTGCACAATGTTGTCCTCTGTGTCCGCAGTCACTCACCGTGCTCAATGTCGTACACTGTGTACGCAGTCCTTTATTGTGCACAATGACGTACACTGTGTCCGCAGTACTTAACTGTGCCGAATGACATACACTGTGTCCACAGTCATTCACCGCATGCAATGACGTACACTTTGTCCGTACACTGTGTCCGCTGTCATTCACCGTACGCAAATTCATACACAGTGTCCAGTCCTTCACCTTGCACAATTTAGTACACTGTGTCCAGTCCTTCACCGTGTGAAATGTCGTACACCGTGTCTACAGTCCTTCACGGTGCACAATGTCGTCCACTGCTTCTGCACACATTCACTCTGCACAATGTCATACACTGTGTCTGCAGTTATTCACCTTGCACAATGTTGTATACCGTGTCCACAGTCATTCACGGTGCGCAATGTCGTCCACTGCTTCCGCAGACATTCACTCTGCACAATGTCATGCACTGTGTCCGCAGTCATTACCCAAGCACAATGTCGTACATTGTGTACGCAGTCATTCACCTTGCACAATGTTGTACACCATGTCCGCAGTCATTCAACATGCACAATTTCGTACACTGTGTCCGCAGACATGCACTGTGTCGAATGTTGTACACTGTGTCCGCAGTCATTCTCCGTGCGCAATGTCGTACACTGTTTCCGCAGTCAGTCACTCTGCACAATGTCATGCACTGTGTCCGCAGTCAATACCCGTGCACAATGTCATACACTGTTTCCGCAGTCACTCAGAGTGCGCAATGTCGTACGCAGTTTCCGCAGTCACTCACCGTGCGCCATCTTGAATGCTGTGTCTGCAGTCCTTCACTAGGCGCAATGTCGTCCACTGTGTCCGCAGACATTCACCGTGTCAAATGTCGTAAACTGTGTCCGCAGTCATTCACCGTGCACAATGTCGTACACCGTGTCCGCAGTCATTCAACGTGCATAATATTGTACACTGTATCCGAAGTCGTTCACCATACACAATGTCGTACACTGTGTCTGCAGTCATTCTCCATTAACAATGACGTACACAGTGTCTGTAGTCATTCTCCGTGCGCAATGTCATCCACTGTGTCCGCAGTCATTGACTGTGTCAGATGTCGTACACTGTGTCTGTAGTCATTCACCGTGCACAATGACGTACACTGTGTCCGCAGACATTCACCGTGCATAAAGTCAAACACAGAGTCCGCAGCCATTCACAGCGCACAATGACGTACACTGTGTCCGAGGTCATTCACCATGTACAATGTCATCCACTGTGTCCGCAGTCATTGACTGTGTCGAATGTCGTACACTGTGTCCGCAGACATTCACCGTGTCAAATGTCGTAAACTGTGTCCGCAGTCACTCACCGTGCTCAATGTCGTACACTGTGTACTCAGTCCTTTATTGTGCACAATGACGTACACTGTGTCCGCAGTACTTCACTGTGCCGAATGACGTACACTGTGTCCGCTGTCATTCACCGTACGCAAATACATACACAGAGTCCAGTCCTTCACCGTCCACAATATAGTACACTGTGTCCAGTCCTTCACCGTGTGAAATGTCGTACACCGTGTCCACAGTCCTTCACGGTGCACAATGTCGTCCACTGCTTCCGCAGACATTCACTCTGCACAATATCATATACTGTGTCCGCAGTCATTCACCTTGCACAATGTTGTACACCGTGTCCGCAGTCGTTCAACGTGCACAATTTCGTACACTGTGTCCGCAGTCCTTTATTGTGCACAATGACGTACACTGTGTCCGCAGTACTTCACTGTGCCGAATGACGTACACTGTGTCCACAGTCATTCACCGCATGCAATGACGTACACTGTGTCCGCTGTCATTCACCATACGCAAATTCATACACAGTGTCCAGTGCTTCACTGTGCACAATGTCGTACACTGTGTCCGCAGTCACTCTCTGTGCGCAATGTCATACACTGTGTCTGCTGTCATTCACCGTGCGCAAAGTCGTACACTGTGTCCGCAGACATTCACTGTTTTGAATGTCGTACACTGTGTCTGCAAACACTCACCGTGCACAATGGCGTACGCTGTGTCCGCAGTCACTCACAGTGTGTAATGTCGTACACTGTGTACGCAGTCCTTTATTGTGCACAATGACGTACACTGTGTCCGCAGTACTTCACTGTGCCGAATGATGTACAGTGTCCACAGTCATTCAACACATGCAATGTTGTACACTGTGTCTGTACACTGTGTCCGCTGCCATTCACCGTATGCAAATTCGTACACTGTGTCCGGTCCTTCACCGTGCATAATTTAGTACACTGTGTCCAGTCCTTCACCGTGTGAAATGTCGTACACCGTGTCCACAGTCCTTCATGGTGCACCATGTCGTCCACTGCTTCCGCAGTCATTCACTCTGCACAATGTCGTCCACTGTGTCCGCAGACATTCACTGTGTCGAATGTCGTACACTGTGTCCGCAGTCAGTCACAGTGCGCAATGTCATACACTGTGTCTGCTGTCATTCACCGTGCGCAAAGTCATACACTGTGTCTGCTGTCATTCACCGTGCGCAAAGTCGTACACATGTGTCCGCAGACATTCCCTGTTTCGAATGTCGTACGCTGTGTCTGCAGTCATTCAACGTGCACAATGTCGTCGACTGTTTCCACAGTCATTCACTAGGCACAATGTCATCCACTGTGTCCGCAGTCATTCAACGTGCACAATATCGTACACTGTATCCGCAGTCGTTCACAGTACACAATGTCGTACACTGTGTCTGCAGTCACTCACCGTGCGCAATGTCGTACACAGTGTCCACAGTCATTCTTCATTAACAATGATGTACACAGTGTCAGCAGTCATTCTCCGTGCGCAATGTCATACAATGTGTCCGCAGTCACTCACTGTGCACAAGGTCATCCACTGTGTCCGCAGTCATTGACTGTGTCAGATGTCGTACACTGTGTCTGTAGTCATTCTCCATGTACAATGTCATCCTGTGTCTGTAGTCATTCACTGTACACAATGTCGTACACTGTGTCCACAGTCATTCACCGCATGCAATGATGTACACTGTGTCCGCTGTCATTCACCGCATGCAATGACGTACACTGTGTCCGCTGTCATTCACCATACGCAAATTCATACACAGTGTCCAGTCCTTCACCGTGCACAATTTAGTACACTGTGTCCAGTCCTTCACCGTGTGAAATGTCGTACACCGTGTCTACAGTCCTTCACGGTGCACAATGTCGTCCACTGCTTCCGCAGACATTCACTCTGCACAATGTCATACACTGTGTCTGCAGTTATTCACCTTGCACATTGTTGTATACAGTGTCCGCAGCCATTCCCCGTGCACAATGTCGTACACTGTGTCCGCAGTCGTTCAACGTGCACAATGTTGAACGCTTTGTCTGCAGTCCTTCACTAGGCGCAAAGTCATCCACTGTGTCCGCAGCCATTTACTGTGTCGAATGTCGTACACTGTGTCCGCAGTCAGTACCGTGCACAATGTCGTACACTGTGTCCGCAGTCATTCACCATCCACAAGATCATAGACTGTGTCCACAGTCATTCTCCATTAACAATGACGTACACAGTGTCTGCAGTCACTCACTGTGCACAATGTAGTACACTATGTCCGCAGTCCTACACTGTGCGCAATGTAGTACACTGTCTCCAGTCCTTTACCGTACACAATGTTGTCCTCTGTGTCCGCAGTCATTCACCGGGCATAAAGTCGAACACAGAATCCGCAGTCATTCACCGTGCACATAGTCGTTCACTGTGTCCACAGTCCTTCACTGGGCACAATGTAGTCCGCTGTTTGCACTGTCATTCACTGGGCACGACGTTGTCCACAGTGTCCGCAGCCATTCCCCGTGCACAATGTCATCCACTGTGTCCGCAGTCATTCACTGTGCACAATGTCACACAGTGTGTCCGCAGACATTCACTGTTTCAAATGTCGTACACTGTGTCCACATTCACTCACCGTGCTCAATGTCGTACACTGTGTACGCAGTCCTTTATTGTGCACAATGACGTACACTGTGTCCGCAGGACTTCACTGTGCCGAATGACGTACACTGTGTCCACAGTCATTCACCGCATGCAATGTCGTACACTGTGTCCGCTGTCATTCACCATACGCAAATTCATACACAGTGTCCAGTCCTTCACCGTGCACAATTTAGTACACTGTGTCCAGTCCTTCACCGTGTGAAATGTCGTACACAGTGTCCACAGTCCTTCATTGTGCACAATGTCGTCCACTGCTTCCGCAGACATTCACTCTGAACAATGTCATACACTGTGTCCGCAGTCATTCACTTTGCACAATGTTGTACACCGTGTCCACAGTCGTTCACCTTGCACAATGTCGTAAACCATGTCTGCAGTCATTCATCGTGCACATAGTCGTTCACTGTGTCCACAGTCCTTCACTGGGCACAATGTAGTCTGCTCTTTCCACTGTCATTCACTGGGCACGACGTTGTCCACTGTGTCCGCAGCCATTCCCCATGCACAATGTCATCCACTGTGTCCGCAGACATTCACTGTTTCAAATGTCGTACACTGTGTCCACATTCACTCACCGTGCTCAATGTCGTACACTGTGTACGCAGTCCTTTATTGTGCACAATGACGTACACTGTGTCCGCAGGACTTCACTGTGCCGAATGACGTACACTGTGTCCACAGTCATTCACCGCATGCAATGACGTACACTGTGTCCGCTGTCATTCACCATACGCAAATTCATACACAGTGTCCAGTCCTTCACCGTGCACAATGACGTACACTGTGTCCACAGTTATTCTCCATTAACAATGATGTACACAGTGTCTGCAGCCATTCTCCGTGCGCAATGTCATACACTGTGTCCACAGTCACTCACTGTGCACAAGGTCATCCACTGTGTCCACAGACATTTACTGTGTTGAATGTCATACACTGTGTCTGCAGTCATTCTCCGTGCACAATGTCGTACACAGTGTCCGCAGCCATTCCCCGTGCACAATGACGTCTACTGTGTCCGCAGTCATTCACCGGGCATAAAGTCGAACACAGAATCAGCAGTCATTCACCGTGCACATAGTCGTTCACTGTGTCCACAGTCCTTCACTGGGCACAATGTAGTCCGCTGTTTCCACTGTCATTCACTGGGCACGATGTTGTCCACAGTGTCCGCAGCCATTCCCTGTGCACAATGTCATCCACTGTGTCCACAGTCATTCACTGTGCACAATGTCATACACTGTGTCCGCAGACATTCACTGTTTCAAATGTCGTACACTGTGTCCACATTCACTCACCGTGCTCAATGTCGTACACTGTGTCCGCAGGACTTCACTGTGCCGAATGACGTACACTGTGTCCACAGTCATTCACCGCATGCAATGACGTACACTATGTCCGCTGTCATTCACAATACGCAAATTCATACACAGTGTCCAGTCCTTCACCGAGCACAATTTAGTACACTGTGTCCAGTCCTTCACCGTGTGAAATGTCGTACACCGTGTCCACAGTCCTTCACGGTGCACAATGTCGTCCACTGCTTCCGCAGACATTCACTCTGCACAATGTCTGCAGTCATTCACCTTGCACAATGTTGTATACAGTGTCCGCAGTCGTTCACTTTGCACAATGTTGTACACCGTGTCCACAGTCGCTCACCTTGCACAATGTCGTAAACCGTGTCTGCAGTCATTCAACGTGCACAATATCGTACACTGTGTCCACAGTCATTCTCCATTAACAATGATTTACACAGTGTCTGCAGCCATTCTCCATGCGCAATGTCATACACTGTGTCCGCAGTCATTCATTGTGTCGAATGTCATACACTGTGTCCGCAGCCAGTCACAGTGCGCAATGTCATACACTGCGTCTGCTGTCATTCACCGTGAACAATGGCGTACGCTGTGTACGCAGTCACTCACAGTGTCTAATGTTGTACACTGTGTACGCAGTCCTTTATTGTGCACAATGACGTACACTGTGTCCGCAGTACTTCACTGTGCCGAATGATGTACACTGTGTCCACAGTCATTCACCGCATGCAATGACGTACACTGTGTCCGCTGTCATTCACCATATGCAAATTCATACACAGTGTCCAGTCCTTCACCGTGCACAATTTAGTACACTGTGTCCAGTCCTTCACGGTGTGAAATGTCGTACACCGTGTCTACAGTCCTTCACGGTGCACAATGTCGTCCACTGCTTCCGCAGACATTCACTCTGCACAATGTCATACACTGTGTCTGCAGTTATTCACCTTGCACATTGTTGTATACCGTGTCCGCAGTCGTTCAACGTGCACAATTTCGTACACTGTGTCGGCAGTCATTCACCATGCACAATGTCGTAAACCGTGTCTTCAGTCATTCAAAGTGCACAATGTCATACACTGTGTCCGCAGTCATTTACTGTGTCGAATGTCATACACTGTGTCTGCAGTCATTCTCCATGCACAATGTTGTACACAGTGTCCGCAGCCATTCCCCGTGCACAATGATGTCCTCTGTGTCCGCAGTCATTCACCGGGCATAAAGTCGAACACAGAATCCGCAGTCATTCACCGTGCACATAGTCGTTCACTGTGTCCACAGTCCTTCACTGGGCACAATGTAGTCCGCTGTTTCCATTGTCATTCACTGGGCATGACGTTGTCCACTGTGTCCACAGTCATTCACTGTGCACAATGTCGTACACTGTGTCCGCAGTCAGTCACTGTGCGCAATGTCATACACTGTGTCTGCTGTCATTCACCGTGCGCAAAGTCGTACACTGTGTCTGCTGTCATTCACCGTGCGCAAAGTCGTACACATGTGTCCGCAGTCATTCACAGTTTCGAATGTCGTACGCTGTGTCTGCAGTCATTCAACGTGCACAATGTCGTCGACTGTTTCCACAGTCGTTCACTAGGCACAATGTCATCCACTGTGTCCGCAGTCATTCAACGTGCACAATATCGTACACTGTATCCGCAGTCGTTCACCGTACACAATGTCGTACACTGTGTCTGCAGTCACTCACCGTGCGCAATGACGTACACAGTGTCCACAGTCATTCTCCATTAACAATGACGTACACAGTGTCTGCAGTCATTCTCCGTGCGCAATGTCATACACTGTGTCCACTGTCACTCACTGTGCACAAGGTCATCCACTGTGTCCGCAGTCATTGACTGTGTCAGATGTCGTACACTGTGTCTGTAGTCATTCTCCATTTACAATGTCATCCTGTGTCCGCAGTCATTCACTGTACACAATGTCGTACACTGTGTCCGCATTCACTCACCGTGCTCAATGTCGTACACTGTGTACGCAGTCCTTTATTGTGCACAATGACGTACACTGTGTCCGCAGTACTTCACTGTGCCGAATGACGTACACTGTGTCCACAGTCATTCACCGCATGCAATGTCGTAAACTGTGTCCGCAGTCATTCACCGTGCACAATGTCGTACACCGTGTCCGCAGTCATTCAACGTGCATAATATTGTACACTGTATCCGAAGTCGTTCACCATACACAATGTCGTACACTGTGTCTGCAGTCATTCTCCATTAACAATGACGTACACAGTGTCTGTAGTCATTCTCCGTGCGCAATGTCATACACTGTGTCCGCAGTCACTCACTGTGCACAAGGTCATCCACTGTGTCCGCAGTCATTGACTGTGTCAGATGTCGTACACTGTGTCTGTAGTCATTCTCCATGTACAATGTTGTACACTGTGTCCGCAGCCATTCACCGTGCACAATGACGTACACTGTGTCCGCAGACATTCACCGTGCATAAAGTCAAACACAGAGTCCGCAGCCATTCACAGCGCACAATGACGTACACTGTGTCCGAGGTCATTCACCATGTACAATGTCATCCACTGTGTCCGCAGTCATTGACTGTGTCGAATGTCGTACACTGTGTCCGCAGACATTCACCGTGTCAAATGTCGTAAACTGTGTCCGCAGTCACTCACCGTGCTCAATGTCGTACACTGTGTACGCAGTCCTTTATTGTGCACAATGACGTACACTGTGTCCGCAGTACTTCACTGTGCCGAATGACGTACACTGTGTCCGCTGTCATTCACCGTACGCAAATACATACACAGAGTCCAGTCCTTCACCGTCCACAATATAGTACACTGTGTCCAGTCCTTCACCATGTGAAATGTCGTACACCGTGTCCACAGTCCTTCACGGTGCACAATGTCGTCCACTGCTTCCGCAGACATTCACTCTGCACAATATCATATACTGTGTCCGCAGTCATTCACCTTGCACAATGTTGTACACCGTGTCCGCAGTCGTTCAACGTGCACAATTTCGTACACTGTGTCCGCAGTCCTTTATTGTGCACAATGACGTACACTGTGTCCGCAGTACTTCACTGTGCCGAATGACGTACACTGTGTCCACAGTCATTCACCGCATGCAATGACGTACACTGTGTCCGCTGTCATTCACCATACGCAAATTCATACACAGTGTCCAGTGCTTCACTGTGCACAATGTCGTACACTGTGTCCGCAGTCACTCTCTGTGCGCAATGTCATACACTGTGTCTGCTGTCATTCACCGTGCGCAAAGTCGTACACTGTGTCCGCAGACATTCACTGTTTTGAATGTCGTACACTGTGTCTGCAAACACTCACCGTGCACAATGGCGTACGCTGTGTCCGCAGTCACTCACAGTGTGTAATGTCGTACACTGTGTACGCAGTCCTTTATTGTGCACAATGACGTACACTGTGTCCGCAGTACTTCACTGTGCCGAATGATGTACAGTGTCCACAGTCATTCAACACATGCAATGTTGTACACTGTGTCTGTACACTGTGTCCGCTGCCATTCACCGTATGCAAATTCGTACACTGTGTCCGGTCCTTCACCGTGCATAATTTAGTACACTGTGTCCAGTCCTTCACCGTGTGAAATGTCGTACACCGTGTCCACAGTCCTTCATGGTGCACCATGTCGTCCACTGCTTCCGCAGTCATTCACTCTGCACAATGTCGTCCACTGTGTCCGCAGACATTCACTGTGTCGAATGTCGTACACTGTGTCCGCAGTCAGTCACAGTGCGCAATGTCATACACTGTGTCTGCTGTCATTCACCGTGCGCAAAGTCGTACACTGTGTCTGCTGTCATTCACCGTGCGCAAAGTCGTACACATGTGTCCGCAGACATTCCCTGTTTCGAATGTCGTACGCTGTGTCTGCAGTCATTCAACGTGCACAATGTCGTCGACTGTTTCCACAGTCATTCACTAGGCACAATGTCATCCACTGTGTCCGCAGTCATTCAACGTGCACAATATCGTACACTGTATCCGCAGTCATTCACCGTACACAATGTCGTACACTGTGTCTGCAGTCACTCACCGTGCGCAATGTCGTACACAGTGTCCACAGTCATTCTTCATTAACAATGATGTACACAGTGTCTGCAGTCATTCTCCGTGCGCAATGTCATACACTGTGTCCGCAGTCACTCACTGTGCACAAGGTCATCCACTGTGTCCGCAGTCATTGACTGTGTCAGATGTCGTACACTGTGTCTGTAGTCATTCTCCATGTACAATGTCATCCTGTGTCCACAGTCATTCACCGCATGCAATGATGTACACTGTGTCCGCTGTCATTCACCGCATGCAATGACGTACACTGTGTCCGCTGTCATTCACCATACGCAAATTCATACACAGTGTCCAGTCCTTCACCGTGCACAATTTAGTACACTGTGTCCAGTCCTTCACCGTGTGAAATGTCGTCCACTGCTTCCGCAGACATTCACTCTGCACAATGTCATACACTGTGTCTGCAGTTATTCACCTTGCACATTGTTGTATACAGTGTCCGCAGCCATTCCCCGTGCACAATGTCGTACACTGTGTCCGCAGTCATTCTCCATTAACAATTTCGTACACTGTGTCCGCAGTCGTTCAACGTGCACAATGTTGAACGCTTTGTCTGCAGTCCTTCACTAGGCGCAAAGTCATCCACTGTGTCCGCAGCCATTTACTGTGTCGAATGTCGTACACTGTGTCCGCAGTCAGTACCGTGCACAATGTCGTACACTGTGTCCGCAGTCATTCACTATCCACAAGATCATAGACTGTGTCCACAGTCATTCTCCATTAACAATGACGTACACAGTGTCTGCAGTCACTCACTGTGCACAATGTAGTACACTATGTCCGCAGTCCTACACTGTGCGCAATGTAGTACACTGTCTCCAGTCCTTTACCGTACACAATGTTGTCCTCTGTTTCCACAGTCATTCACTAGGCACAATGTCATCCACTGTGTCCGCAGTCATTCAACGTGCACAATATCGTACACTGTATCCGCAGTCGTTCACAGTACACAATGTCGTACACTGTGTCTGCAGTCACTCACCGTGCGCAATGTCGTACACAGTGTCCACAGTCATTCTTCATTAACAATGATGTACACAGTGTCAGCAGTCATTCTCCGTGCGCAATGTCATACAATGTGTCCGCAGTCACTCACTGTGCACAAGGTCATCCACTGTGTCCGCAGTCATTGACTGTGTCAGATGTCGTACACTGTGTCTGTAGTCATTCTCCATGTACAATGTCATCCTGTGTCTGTAGTCATTCACTGTACACAATGTCGTACACTGTGTCCACAGTCATTCACCGCATGCAATGATGTACACTGTGTCCGCTGTCATTCACCGCATGCAATGACGTACACTGTGTCCGCTGTCATTCACCATACGCAAATTCATACACAGTGTCCAGTCCTTCACCGTGCACAATTTAGTACACTGTGTCCAGTCCTTCACCGTGTGAAATGTCGTACACCGTGTCTACAGTCCTTCACGGTGCACAATGTCGTCCACTGCTTCCGCAGACATTCACTCTGCACAATGTCATACACTGTGTCTGCAGTTATTCACCTTGCACATTGTTGTATACAGTGTCCGCAGCCATTCCCCGTGCACAATGTCGTACACTGTGTCCGCAGTCGTTCAACGTGCACAATGTTGAACGCTTTGTCTGCAGTCCTTCACTAGGCGCAAAGTCATCCACTGTGTCCGCAGCCATTTACTGTGTCGAATGTCGTACACTGTGTCCGCAGTCAGTACCGTGCACAATGTCGTACACTGTGTCCGCAGTCATTCACCATCCACAAGATCATAGACTGTGTCCACAGTCATTCTCCATTAACAATGACGTACACAGTGTCTGCAGTCACTCACTGTGCACAATGTAGTACACTATGTCCGCAGTCCTACACTGTGCGCAATGTAGTACACTGTCTCCAGTCCTTTACCGTACACAATGTTGTCCTCTGTGTCCGCAGTCATTCACCGGGCATAAAGTCGAACACAGAATCCGCAGTCATTCACCGTGCACATAGTCGTTCACTGTGTCCACAGTCCTTCACTGGGCACAATGTAGTCCGCTGTTTGCACTGTCATTCACTGGGCACGACGTTGTCCACAGTGTCCGCAGCCATTCCCCGTGCACAATGTCATCCACTGTGTCCGCAGTCATTCACTGTGCACAATGTCACACAGTGTGTCCGCAGACATTCACTGTTTCAAATGTCGTACACTGTGTCCACATTCACTCACCGTGCTCAATGTCGTACACTGTGTACGCAGTCCTTTATTGTGCACAATGACGTACACTGTGTCCGCAGGACTTCACTGTGCCGAATGACGTACACTGTGTCCACAGTCATTCACCGCATGCAATGTCGTACACTGTGTCCGCTGTCATTCACCATACGCAAATTCATACACAGTGTCCAGTCCTTCACCGTGCACAATTTAGTACACTGTGTCCAGTCCTTCACCGTGTGAAATGTCGTACACAGTGTCCACAGTCCTTCATTGTGCACAATGTCGTCCACTGCTTCCGCAGACATTCACTCTGAACAATGTCATACACTGTGTCCGCAGTCATTCACTTTGCACAATGTTGTACACCGTGTCCACAGTCGTTCACCTTGCACAATGTCGTAAACCATGTCTGCAGTCATTCATCGTGCACATAGTCGTTCACTGTGTCCACAGTCCTTCACTGGGCACAATGTAGTCTGCTCTTTCCACTGTCATTCACTGGGCACGACGTTGTCCACTGTGTCCGCAGCCATTCCCCATGCACAATGTCATCCACTGTGTCCGCAGACATTCACTGTTTCAAATGTCGTACACTGTGTCCACATTCACTCACCGTGCTCAATGTCGTACACTGTGTACGCAGTCCTTTATTGTGCACAATGACGTACACTGTGTCCGCAGGACTTCACTGTGCCGAATGACGTACACTGTGTCCACAGTCATTCACCGCATGCAATGACGTACACTGTGTCCGCTGTCATTCACCATACGCAAATTCATACACAGTGTCCAGTCCTTCACCGTGCACAATGACGTACACTGTGTCCACAGTTATTCTCCATTAACAATGATGTACACAGTGTCTGCAGCCATTCTCCGTGCGCAATGTCATACACTGTGTCCACAGTCACTCACTGTGCACAAGGTCATCCACTGTGTCCACAGACATTTACTGTGTTGAATGTCATACACTGTGTCTGCAGTCATTCTCCGTGCACAATGTCGTACACAGTGTCCGCAGCCATTCCCCGTGCACAATGACGTCTACTGTGTCCGCAGTCATTCACCGGGCATAAAGTCGAACACAGAATCAGCAGTCATTCACCGTGCACATAGTCGTTCACTGTGTCCACAGTCCTTCACTGGGCACAATGTAGTCCGCTGTTTCCACTGTCATTCACTGGGCACGATGTTGTCCACAGTGTCCGCAGCCATTCCCTGTGCACAATGTCATCCACTGTGTCCACAGTCATTCACTGTGCACAATGTCATACACTGTGTCCGCAGACATTCACTGTTTCAAATGTCGTACACTGTGTCCACATTCACTCACCGTGCTCAATGTCGTACACTGTGTCCGCAGGACTTCACTGTGCCGAATGACGTACACTGTGTCCACAGTCATTCACCGCATGCAATGACGTACACTATGTCCGCTGTCATTCACAATACGCAAATTCATACACAGTGTCCAGTCCTTCACCGAGCACAATTTAGTACACTGTGTCCAGTCCTTCACCGTGTGAAATGTCGTACACCGTGTCCACAGTCCTTCACGGTGCACAATGTCGTCCACTGCTTCCGCAGACATTCACTCTGCACAATGTCTGCAGTCATTCACCTTGCACAATGTTGTATACAGTGTCCGCAGTCGTTCACTTTGCACAATGTTGTACACCGTGTCCACAGTCGCTCACCTTGCACAATGTCGTAAACCGTGTCTGCAGTCATTCAACGTGCACAATATCGTACACTGTGTCCACAGTCATTCTCCATTAACAATGATTTACACAGTGTCTGCAGCCATTCTCCATGCGCAATGTCATACACTGTGTCCGCAGTCATTCATTGTGTCGAATGTCATACACTGTGTCCGCAGCCAGTCACAGTGCGCAATGTCATACACTGCGTCTGCTGTCATTCACCGTGAACAATGGCGTACGCTGTGTACGCAGTCACTCACAGTGTCTAATGTTGTACACTGTGTACGCAGTCCTTTATTGTGCACAATGACGTACACTGTGTCCGCAGTACTTCACTGTGCCGAATGATGTACACTGTGTCCACAGTCATTCACCGCATGCAATGACGTACACTGTGTCCGCTGTCATTCACCATATGCAAATTCATACACAGTGTCCAGTCCTTCACCGTGCACAATTTAGTACACTGTGTCCAGTCCTTCACGGTGTGAAATGTCGTACACCGTGTCTACAGTCCTTCACGGTGCACAATGTCGTCCACTGCTTCCGCAGACATTCACTCTGCACAATGTCATACACTGTGTCTGCAGTTATTCACCTTGCACATTGTTGTATACCGTGTCCGCAGTCGTTCAACGTGCACAATTTCGTACACTGTGTCGGCAGTCATTCACCATGCACAATGTCGTAAACCGTGTCTTCAGTCATTCAAAGTGCACAATGTCATACACTGTGTCCGCAGTCATTTACTGTGTCGAATGTCATACACTGTGTCTGCAGTCATTCTCCATGCACAATGTTGTACACAGTGTCCGCAGCCATTCCCCGTGCACAATGATGTCCTCTGTGTCCGCAGTCATTCACCGGGCATAAAGTCGAACACAGAATCCGCAGTCATTCACCGTGCACATAGTCGTTCACTGTGTCCACAGTCCTTCACTGGGCACAATGTAGTCCGCTGTTTCCATTGTCATTCACTGGGCATGACGTTGTCCACTGTGTCCACAGTCATTCACTGTGCACAATGTCGTACACTGTGTCCGCAGTCAGTCACTGTGCGCAATGTCATACACTGTGTCTGCTGTCATTCACCGTGCGCAAAGTCGTACACTGTGTCTGCTGTCATTCACCGTGCGCAAAGTCGTACACATGTGTCCGCAGTCATTCACAGTTTCGAATGTCGTACGCTGTGTCTGCAGTCATTCAACGTGCACAATGTCGTCGACTGTTTCCACAGTCGTTCACTAGGCACAATGTCATCCACTGTGTCCGCAGTCATTCAACGTGCACAATATCGTACACTGTATCCGCAGTCGTTCACCGTACACAATGTCGTACACTGTGTCTGCAGTCACTCACCGTGCGCAATGACGTACACAGTGTCCACAGTCATTCTCCATTAACAATGACGTACACAGTGTCTGCAGTCATTCTCCGTGCGCAATGTCATACACTGTGTCCACTGTCACTCACTGTGCACAAGGTCATCCACTGTGTCCGCAGTCATTGACTGTGTCAGATGTCGTACACTGTGTCTGTAGTCATTCTCCATTTACAATGTCATCCTGTGTCCGCAGTCATTCACTGTACACAATGTCGTACACTGTGTCCGCATTCACTCACCGTGCTCAATGTCGTACACTGTGTACGCAGTCCTTTATTGTGCACAATGACGTACACTGTGTCCGCAGTACTTCACTGTGCCGAATGACGTACACTGTGTCCACAGTCATTCACCGCATGCAATGTCGTAAACTGTGTCCGCAGTCATTCACCGTGCACAATGTCGTACACCGTGTCCGCAGTCATTCAACGTGCATAATATTGTACACTGTATCCGAAGTCGTTCACCATACACAATGTCGTACACTGTGTCTGCAGTCATTCTCCATTAACAATGACGTACACAGTGTCTGTAGTCATTCTCCGTGCGCAATGTCATACACTGTGTCCGCAGTCACTCACTGTGCACAAGGTCATCCACTGTGTCCGCAGTCATTGACTGTGTCAGATGTCGTACACTGTGTCTGTAGTCATTCTCCATGTACAATGTTGTACACTGTGTCCGCAGCCATTCACCGTGCACAATGACGTACACTGTGTCCGCAGACATTCACCGTGCATAAAGTCAAACACAGAGTCCGCAGCCATTCACAGCGCACAATGACGTACACTGTGTCCGAGGTCATTCACCATGTACAATGTCATCCACTGTGTCCGCAGTCATTGACTGTGTCGAATGTCGTACACTGTGTCCGCAGACATTCACCGTGTCAAATGTCGTAAACTGTGTCCGCAGTCACTCACCGTGCTCAATGTCGTACACTGTGTACGCAGTCCTTTATTGTGCACAATGACGTACACTGTGTCCGCAGTACTTCACTGTGCCGAATGACGTACACTGTGTCCGCTGTCATTCACCGTACGCAAATACATACACAGAGTCCAGTCCTTCACCGTCCACAATATAGTACACTGTGTCCAGTCCTTCACCATGTGAAATGTCGTACACCGTGTCCACAGTCCTTCACGGTGCACAATGTCGTCCACTGCTTCCGCAGACATTCACTCTGCACAATATCATATACTGTGTCCGCAGTCATTCACCTTGCACAATGTTGTACACCGTGTCCGCAGTCGTTCAACGTGCACAATTTCGTACACTGTGTCCGCAGTCCTTTATTGTGCACAATGACGTACACTGTGTCCGCAGTACTTCACTGTGCCGAATGACGTACACTGTGTCCACAGTCATTCACCGCATGCAATGACGTACACTGTGTCCGCTGTCATTCACCATACGCAAATTCATACACAGTGTCCAGTGCTTCACTGTGCACAATGTCGTACACTGTGTCCGCAGTCACTCTCTGTGCGCAATGTCATACACTGTGTCTGCTGTCATTCACCGTGCGCAAAGTCGTACACTGTGTCCGCAGACATTCACTGTTTTGAATGTCGTACACTGTGTCTGCAAACACTCACCGTGCACAATGGCGTACGCTGTGTCCGCAGTCACTCACAGTGTGTAATGTCGTACACTGTGTACGCAGTCCTTTATTGTGCACAATGACGTACACTGTGTCCGCAGTACTTCACTGTGCCGAATGATGTACAGTGTCCACAGTCATTCAACACATGCAATGTTGTACACTGTGTCTGTACACTGTGTCCGCTGCCATTCACCGTATGCAAATTCGTACACTGTGTCCGGTCCTTCACCGTGCATAATTTAGTACACTGTGTCCAGTCCTTCACCGTGTGAAATGTCGTACACCGTGTCCACAGTCCTTCATGGTGCACCATGTCGTCCACTGCTTCCGCAGTCATTCACTCTGCACAATGTCGTCCACTGTGTCCGCAGACATTCACTGTGTCGAATGTCGTACACTGTGTCCGCAGTCAGTCACAGTGCGCAATGTCATACACTGTGTCTGCTGTCATTCACCGTGCGCAAAGTCGTACACTGTGTCTGCTGTCATTCACCGTGCGCAAAGTCGTACACATGTGTCCGCAGACATTCCCTGTTTCGAATGTCGTACGCTGTGTCTGCAGTCATTCAACGTGCACAATGTCGTCGACTGTTTCCACAGTCATTCACTAGGCACAATGTCATCCACTGTGTCCGCAGTCATTCAACGTGCACAATATCGTACACTGTATCCGCAGTCATTCACCGTACACAATGTCGTACACTGTGTCTGCAGTCACTCACCGTGCGCAATGTCGTACACAGTGTCCACAGTCATTCTTCATTAACAATGATGTACACAGTGTCTGCAGTCATTCTCCGTGCGCAATGTCATACACTGTGTCCGCAGTCACTCACTGTGCACAAGGTCATCCACTGTGTCCGCAGTCATTGACTGTGTCAGATGTCGTACACTGTGTCTGTAGTCATTCTCCATGTACAATGTCATCCTGTGTCCACAGTCATTCACCGCATGCAATGATGTACACTGTGTCCGCTGTCATTCACCGCATGCAATGACGTACACTGTGTCCGCTGTCATTCACCATACGCAAATTCATACACAGTGTCCAGTCCTTCACCGTGCACAATTTAGTACACTGTGTCCAGTCCTTCACCGTGTGAAATGTCGTCCACTGCTTCCGCAGACATTCACTCTGCACAATGTCATACACTGTGTCTGCAGTTATTCACCTTGCACATTGTTGTATACAGTGTCCGCAGCCATTCCCCGTGCACAATGTCGTACACTGTGTCCGCAGTCATTCTCCATTAACAATTTCGTACACTGTGTCCGCAGTCGTTCAACGTGCACAATGTTGAACGCTTTGTCTGCAGTCCTTCACTAGGCGCAAAGTCATCCACTGTGTCCGCAGCCATTTACTGTGTCGAATGTCGTACACTGTGTCCGCAGTCAGTACCGTGCACAATGTCGTACACTGTGTCCGCAGTCATTCACTATCCACAAGATCATAGACTGTGTCCACAGTCATTCTCCATTAACAATGACGTACACAGTGTCTGCAGTCACTCACTGTGCACAATGTAGTACACTATGTCCGCAGTCCTTCACTGTGCGCAATGTAGTACACTGTCTCCAGTCCTTTACCGTACACAATGTTGTCCTCTGTGTCCGCAGTCATTCACCGGGCATAAAGTCGAACACAGAATCCGCAGTCATTCACCGTGCACATAGTCGTTCACTGTGTCCACAGTCCTTCACTGGGCACAATGTAGTCCGCTGTTTGCACTGTCATTCACTGGGCACGACGTTGTCCACAGTGTCCGCAGCCATTCCCCGTGCACAATGTCATCCACTGTGTCCGCAGTCATTCACTGTGCACAATGTCACACACTGTGTCCGCAGACATTCACTGTTTCAAATGTCGTACACTGTGTCCACATTCACTCACCGTGCTCAATGTCGTACACTGTGTACGCAGTCCTTTATTGTGCACAATGACGTACACTGTGTCCGCAGGACTTCACTGTGCCGAATGACGTACACTGTGTCCACAGTCATTCACCGCATGCAATGACGTACACTGTGTCCGCTGTCATTCACCATACGCAAATTCATACACAGTGTCCAGTCCTTCACCGTGCACAATTTAGTACACTGTGTCCAGTCCTTCACCGTGTGAAATGTCGTACACTGTGTCCACAGTCCTTCATTGTACACAATGTCGTCCACTGCTTCCGCAGACATTCACTCTGAACAATGTCATACACTGTGTCCGCAGTCATTCACTTTGCACAATGTTGTACACCGTGTCCACAGTCGTTCACCTTGCACAATGTCGTAAACCATGTCTGCAGTCATTCAACGTGCACATAGTCGTTCACTGTGTCCACAGTCCTTCACTGGGCACAATGTAGTCTGCTCTTTCCACTGTCATTCACTGGGCACGACGTTGTCCACTGTGTCCGCAGCCATTCCCCATGCACAATGTCATCCACTGTGTCCGCAGACATTCACTGTTTCAAATGTCGTACACTGTGTCCACATTCACTCACCGTGCTCAATGTCGTACACTGTGTACGCAGTCCTTTATTGTGCACAATGACGTACACTGTGTCCGCAGGACTTCACTGTGCCGAATGACGTACACTGTGTCCACAGTCATTCACCGCATGCAATGACGTACACTGTGTCCGCTGTCATTCACCATACGCAAATTCATACACAGTGTCCAGTCCTTCACCGTGCACAATGACGTACACTGTGTCCACAGTTATTCTCCATTAACAATGATGTACACAGTGTCTGCAGCCATTCTCCGTGCGCAATGTCATACACTGTGTCCACAGTCACTCACTGTGCACAAGGTCATCCACTGTGTCCACAGTCATTTACTGTGTTGAATGTCATACACTGTGTCTGCAGTCATTCTCCGTGCACAATGTCGTACACAGTGTCCGCAGCCATTCCCCGTGCACAATGACGTCTACTGTGTCCGCAGTCATTCACCGGGCATAAAGTCGAACACAGAATCCGCAGTCATTCACCGTGCACATAGTCGTTCACTGTGTCCACAGTCCTTCACTGGGCACAATGTAGTCCGCTGTTTCCATTGTCATTCACTGGGCATGACGTTGTCCACTGTGTCCACAGTCATTCACTGTGCACAATGTCGTACACTGTGTCCGCAGTCAGTCACTGTGCGCAATGTCATACACTGTGTCTGCTGTCATTCACCGTGCGCAAAGTCGTACACTGTGTCTGCTGTCATTCACCGTGCGCAAAGTCGTACACATGTGTCCGCAGTCATTCACAGTTTCGAATGTCGTACGCTGTGTCTGCAGTCATTCAACGTGCACAATGTCGTCGACTGTTTCCACAGTCGTTCACTAGGCACAATGTCATCCACTGTGTCCGCAGTCATTCAACGTGCACAATATCGTACACTGTATCCGCAGTCGTTCACCGTACACAATGTCGTACACTGTGTCTGCAGTCACTCACCGTGCGCAATGACGTACACAGTGTCCACAGTCATTCTCCATTAACAATGACGTACACAGTGTCTGCAGTCATTCTCCGTGCGCAATGTCATACACTGTGTCCACTGTCACTCACTGTGCACAAGGTCATCCACTGTGTCCGCAGTCATTGACTGTGTCAGATGTCGTACACTGTGTCTGTAGTCATTCTCCATTTACAATGTCATCCTGTGTCCGCAGTCATTCACTGTACACAATGTCGTACACTGTGTCCGCATTCACTCACCGTGCTCAATGTCGTACACTGTGTACGCAGTCCTTTATTGTGCACAATGACGTACACTGTGTCCGCAGTACTTCACTGTGCCGAATGACGTACACTGTGTCCACAGTCATTCACCGCATGCAATGTCGTAAACTGTGTCCGCAGTCATTCACCGTGCACAATGTCGTACACCGTGTCCGCAGTCATTCAACGTGCATAATATTGTACACTGTATCCGAAGTCGTTCACCATACACAATGTCGTACACTGTGTCTGCAGTCATTCTCCATTAACAATGACGTACACAGTGTCTGTAGTCATTCTCCGTGCGCAATGTCATACACTGTGTCCGCAGTCACTCACTGTGCACAAGGTCATCCACTGTGTCCGCAGTCATTGACTGTGTCAGATGTCGTACACTGTGTCTGTAGTCATTCTCCATGTACAATGTTGTACACTGTGTCCGCAGCCATTCACCGTGCACAATGACGTACACTGTGTCCGCAGACATTCACCGTGCATAAAGTCAAACACAGAGTCCGCAGCCATTCACAGCGCACAATGACGTACACTGTGTCCGAGGTCATTCACCATGTACAATGTCATCCACTGTGTCCGCAGTCATTGACTGTGTCGAATGTCGTACACTGTGTCCGCAGACATTCACCGTGTCAAATGTCGTAAACTGTGTCCGCAGTCACTCACCGTGCTCAATGTCGTACACTGTGTACGCAGTCCTTTATTGTGCACAATGACGTACACTGTGTCCGCAGTACTTCACTGTGCCGAATGACGTACACTGTGTCCGCTGTCATTCACCGTACGCAAATACATACACAGAGTCCAGTCCTTCACCGTCCACAATATAGTACACTGTGTCCAGTCCTTCACCATGTGAAATGTCGTACACCGTGTCCACAGTCCTTCACGGTGCACAATGTCGTCCACTGCTTCCGCAGACATTCACTCTGCACAATATCATATACTGTGTCCGCAGTCATTCACCTTGCACAATGTTGTACACCGTGTCCGCAGTCGTTCAACGTGCACAATTTCGTACACTGTGTCCGCAGTCCTTTATTGTGCACAATGACGTACACTGTGTCCGCAGTACTTCACTGTGCCGAATGACGTACACTGTGTCCACAGTCATTCACCGCATGCAATGACGTACACTGTGTCCGCTGTCATTCACCATACGCAAATTCATACACAGTGTCCAGTGCTTCACTGTGCACAATGTCGTACACTGTGTCCGCAGTCACTCTCTGTGCGCAATGTCATACACTGTGTCTGCTGTCATTCACCGTGCGCAAAGTCGTACACTGTGTCCGCAGACATTCACTGTTTTGAATGTCGTACACTGTGTCTGCAAACACTCACCGTGCACAATGGCGTACGCTGTGTCCGCAGTCACTCACAGTGTGTAATGTCGTACACTGTGTACGCAGTCCTTTATTGTGCACAATGACGTACACTGTGTCCGCAGTACTTCACTGTGCCGAATGATGTACAGTGTCCACAGTCATTCAACACATGCAATGTTGTACACTGTGTCTGTACACTGTGTCCGCTGCCATTCACCGTATGCAAATTCGTACACTGTGTCCGGTCCTTCACCGTGCATAATTTAGTACACTGTGTCCAGTCCTTCACCGTGTGAAATGTCGTACACCGTGTCCACAGTCCTTCATGGTGCACCATGTCGTCCACTGCTTCCGCAGTCATTCACTCTGCACAATGTCGTCCACTGTGTCCGCAGACATTCACTGTGTCGAATGTCGTACACTGTGTCCGCAGTCAGTCACAGTGCGCAATGTCATACACTGTGTCTGCTGTCATTCACCGTGCGCAAAGTCGTACACTGTGTCTGCTGTCATTCACCGTGCGCAAAGTCGTACACATGTGTCCGCAGACATTCCCTGTTTCGAATGTCGTACGCTGTGTCTGCAGTCATTCAACGTGCACAATGTCGTCGACTGTTTCCACAGTCATTCACTAGGCACAATGTCATCCACTGTGTCCGCAGTCATTCAACGTGCACAATATCGTACACTGTATCCGCAGTCATTCACCGTACACAATGTCGTACACTGTGTCTGCAGTCACTCACCGTGCGCAATGTCGTACACAGTGTCCACAGTCATTCTTCATTAACAATGATGTACACAGTGTCTGCAGTCATTCTCCGTGCGCAATGTCATACACTGTGTCCGCAGTCACTCACTGTGCACAAGGTCATCCACTGTGTCCGCAGTCATTGACTGTGTCAGATGTCGTACACTGTGTCTGTAGTCATTCTCCATGTACAATGTCATCCTGTGTCCACAGTCATTCACCGCATGCAATGATGTACACTGTGTCCGCTGTCATTCACCGCATGCAATGACGTACACTGTGTCCGCTGTCATTCACCATACGCAAATTCATACACAGTGTCCAGTCCTTCACCGTGCACAATTTAGTACACTGTGTCCAGTCCTTCACCGTGTGAAATGTCGTCCACTGCTTCCGCAGACATTCACTCTGCACAATGTCATACACTGTGTCTGCAGTTATTCACCTTGCACATTGTTGTATACAGTGTCCGCAGCCATTCCCCGTGCACAATGTCGTACACTGTGTCCGCAGTCATTCTCCATTAACAATTTCGTACACTGTGTCCGCAGTCATTCAACGTGCACAATGTTGAACGCTTTGTCTGCAGTCCTTCACTAGGCGCAAAGTCATCCACTGTGTCCGCAGCCATTTACTGTGTCGAATGTCGTACACTGTGTCCGCAGTCAGTACCGTGCACAATGTCGTACACTGTGTCCGCAGTCATTCACCATCCACAAGATCATAGACTGTGTCCACAGTCATTCTCCATTAACAATGACGTACACAGTGTCTGCAGTCACTCACTGTGCACAATGTAGTACACTATGTCCGCAGTCCTTCACTGTGCGCAATGTAGTACACTGTCTCCAGTCCTTTACCGTACACAATGTTGTCCTCTGTGTCCGCAGTCATTCACCGGGCATAAAGTCGAACACAGAATCCGCAGTCATTCACCGTGCACATAGTCGTTCACTGTGTCCACAGTCCTTCACTGGGCACAATGTAGTCCGCTGTTTGCACTGTCATTCACTGGGCACGACGTTGTCCACAGTGTCCGCAGCCATTCCCCGTGCACAATGTCATCCACTGTGTCCGCAGTCATTCACTGTGCACAATGTCACACACTGTGTCCGCAGACATTCACTGTTTCAAATGTCGTACACTGTGTCCACATTCACTCACCGTGCTCAATGTCGTACACTGTGTACGCAGTCCTTTATTGTGCACAATGACGTACACTGTGTCCGCAGGACTTCACTGTGCCGAATGACGTACACTGTGTCCACAGTCATTCACCGCATGCAATGACGTACACTGTGTCCGCTGTCATTCACCATACGCAAATTCATACACAGTGTCCAGTCCTTCACCGTGCACAATTTAGTACACTGTGTCCAGTCCTTCACCGTGTGAAATGTCGTACACTGTGTCCACAGTCCTTCATTGTACACAATGTCGTCCACTGCTTCCGCAGACATTCACTCTGAACAATGTCATACACTGTGTCCGCAGTCATTCACTTTGCACAATGTTGTACACCGTGTCCACAGTCGTTCACCTTGCACAATGTCGTAAACCATGTCTGCAGTCATTCAACGTGCACATAGTCGTTCACTGTGTCCACAGTCCTTCACTGGGCACAATGTAGTCTGCTCTTTCCACTGTCATTCACTGGGCACGACGTTGTCCACTGTGTCCGCAGCCATTCCCCATGCACAATGTCATCCACTGTGTCCGCAGACATTCACTGTTTCAAATGTCGTACACTGTGTCCACATTCACTCACCGTGCTCAATGTCGTACACTGTGTACGCAGTCCTTTATTGTGCACAATGACGTACACTGTGTCCGCAGGACTTCACTGTGCCGAATGACGTACACTGTGTCCACAGTCATTCACCGCATGCAATGACGTACACTGTGTCCGCTGTCATTCACCATACGCAAATTCATACACAGTGTCCAGTCCTTCACCGTGCACAATGACGTACACTGTGTCCACAGTTATTCTCCATTAACAATGATGTACACAGTGTCTGCAGCCATTCTCCGTGCGCAATGTCATACACTGTGTCCACAGTCACTCACTGTGCACAAGGTCATCCACTGTGTCCACAGTCATTTACTGTGTTGAATGTCATACACTGTGTCTGCAGTCATTCTCCGTGCACAATGTCGTACACAGTGTCCGCAGCCATTCCCCGTGCACAATGACGTCTACTGTGTCCGCAGTCATTCACCGGGCATAAAGTCGAACACAGAATCTGCAGTCATTCACCGTGCACATAGTCGTTCACTGTGTCCACAGTCCTTCACTGGGCACAATGTAGTCCGCTGTTTCCACTGTCATTCACTGGGCACGATGTTGTCCACAGTGTCCGCAGCCATTCCCTGTGCACAATGTCATCCACTGTGTCCACAGTCATTCACTGTGCACAATGTCATACACTGTGTCCGCAGACATTCACTGTTTCAAATGTCGTACACTGTGTCCACATTCACTCACCGTGCTCAATGTCGTACACTGTGTACGCAGTCCTTTATTGTGCACAATGACGTACACTGTGTCCGCAGGACTTCACTGTGCCGAATGACGTACACTGTGTCCACAGTCATTCACCTTGCACAATGTTGTATACAGTGTCCGCAGTCGTTCACTTTGCACAATGTTGTACACCGTGTCCACAGTCGCTCACCTTGCACAATGTCGTAAACCGTGTCTGCAGTCATTCAACGTGCACAATATCGTACACTGTGTCCACAGTCATTCTCCATTAACAATGATTTACATAGTGTCTGCAGCCATTCTCCATGCGCAATGTCATACACTGTGTCCGCAGTCATTCATTGTGTCGAATGTCATACACTGTGTCCGCAGCCAGTCACAGTGCGCAATGTCATACACTGCGTCTGCTGTCATTCACCGTGAACAATGGCGTACGCTGTGTACGCAGTCACTCACAGTGTCTAATGTTGTACACTGTGTACGCAGTCCTTTATTGTGCACAATGACGTACACTGTGTCCGCAGTACTTCACTGTGCCGAATGACGTACACTGTGTCCACAGTCATTCACCGCATGCAATGACGTACACTGTGTCCGCTGTCATTCACCATATGCAAATTCATACACAGTGTCCAGTCCTTCACCGTGCACAATTTAGTACACTGTGTCCAGTCCTTCACGGTGTGAAATGTCGTACACCGTGTCTACAGTCCTTCACGGTGCACAATGTCGTCCACTGCTTCCGCAGACATTCACTCTGCACAATGTCATACACTGTGTCTGCAGTTATTCACCTTGCACATTGTTGTATACCGTGTCCGCAGTCGTTCAACGTGCACAATTTCGTACACTGTGTCGGCAGTCATTCACCATGCACAATGTCGTAAACCGTGTCTTCAGTCATTCAAAGTGCACAATGTCATACACTGTGTCCGCAGTCATTTACTGTGTCGAATGTCATACACTGTGTCTGCAGTCATTCTCCATGCACAATGTTGTACACAGTGTCCGCAGCCATTCCCCGTGCACAATGATGTCCTCTGTGTCCGCAGTCATTCACCGGGCATAAAGTCGAACACAGAATCCGCAGTCATTCACCGTGCACATAGTCGTTCACTGTGTCCACAGTCCTTCACTGGGCACAATGTAGTCCACTGTTTCCATTGTCATTCACTGGGCATGACGTTGTCCACTGTGTCCACAGTCATTCACTGTGCACAATGTCGTACACTGTGTCCGCAGTCAGTCACTGTGCGCAATGTCATACACTGTGTCTGCTGTCATTCACCGTGCGCAAAGTCGTACACTGTGTCTGCTGTCATTCACCGTGCGCAAAGTCGTACACATGTGTCCGCAGTCATTCACAGTTTCGAATGTCGTACGCTGTGTCTGCAGTCATTCAACGTGCACAATGTCGTCGACTGTTTCCACAGTCGTTCACTAGGCACAATGTCATCCACTGTGTCCGCAGTCATTCAACGTGCACAATATCGTACACTGTATCCGCAGTCGTTCACCGTACACAATGTCGTACACTGTGTCTGCAGTCACTCACCGTGCGCAATGACGTACACAGTGTCCACAGTCATTCTCCATTAACAATGACGTACACAGTGTCTGCAGTCATGCTCCATGCGCAATGTCATACACTGTGTCCGCAGTCATTGACTGTGTCAGATGTCGTACACTGTGTCTGTAGTCATTCTCCATGTACAATGTCATCCTGTGTCCGCAGTCATTCACTGTACACAATGTCGTACACTGTGTCCGCATTCACTCACCGTGCTCAATGTCGTACACTGTGTACGCAGTCCTTTATTGTGCACAATGACGTACACTGTGTCCGCAGTACTTCACTGTGCCGAATGACGTACACTGTGTCCACAGTCATTCACCGCATGCAATGACGTACACTGTGTCCGCTGTCATTCACCATACGCAAATTCATACACAGTGTCCAGTCCTTCACCGTGCACAATTTAGTACACTGTGTCCAGTCCTTCACCGTGTGAAATGTCGTACACCGTGTCCACAGTCCTTCACGGTGCACAATGTCGTCCACTGCTTCCGCAGACATTCACTCTGCACAATATCATATACTGTGTCCGCAGTCATTCACCTTGCACAATGTTGTACACCGTGTCCGCAGTCGTTCAACGTGCACAATTTCGTACACTGTGTCCGCAGTCCTTTATTGTGCACAATGACGTACACTGTGTCCGCAGTACTTCACTGTGCCGAATGACGTACACTGTGTCCACAGTCATTCACCGCATGCAATGACGTACACTGTGTCCGCTGTCATTCACCATACGCAAATTCATACACAGTGTCCAGTGCTTCACTGTGCACAATGTCGTACACTGTGTCCGCAGTCACTCTCTGTGCGCAATGTCATAAACTGTGTCTGCTGTCATTCACCGTGCGCAAAGTCGTACACTGTGTCCGCAGACATTCACTGTTTTGAATGTCGTACACTGTGTCTGCAAACACTCACCGTGCACAATGGCGTACGCTGTGTCCGCAGTCACTCACAGTGTGTAATGTCGTACACTGTGTACGCAGTCCTTTATTGTGCACAATGACGTCTACTGTGTCCGCAGTCATTCACCGGGCATAAAGTCGAACACAGAATCCGCAGTCATTCACCGTGCACATAGTCGTTCACTGTGTCCACAGTCCTTCACTGGGCACAATGTAGTCCGCTGTTTCCACTGTCATTCACTGGGCACGATGTTGTCCACAGTGTCCGCAGCCATTCCCTGTGCACAATGTCATCCACTGTGTCCACAGTCATTCACTGTGCACAATGTCATACACTGTGTCCGCAGACATTCACTGTTTCAAATGTCGTACACTGTGTCCACATTCACTCACCGTGCTCAATGTCGTACACTGTGTCCGCAGGACTTCACTGTGCCGAATGACGTACACTGTGTCCACAGTCATTCACCGCATGCAATGACGTACACTATGTCCGCTGTCATTCACAATACGCAAATTCATACACAGTGTCCAGTCCTTCACCGAGCACAATTTAGTACACTGTGTCCAGACCTTCACCGTGTGAAATGTCGTACACCGTGTCCACAGTCCTTCACGGTGCACAATGTCGTCCACTGCTTCCGCAGACATTCACTCTGCACAATGTCTGCAGTCATTCACCTTGCACAATGTTGTATACAGTGTCCGCAGTCGTTCACTTTGCACAATGTTGTACACCGTGTCCACAGTCGCTCACCTTGCACAATGTCGTAAACCGTGTCTGCAGTCATTCAACGTGCACAATATCGTACACCGTGTCCACAGTCATTCTCCATTAACAATGATTTACACAGTGTCTGCAGCCATTCTCCATGCGCAATGTCATACACTGTGTCCGCAGTCATTCATTGTGTCGAATGTCATACACTGTGTCCGCAGCCAGTCACAGTGCGCAATGTCATACACTGCGTCTGCTGTCATTCACCGTGAACAATGGCGTACGCTGTGTACGCAGTCACTCACAGTGTCTAATGTTGTACACTGTGTACGCAGTCCTTTATTGTGCACAATGACGTACACTGTGTCCGCAGTACTTCACTGTGCCGAATGATGTACACTGTGTCCACAGTCATTCACCGCATGCAATGACGTACACTGTGTCCGCTGTCATTCACCATATGCAAATTCATACACAGTGTCCAGTCCTTCACCGTGCACAATTTAGTACACTGTGTCCAGTCCTTCACGGTGTGAAATGTCGTACACCGTGTCTACAGTCCTTCACGGTGCACAATGTCGTCCACTGCTTCCGCAGACATTCACTCTGCACAATGTCATACACTGTGTCTGCAGTTATTCACCTTGCACATTGTTGTATACCGTGTCCGCAGTCGTTCAACGTGCACAATTTCGTACACTGTGTCGGCAGTCATTCACCATGCACAATGTCGTAAACCGTGTCTTCAGTCATTCAAAGTGCACAATGTCATACACTGTGTCCGCAGTCATTTACTGTGTCGAATGTCATACACTGTGTCTGCAGTCATTCTCCATGCACAATGTTGTACACAGTGTCCGCAGCCATTCCCCGTGCACAATGATGTCCTCTGTGTCCGCAGTCATTCACCGGGCATAAAGTCGAACACAGAATCCGCAGTCATTCACCGTGCACATAGTCGTTCACTGTGTCCACAGTCCTTCACTGGGCACAATGTAGTCCGCTGTTTCCATTGTCATTCACTGGGCATGACGTTGTCCACTGTGTCCACAGTCATTCACTGTGCACAATGTCGTACACTGTGTCCGCAGTCAGTCACTGTGCGCAATGTCATACACTGTGTCTGCTGTCATTCACCGTGCGCAAAGTCGTACACTGTGTCTGCTGTCATTCACCGTGCGCAAAGTCGTACACATGTGTCCGCAGTCATTCACAGTTTCGAATGTCGTACGCTGTGTCTGCAGTCATTCAACGTGCACAATGTCGTCGACTGTTTCCACAGTCGTTCACTAGGCACAATGTCATCCACTGTGTCCGCAGTCATTCAACGTGCACAATATCGTACACTGTATCCGCAGTCGTTCACCGTACACAATGTCGTACACTGTGTCTGCAGTCACTCACCGTGCGCAATGATGTACACAGTGTCCACAGTCATTCTCCATTAACAATGACGTACACAGTGTCTGCAGTCATTCTCCGTGCGCAATGTCATACACTGTGTCCACAGTCACTCACTGTGCACAAGGTCATCCACTGTGTCCGCAGTCATTGACTGTGTCAGATGTCGTACACTGTGTCTGTAGTCATTCTCCATTTACAATGTCATCCTGTGTCCGCAGTCATTCACTGTACACAATGTCGTACACTGTGTCCGCATTCACTCACCGTGCTCAATGTCGTACACTGTGTACGCAGTCCTTTATTGTGCACAATGACGTACACTGTGTCCGCAGTACTTCACTGTGCCGAATGACGTACACTGTGTCCACAGTCATTCACCGCATGCAATGACGTACACTGTGTCCGCTGTCATTCACCATACGCAAATTCATACACAGTGTCCAGTCCTTCACCGTGCACAATTTAGTACACTGTGTCCAGTCCTTCACGGTGCACAATGTCGTCCACTGCTTCCGCAGACATTCACTCTGCACAATATCATATACTGTGTCCGCAGTCATTCACCTTGCACAATGTTGTACACCGTGTCCGCAGTCGTTCAACGTGCACAATTTCGTACACTGTGTCCGCAGTCCTTTATTGTGCACAATGACGTACACTGTGTCCGCAGTACTTCACTGTGCCGAATGACGTACACTGTGTCCACAGTCATTCACCGCATGCAATGACGTACACTGTGTCCGCTGTCATTCACCATACGCAAATTCATACACAGTGTCCAGTGCTTCACTGTGCACAATGTCGTACACTGTGTCCGCAGTCACTCTCTGTGCGCAATGTCATACACTGTGTCTGCTGTCATTCACCGTGCGCAAAGTCGTACACTGTGTCCGCAGACATTCACTGTTTTGAATGTCGTACACTGTGTCTGCAAACACTCACCGTGCACAATGGTGTATGCTGTGTCCGCAGTCACTCACAGTGTGTAATGTCGTACACTGTGTACGCAGTCCTTTATTGTGCACAATGACGTACACTGTGTCCGCAGTACTTCACTGTGCCGAATGATGTACAGTGTCCACAGTCATTCAACACATGCAATGTTGTACACTGTGTCTGTACACTGTGTCCGCTGCCATTCACCGTATGCAAATTCGTACACTGTGTCCGGTCCTTCACCGTGCATAATTTAGTACACTGTGTCCAGTCCTTCACCGTGTGAAATGTCGTACACCGTGTCCACAGTCCTTCATGGTGCACCATGTCGTCCACTGCTTCCGCAGTCATTCACTCTGCACAATGTCGTCCACTGTGTCCGCAGACATTCACTGTGTCGAATGTCGTACACTGTGTCCGCAGTCAGTCACAGTGCGCAATGTCATACACTGTGTCTGCTGTCATTCACCGTGCGCAAAGTCGTACACTGTGTCTGCTGTCATTCACCGTGCGCAAAGTCATACACATGTGTCCGCAGACATTCCCTGTTTCGAATGTCGTACGCTGTGTCTGCAGTCATTCAACGTGCACAATGTCGTCGACTGTTTCCACAGTCATTCACTAGGCACAATGTCATCCACTGTGTCCGCAGTCATTCAACGTGCACAATATCGTACACTGTATCCGCAGTCGTTCACCGTACACAATGTCGTACACTGTGTCTGCAGTCACTCACCGTGCGCAATGTCGTACACAGTGTCCACAGTCATTCTTCATTAACAATGATGTACACAGTGTCTGCAGTCATTCTCCGTGCGCAATGTCATACACTGTGTCCGCAGTCACTCACTGTGCACAAGGTCATCCACTGTGTCCGCAGTCATTGACTGTGTCAGATGTCGTACACTGTGTCTGTAGTCATTCTCCATGTACAATGTCATCCTGTGTCCGTAGTCATTCACTGTACACAATGTCGTACACTGTGTCCGCATTCACTCACCGTGCTCAATGTCGTACTCTGTGTCCACAGTCATTCACCGCATGCAATGATGTACACTGTGTCCGCTGTCATTCACCGCATGCAATGACGTACACTGTGTCCGCTGTCATTCACCATACGCAAATTCATACACAGTGTCCAGTCCTTCACCGTGCACAATTTAGTACACTGTGTCCAGTCCTTCACCGTGTGAAATGTCGTACACCGTGTCTACAGTCCTTCACGGTGCACAATGTCGTCCACTGCTTCCGCAGACATTCACTCTGCACAATGTCATACACTGTGTCTGCAGTTATTCACCTTGCACATTGTTGTATACAGTGTCCGCAGCCATTCCCCGTGCACAATGTCGTACACTGTGTCCGCAGTCATTCTCCATTAACAATTTCGTACACTGTGTCCGCAGTCGTTCAACGTGCACAATGTTGAACGCTTTGTCTGCAGTCCTTCACTAGGCGCAAAGTCATCCACTGTGTCCGCAGGCATTCACTGTGTCGAATGTCGTACACTGTGTCCGCAGTCAGTACCGTGCACAATGTCGTACACTGTGTCCGCAGTCATTCACCATCCACAAGATCATAGACTGTGTCCACAGTCATTCTCCATTAACAATGACGTACACAGTGTCTGCAGTCACTCACTGTGCACAATGTAGTACACTATGTCCGCAGTCCTTCACTGTGCGCAATGTAGTACACAGTCTCCAGTCCTTTACCGTACACAATGTTGTCCTCTGTGTCCGCAGTCATTCACCGGGCATAAAGTCGAACACAGAATCCGCAGTCATTCACCGTGCACATAGTCGTTCACTGTGTCCACAGTCCTTCACTGGGCACAATGTAGTCCGCTGTTTGCACTGTCATTCACTGGGCACGACGTTGTCCACAGTGTCCGCAGCCATTCCCCGTGCACAATGTCATCCACTGTGTCCGCAGTCATTCACTGTGCACAATGTCACACACTGTGTCCGCAGACATTCACTGTTTCAAATGTCGTACACTGTGTCCACATTCACTCACCGTGCTCAATGTCGTACACTGTGTACGCAGTCCTTTATTGTGCACAATGACGTACACTGTGTCCGCAGGACTTCACTGTGCCGAATGACGTACACTGTGTCCACAGTCATTCACCGCATGCAATGACGTACACTGTGTCCGCTGTCATTCACCATACGCAAATTCATACACAGTGTCCAGTCCTTCACCGTGCACAATTTAGTACACTGTGTCCAGTCCTTCACCGTGTGAAATGTCGTACACTGTGTCCACAGTCCTTCATTGTGCACAATGTCGTCCACTGCTTCCGCAGACATTCACTCTGAACAATGTCATACACTGTGTCCGCAGTCATTCACTTTGCACAATGTTGTACACCGTGTCCACAGTCGTTCACCTTGCACAATGTCGTAAACCATGTCTGCAGTCATTCAACGTGCACATAGTCGTTCACTGTGTCCACAGTCCTTCACTGGGCACAATGTAGTCTGCTCTTTCCACTGTCATTCACTGGGCACGACGTTGTCCACTGTGTCCGCAGCCATTCCCCATGCACAATGTCATCCACTGTGTCCGCAGACATTCACTGTTTCAAATGTCGTACACTGTGTCCACATTCACTCACCGTGCTCAATGTCGTACACTGTGTACGCAGTCCTTTATTGTGCACAATGACGTACACTGTGTCCGCAGGACTTCACTGTGCCGAATGACGTACACTGTGTCCACAGTCATTCACCGCATGCAATGACGTACACTGTGTCCGCTGTCATTCACCATACGCAAATTCATACACAGTGTCCAGTCCTTCACCGTGCACAATGACGTACACTGTGTCCACAGTTATTCTCCATTAACAATGATGTACACAGTGTCTGCAGCCATTCTCCGTGCGCAATGTCATACACTGTGTCCACAGTCACTCACTGTGCACAAGGTCATCCACTGTGTCCACAGTCATTTACTGTGTTGAATGTCATACACTGTGTCTGCAGTCATTCTCCGTGCACAATGTCGTACACAGTGTCCGCAGCCATTCCCCGTGCACAATGACGTCTACTGTGTCCGCAGTCATTCACCGGGCATAAAGTCGAACACAGAATCCGCAGTCATTCACCGTGCACATAGTCGTTCACTGTGTCCACAGTCCTTCACTGGGCACAATGTAGTCCGCTGTTTCCACTGTCATTCACTGGGCACGATGTTGTCCACAGTGTCCGCAGCCATTCCCTGTGCACAATGTCATCCACTGTGTCCACAGTCATTCACTGTGCACAATGTCATACACTGTGTCCGCAGACATTCACTGTTTCAAATGTCGTACACTGTGTCCACATTCACTCACCGTGCTCAATGTCGTACACTGTGTCCGCAGGACTTCACTGTGCCGAATGACGTACACTGTGTCCACAGTCATTCACCGCATGCAATGACGTACTCTATGTCCGCTGTCATTCACAATACGCAAATTCATACACAGTGTCCAGTCCTTCACCGCGCACAATTTAGTACACTGTGTCCAGTCCTTCACCGTGTGAAATGTCGTACACCGTGTCCACAGTCCTTCACGGTGCACAATGACGTCCACTGCTTCCGCAGACATTCACTCTGCACAATGTCTGCAGTCATTCACCTTGCACAATGTTGTATACAGTGTCCGCAGTCGTTCACTTTGCACAATGTTGTACACCGTGTCCACAGTCGCTCACCTTGCACAATGTCGTAAACCGTGTCTGCAGTCATTCAACGTGCACAATATCGTACACTGTGTCCACAGTCATTCTCCATTAACAATGATTTACACAGTGTCTGCAGCCATTCTCCATGCGCAATGTCATACACTGTGTCCGCAGTCATTCATTGTGTCGAATGTCATACACTGTGTCCGCAGCCAGTCACAGTGCGCAATGTCATACACTGCGTCTGCTGTCATTCACCGTGTACAATGGCGTACGCTGTGTACGCAGTCACTCACAGTGTCTAATGTTGTACACTGTGTACGCAGTCCTTTATTGTGCACAATGACGTACACTGTGTCCGCAGTACTTCACTGTGCCGAATGATGTACACTGTGTCCATAGTCATTCACCGCATGCAATGACGTACACTGTGTCCGCTGTCATTCACCATACGCAAATTCATACACAGTGTCCAGTCCTTCACCGTGCACAATTTAGTACACTGTGTCCAGTCCTTCACCGTGTGAAATGTCGTACACCGTGTCCACAGTCCTTCACGGTGCACAATGTCGTCCACTGCTTCCACAGACATTCACTCTGCACAATATCATATACTGTGTCCGCAGTCATTCACCTTGCACAATGTTGTACACCGTGTCCGCAGTCGTTCAACGTGCACAATTTCGTACACTGTGTCCGCAGTCCTTTATTGTGCACAATGACGTACACTGTGTCCGCAGTACTTCACTGTGCCGAATGACGTACACTGTGTCCACAGTCATTCACCGCATGCAATGACGTACACTGTGTCCGCTGTCATTCACCATACGCAAATTCATACACAGTGTCCAGTGCTTCACTGTGCACAATGTCGTACACTGTGTCCGCAGTCACTCTCTGTGCGCAATGTCATACACTGTGTCTGCTGTCATTCACCGTGCGCAAAGTCGTACACTGTGTCCGCAGACATTCACTGTTTTGAATGTCGTACACTGTGTCTGCAAACACTCACCGTGCACAATGGCGTACGCTGTGTCCGCAGTCACTCACAGTGTGTAATGTCGTACACTGTGTACGCAGTCCTTTATTGTGCACAATGACGTACACTGTGTCCGCAGTACTTCACTGTGCCGAATGATGTACAGTGTCCACAGTCATTCAACACATGCAATGTTGTACACTGTGTCTGTACACTGTGTCCGCTGCCATTCACCGTATGCAAATTCGTACACTGTGTCCGGTCCTTCACCGTGCATAATTTAGTACACTGTGTCCAGTCCTTCACCGTGTGAAATGTCGTACACCGTGTCCACAGTCCTTCATGGTGCATCATGTCGTCCACTGCTTCCGCAGTCATTCACTCTGCACAATGTCGTCCACTGTGTCCGCAGACATTCACTGTGTCGAATGTCGTACACTGTGTCCGCAGTCAGTCACAGTGCGCAATGTCATACACTGTGTCTGCTGTCATTCACCGTGCGCAAAGTCATACACATGTGTCCGCAGACATTCCCTGTTTCGAATGTCGTACGCTGTGTCTGCAGTCATTCAACGTGCACAATGTCGTCGACTGTTTCCACAGTCATTCACTAGGCACAATGTCATCCACTGTGTCCGCAGTCATTCAACGTGCACAATATCGTACACTGTATCCGCAGTCGTTCACCGTACACAATGTCGTACACTGTGTCTGCAGTCACTCACCGTGCGCAATGTCGTACACAGTGTCCACAGTCATTCTTCATTAACAATGATGTACACAGTGTCTGCAGTCATTCTCCGTGCGCAATGTCATACACTGTGTCCGCAGTCACTCACTGTGCACAAGGTCATCCACTGTGTCCGCAGTCATTGACTGTGTCAGATGTCGTACACTGTGTCTGTAGTCATTCTCCATGTACAATGTCATCCTGTGTCCGTAGTCATTCACTGTACACAATGTCGTACACTGTGTCCGCATTCACTCACCGTGCTCAATGTCGTACACTGTGTCCACAGTCATTCACCGCATGCAATGATGTACACTGTGTCCGCTGTCATTCACCGCATGCAATGACGTACACTGTGTCCGCTGTCATTCACCATACGCAAATTCATACACAGTGTCCAGTCCTTCACCGTGCACAATTTAGTACACTGTGTCCAGTCCTTCACCGTGTGAAATGTCGTACACCGTGTCTACAGTCCTTCACGGTGCACAATGTCGTCCACTGCTTCCGCAGACATTCACTCTGCACAATGTCTGCAGTCATTCACCTTGCACAATGTTGTATACAGTGTCCGCAGTCGTTCACTTTGCACAATGTTGTACACTGTGTCCACAGTCGCTCACCTTGCACAATGTCGTAAACCGTGTCTGCAGTCATTCAACGTGCACAATATCGTACACTGTGTCCACAGTCATTCTCCATTAACAATGATTTACACAGTGTCTGCAGCCATTCTCCATGCGCAATGTCATACACTGTGTCCGCAGTCATTCATTGTGTCGAATGTCATACACTGTGTCCGCAGCCAGTCACAGTGCGCAATGTCATACACTGCGTCTGCTGTCATTCACCGTGTACAATGGCGTACGCTGTGTACGCAGTCACTCACAGTGTCTAATGTTGTACACTGTGTACGCAGTCCTTTATTGTGCACAATGACGTACACTGTGTCCGCAGTACTTCACTGTGCCGAATGATGTACACTGTGTCCATAGTCATTCACCGCATGCAATGACGTACACTGTGTCCGCTGTCATTCACCATACGCAAATTCATACACAGTGTCCAGTCCTTCACCATGCACAATTTAGTACACTGTGTCCAGTCCTTCACCGTGTGAAATGTCGTACACCGTGTCCACAGTCCTTCACGGTGCACAATGTCGTCCACTGCTTCCACAGACATTCACTCTGCACAATATCATATACTGTGTCTGCAGTCATTCACCTTGCACAATGTTGTACACCGTGTCCGCAGTCGTTCAACGTGCACAATTTCGTACACTGTGTCCGCAGTCCTTTATTGTGCACAATGACGTACACTGTGTCCGCAGTACTTCACTGTGCCGAATGACGTACACTGTGTCCACAGTCATTCACCGCATGCAATGACGTACACTGTGTCCGCTGTCATTCACCATACGCAAATTCATACACAGTGTCCAGTGCTTCACTGTGCACAATGTCGTACACTGTGTCCGCAGTCACTCTCTGTGCGCAATGTCATACACTGTGTCTGCTGTCATTCACCGTGCGCAAAGTCGTACACTGTGTCCGCAGACATTCACTGTTTTGAATGTCGTACACTGTGTCTGCAAACACTCACCGTGCACAATGGCGTACGCTGTGTCCGCAGTCACTCACAGTGTGTAATGTCGTACACTGTGTACGCAGTCCTTTATTGTGCACAATGACGTACACTGTGTCCGCAGTACTTCACTGTGCCGAATGATGTACAGTGTCCACAGTCATTCAACACATGCAATGTTGTACACTGTGTCTGTACACTGTGTCCGCTGCCATTCACCGTATGCAAATTCGTACACTGTGTCCGGTCCTTCACCGTGCATAATTTAGTACACTGTGTCCAGTCCTTCACCGTGTGAAATGTCGTACACCGTGTCCACAGTCCTTCATGGTGCATCATGTCGTCCACTGCTTCCGCAGTCATTCACTCTGCACAATGTCGTCCACTGTGTCCGCAGACATTCACTGTGTCGAATGTCGTACACTGTGTCCGCAGTCAGTCACAGTGCGCAATGTCATACACTGTGTCTGCTGTCATTCACCGTGCGCAAAGTCATACACATGTGTCCGCAGACATTCCCTGTTTCGAATGTCGTACGCTGTGTCTGCAGTCATTCAACGTGCACAATGTCGTCGACTGTTTCCACAGTCATTCACTAGGCACAATGTCATCCACTGTGTCCGCAGTCATTCAACGTGCACAATATCGTACACTGTATCCGCAGTCGTTCACCGTACACAATGTCGTACACTGTGTCTGCAGTCACTCACCGTGCGCAATGTCGTACACAGTGTCCACAGTCATTCTTCATTAACAATGATGTACACAGTGTCTGCAGTCATTCTCCGTGCGCAATGTCATACACTGTGTCCGCAGTCACTCACTGTGCACAAGGTCATCCACTGTGTCCGCAGTCATTGACTGTGTCAGATGTCGTACACTGTGTCTGTAGTCATTCTCCATGTACAATGTCATCCTGTGTCCGTAGTCATTCACTGTACACAATGTCGTACACTGTGTCCGCATTCACTCACCGTGCTCAATGTCGTACACTGTGTCCACAGTCATTCACCGCATGCAATGATGTACACTGTGTCCGCTGTCATTCACCGCATGCAATGACGTACACTGTGTCCGCTGTCATTCACCATACGCAAATTCATACACAGTGTCCAGTCCTTCACCGTGCACAATTTAGTACACTGTGTCCAGTCCTTCACCGTGTGAAATGTCGTACACCGTGTCTACAGTCCTTCACGGTGCACAATGTCGTCCACTGCTTCCGCAGACATTCACTCTGCACAATGTCATACACTGTGTCTGCAGTTATTCACCTTGCACATTGTTGTATACAGTGTCCGCAGCCATTCCCCGTGCACAATGTCGTACACTGTGTCCGCAGTCATTCTCCATTAACAATTTCGTACACTGTGTCCGCAGTCGTTCAACGTGCACAATGTTGAACGCTTTGTCTGCAGTCCTTCACTAGGCGCAAAGTCATCCACTGTGTCCGCAGGCATTCACTGTGTCGAATGTCGTACACTGTGTCCGCAGTCAGTACCGTGCACAATGTCGTACACTGTGTCCGCAGTCATTCACCATCCACAAGATCATAGACTGTGTCCACAGTCATTCTCCATTAACAATGACGTACACAGTGTCTGCAGTCACTCACTGTGCACAATGTAGTACACTATGTCCGCAGTCCTTCACTGTGCGCAATGTAGTACACTGTCTCCAGTCCTTTACCGTGCACAATGTTGTCCTCTGTGTCCGCAGTCATTCACCGGGCATAAAGTCGAACACAGAATCCGCAGTCATTCACCGTGCACATAGTCGTTCACTGTGTCCACAGTCCTTCACTGGGCACAATGTAGTCCGCTGTTTGCACTGTCATTCACTGGGCACGACGTTGTCCACAGTGTCCGCAGCCATTCCCCGTGCACAATGTCATCCACTGTGTCCGCAGTCATTCACTGTGCACAATGTCACACACTGTGTCCGCAGACATTCACTGTTTCAAATGTCGTACACTGTGTCCACATTCACTCACCGTGCTCAATGTCGTACACTGTGTACGCAGTCCTTTATTGTGCACAATGACGTACACTGTGTCCGCAGGACTTCACTGTGCCGAATGACGTACACTGTGTCCACAGTCATTCACCGCATGCAATGACGTACACTGTGTCCGCTGTCATTCACCATACGCAAATTCATACACAGTGTCCAGTCCTTCACCGTGCACAATTTAGTACACTGTGTCCAGTCCTTCACCGTGTGAAATGTCGTACACTGTGTCCACAGTCCTTCATTGTGCACAATGTCGTCCACTGCTTCCGCAGACATTCACTCTGCACAATGTCATACACTGTGTCCGCAGTCATTCACTTTGCACAATGTTGTACACCGTGTCCACAGTCGTTCACCTTGCACAATGTCGTAAACCATGTCTGCAGTCATTCAACGTGCACATAGTCGTTCACTGTGTCCACAGTCCTTCACTGGGCACAATGTAGTCTGCTCTTTCCACTGTCATTCACTGGGCACGACGTTGTCCACTGTGTCCGCAGCCATTCCCCATGCACAATGTCATCCACTGTGTCCGCAGACATTCACTGTTTCAAATGTCGTACACTGTGTCCACATTCACTCACCGTGCTCAATGTCGTACACTGTGTACGCAGTCCTTTATTGTGCACAATGACGTACACTGTGTCCGCAGGACTTCACTGTGCCGAATGACGTACACTGTGTCCACAGTCATTCACCGCATGCAATGACGTACACTGTGTCCGCTGTCATTCACCATACGCAAATTCATACACAGTGTCCAGTCCTTCACCGTGCACAATGACGTACACTGTGTCCACAGTTATTCTCCATTAACAATGATGTACACAGTGTCTGCAGCCATTCTCCGTGCGCAATGTCATACACTGTGTCCACAGTCACTCACTGTGCACAAGGTCATCCACTGTGTCCACAGTCATTTACTGTGTTGAATGTCATACACTGTGTCTGCAGTCATTCTCCGTGCACAATGTCGTACACAGTGTCCGCAGCCATTCCCCGTGCACAATGACGTCTACTGTGTCCGCAGTCATTCACCGGGCATAAAGTCGAACACAGAATCCGCAGTCATTCACCGTGCACATAGTCGTTCACTGTGTCCACAGTCCTTCACTGGGCACAATGTAGTCCGCTGTTTCCACTGTCATTCACTGGGCACGATGTTGTCCACAGTGTCCGCAGCCATTCCCTGTGCACAATGTCATCCACTGTGTCCACAGTCATTCACTGTGCACAATGTCATACACTGTGTCCGCAGACATTCACTGTTTCAAATGTCGTACACTGTGTCCACATTCACTCACCGTGCTCAATGTCGTACACTGTGTCCGCAGGACTTCACTGTGCCGAATGACGTACACTGTGTCCACAGTCATTCACTGCATGCAATGACGTACACTATGTCCGCTGTCATTCACAATACGCAAATTCATACACAGTGTCCAGTCCTTCACCGCGCACAATTTAGTACACTGTGTCCAGTCCTTCACCGTGTGAAATGTCGTACACCGTGTCCACAGTCCTTCACGGTGCACAATGACGTCCACTGCTTCCGCAGACATTCACTCTGCACAATGTCTGCAGTCATTCACCTTGCACAATGTTGTATACAGTGTCCGCAGTCGTTCACTTTGCACAATGTTGTACACCGTGTCCACAGTCGCTCACCTTGCACAATGTCGTAAACCGTGTCTGCAGTCATTCAACGTGCACAATATCGTACACTGTGTCCACAGTCATTCTCCATTAACAATGATTTACACAGTGTCTGCAGCCATTCTCCATGCGCAATGTCATACACTGTGTCCGCAGTCATTCATTGTGTAGAATGTCATACACTGTGTCCGCAGCCAGTCACAGTGCGCAATGTCATACACTGCGTCTGCTCTCATTCACCGTGAACAATGGCGTACGCTGTGTATGCAGTCACTCACAGTGTCTAATGTTGTACACTGTGTACGCAGTCCTTTATTGTGCACAATGACGTACACTGTGTCCGCAGTACTTCACTGTGCCGAATGATGTACACTGTGTCCATAGTCATTCACCGCATGCAATGACGTACACTGTGTCCGCTGTCATTCACCATATGCAAATTCATACACAGTGTCCAGTCCTTCACCGTGCACAATTTAGTACACTGTGTCCAGTCCTTCACCGTGTGAAATGTCGTACACCATGTCTACAGTCCTTCACGGTGCACAATGTCGTCCACTGTGTCCGCAGACATTCACTGTGTCGAATGTCGTACACTGTGTCTGCTGTCATTCACCGTGCGCAAAGTCGTACACTGTGTCTGCTGTCATTCACCGTGCGCAAAGTCATACACATGTGTCCGCAGACATTCCCTGTTTCGAATGTCGTACGCTGTGTCTGCAGTTATTCAACGTGCACAATGTCGTCGACTGTTTCCACAGTCATTCACTAGGCACAATGTCATCCACTGTGTCCGCAGTCATTCAACGTGCACAATATCGTACACTGTATCCGCAGTCGTTCACCGTACACAATGTCGTACACTGTGTCTGCAGTCACTCACCGTGCGCAATGTCGTACACAGTGTCCACAGTCATTCTTCATTAACAATGATGTACACAGTGTCTGCAGTCATTCTCCGTGCGCAATGTCATACACTGTGTCCGCAGTCACTCACTGTGCACAAGGTCATCCACTGTGTCCGCAGTCATTGACTGTGTCAGATGTCGTACACTGTGTCTGTAGTCATTCTCCATGTACAATGTCATCCTGTGTCCGTAGTCATTCACTGTACACAATGTCGTACACTGTGTCCGCATTCACTCACCGTGCTCAATGTCGTACACTGTGTCCACAGTCATTCACCGCATGCAATGATGTACACTGTGTCCGCTGTCATTCACCGCATGCAATGACGTACACTGTGTCCGCTGTCATTCACCATACGCAAATTCATACACAGTGTCCAGTCCTTCACCGTGCACGTTTAGTACACTGTGTCCAGTCCTTCACCGTGTGAAATGTCGTACACCGTGTCTACAGTCCTTCACGGTGCACAATGTCTTCCACTGCTTCCGCAGACATTCACTCTGCACAATGTCATACACTGTGTCTGCAGTTATTCACCTTGCACATTGTTGTATACAGTGTCCGCAGCCATTCCCCGTGCACAATGTCGTACACTGTGTCCGCAGTCATTCTCCATTAACAATTTCGTACACTGTGTCCGCAGTCGTTCAACGTGCACAATGTTGAACGCTTTGTCTGCAGTCCTTCACTAGGCGCAAAGTCATCCACTGTGTCCGCAGGCATTCACTGTGTCGAATGTCGTACACTGTGTCCGCAGTCAGTACCGTGCACAATGTCGTACACTGTGTCCGCAGTCATTCACCATCCACAAGATCATAGACTGTGTCCACAGTCATTCTCCATTAACAATGACGTACACAGTGTCTGCAGTCACTCACTGTGCACAATGTAGTACACTATGTCCGCAGTCCTTCACTGTGCGCAATGTAGTACACTGTCTCCAGTCCTTTACCGTGCACAGTGTTGTCCTCTGTGTCCGCAGTCATTCACCGGGCATAAAGTCGAACACAGAATCCGCAGTCATTCACCGTGCACATAGTCGTTCACTGTGTCCACAGTCCTTCACTGGGCACAATGTAGTCCGCTGTTTGCACTGTCATTCACTGGGCACGACGTTGTCCACAGTGTCCGCAGCCATTCCCCGTGCACAATGTCATCCACTGTGTCCGCAGTCATTCACTGTGCACAATGTCGTACACTGTGTCCACATTCACTCACCGTGCTCAATGTCGTACACTGTGTACGCAGTCCTTTATTGTGCACAATGATGTACACTGTGTCCGCAGGACTTCACTGTGCCGAATGACGTACACTGTGTCCACAGTCATTCACCGCATGCAATGACGTACACTGTGTCCGCTGTCATTCACCATACGCAAATTCATACACAGTGTCCAGTCCTTCACCGTGCACAATTTAGTACACTGTGTCCAGTCCTTCACCGTGTGAAATGTCGTACACTGTGTCCACAGTCCTTCATTGTGCACAATGTCGTCCACTGCTTCCGCAGACATTCACTCTGCACAATGTCATACACTGTGTCCGCAGTCATTCACTTTGCACAATGTTGTACACCGTGTCCACAGTCGTTCACCTTGCACAATGTCGTAAACCATGTCTGCAGTCATTCAACGTGCACATAGTCGTTCACTGTGTCCACAGTCCTTCACTGGGCACAATGTAGTCTGCTCTTTCCACTGTCATTCACTGGGCACGACGTTGTCCACTGTGTCCGCAGCCATTCCCCATGCACAATGTCATCCACTGTGTCCGCAGACATTCACTGTTTCAAATGTCGTACACTGTGTCCACATTCACTCACCGTGCTCAATGTCGTACACTGTGTACGCAGTCCTTTATTGTGCACAATGACGTACACTGTGTCCGCAGGACTTCACTGTGCCGAATGACGTACACTGTGTCCACAGTCATTCACCGCATGCAATGACGTACACTGTGTCCGCTGTCATTCACCATACGCAAATTCATACACAGTGTCCAGTCCTTCACCGTGCACAATGACGTACACTGTGTCCACAGTTATTCTCCATTAACAATGATGTACACAGTGTCTGCAGCCATTCTCCGTGCGCAATGTCATACACTGTGTCCACAGTCACTCACTGTGCACAAGGTCATCCACTGTGTCCACAGTCATTTACTGTGTTGAATGTCATACACTGTGTCTGCAGTCATTCTCCGTGCACAATGTCGTACACAGTGTCCGCAGCCATTCCCCGTGCACAATGACGTCTACTGTGTCCGCAGTCATTCACCGGGCATAAAGTCGAACACAGAATCCGCAGTCATTCACCGTGCACATAGTCGTTCACTGTGTCCACAGTCCTTCACTGGGCACAATGTAGTCCGCTGTTTCCACTGTCATTCACTGGGCACGATGTTGTCCACAGTGTCCGCAGCCATTCCCTGTGCACAATGTAATCCACTGTGTCCACAGTCATTCACTGTGCACAATGTCATACACTGTGTCCGCAGACATTCACTGTTTCAAATGTCGTACACTGTGTCCACATTCACTCACCGTGCTCAATGTCGTACACTGTGTCCGCAGGACTTCACTGTGCCGAATGACGTACACTGTGTCCACAGTCATTCACCGCATGCAATGACGTACACTATGTCCGCTGTCATTCACAATACGCAAATTCATACACAGTGTCCAGTCCTTCACCGCGCACAATTTAGTACACTGTGTCCAGTCCTTCACCGTGTGAAATGTCGTACACCGTGTCCACAGTCCTTCACGGTGCACAATGACGTCCACTGCTTCCGCAGACATTCACTCTGCACAATGTCTGCAGTCATTCACCTTGCACAATGTTGTATACAGTGTCCGCAGTCGTTCACTTTGCACAATGTTGTACACCGTGTCCACAGTCGCTCACCTTGCACAATGTCGTAAACCGTGTCTGCAGTCATTCAACGTGCACAATATCGTACACTGTGTCCACAGTCATTCTCCATTAACAATGATTTACACAGTGTCTGCAGCCATTCTCCATGCGCAATGTCATACACTGTGTCCGCAGTCATTCATTGTGTCGAATGTCATACACTGTGTCCGCAGCCAGTCACAGTGCGCAATGTCATACACTGCGTCTGCTGTCATTCACCGTGAACAATGGCGTACGCTGTGTACGCAGTCACTCACAGTGTCTAATGTTGTACACTGTGTACGCAGTCCTTTATTGTGCACAATGACGTACACTGTGTCCGCAGTACTTCACTGTGCCGAATGATGTACACTGTGTCCATAGTCATTCACCGCATGCAATGACGTACACTGTGTCTGCTGTCATTCACCATATGCAAATTCATACACAGTGTCCAGTCCTTCACCGTGCACAATTTAGTACACTGTGTCCAGTCCTTCACCGTGTGAAATGTCGTACACCATGTCTACAGTCCTTCACGGTGCACAATGTCGTCCACTGCTTCCGCAGACATTCACTCTGCACAATGTCATACACTGTGTCTGCAGTTATTCACCTTGCACATTGTTGTATACCGTGTCCGCAGTCGTTCAACGTGCACAATTTCGTACACTGTGTCGGCAGTCATTCACCATGCACAATGTCGTAAACCGTGTCTTCAGTCATTCAAAGTGCACAATGTCATACACTGTGTCCGCAGTCATTTACTGTGTCGAATGTCATACACAGTGTCCGCAGCCATTCCCCGTGCACAATGATGTCCTCTGTGTCTGCAGTCATTCACCGGGCATAAAGTCGAACACAGAATCCGCAGTCATTCACCGTGCACATAGTCGTTCACTGTGTCCACAGTCCTTCACTGGGCACAATGTAGTCCGCTGTTTCCACTGTCATTCACTGGGCACGACGTTGTCCACTGTGTCCACAGTCATTCACTGTGCACAATGTCGTACACTGTGTCCGCAGTCAGTCACTGTGCGCAATGTCATACACTGTGTCTGCTGTCATTCACCGTGCGCAAAGTCGTACACATGTGTCTGCTGTCATTCACCGTGCGCAAAGTCGTACACTGTGTCTGCTGTCATTCACCGTGCGCAAAGTCGTACACTGTGTCTGCTGTCATTCACCGTGCGCAAAGTCGTACACATGTGTCCGCAGACATTCACTGTTTCGAATGTCGTACGCTGTGTCTGCAGTCATTCAACGTGCACAATGTCGTTGACTGTTTCCACAGTCATTCACTAGGCACAATGTCATCCACTGTGTCCGCAGTCATTCAACGTGCACAATATCGTACACTGTATCCACAGTCGTTCACCGTACACAATGTCGTACACTGTGTCTGCAGTCACTCACTGTGCGCAATGACGTACACAGTGTCCACAGTCATTCTCCATTAACAATGACGTACACAGTGTCTGCAGTCATTCTCCGTGCGCAATGTCATACACTGTGTCCACAGTCACTCACTGTGCACAAGGTCATCCACTGTGTCCGCAGTCATTGACTGTGTCAGATGTCGTACACTGTGTCTGTAGTCATTCTCCATTTACAATGTCATCCTGTGTCCGCAGTCATTCACTGTACACAATGTCGTACACTGTGTCCGCATTCACTCACCGTGCTCAATGTCGTACACTGTGTACGCAGTCCTTTATTGTGCACAATGACGTACACTGTGTCCGCAGTACTTCACTGTGCCGAATGACGTACACTGTGTCCACAGTCATTCACCGCATGCAATGACGTACACTGTGTCCGCTGTCATTCACCATACGCAAATTCATACACAGTGTCCAGTCCTTCACCGTGCACAATTTAGTACACTGTGTCAAGTCCTTCACCGTGTGAAATGTCGTACACCGATGTCTACAGTCCTTCACGGTGCACAATGTCGTCCACTGCTTCCGCAGACGTTCACTCTGTACAATGTCATACACTGTGTCTGCAGTTATTCACCTTGCACATTGTTGTATACAGTGTCCGCAGCCATTCCCCGTGCACAATGTCGTACACTGTGTCCGCAGTCATTCTCCATTAAAAATTTCGTACACTGTGTCCGCAGTCGTTCAACGTGCACAATGTTGAACGCTTTGTCTGCAGTCCTTCACTAGGTACAAAGTCATCCACTGTGTCCGCAGGCATTCACTGTGTCGAATGTTGTACACTGTGTCCGCAGTCAGTACCATGCACAATGTCGTACACTGTGTCCGCAGTCAGTACCGTGCACAATGTAATACACTGTGTCCGCAGTCATTCACCATCCACAAGATCATAGACTGTGTCCACAGTCATTCTCCATTAACAATGACGTACACAGAATCTGCAGTCACTCACTGTGCACAATGTAGTACACTATGTCCGCAGTCCTTCACTGTGCGCAATGTAGTACACTGTCTCCAGTCCTTTACCGTGCACAATGTTGTCCTCTGTGTCCGCAGTCATTCACCGGGCATAAAGTCGAACACAGAATCCGCAGTCATTCACCGTGCACATAGTCGTTCACTGTGTCCACAGCCCTTCACTGGGCACAATGTAGTCCGCTGTTTGCACTGTCATTCACTGGGCACGACGTTGTCCACAGTGTCCGCAGCCATTCCCCGTGCACAATGTCATCCACTGTGTCCGCAGTCATTCACTGTGCACAATGTCACACACTGTGTCCGCAGACATTCACTGTTTCAAATGTCGTACACTGTGTCCACATTCACTCACCGTGCTCAATGTCGTACACTGTGTACGCAGTCCTTTATTGTGCACAATGACGTACACTGTGTCCGCAGTCATTCTCCGTGCGCAATGTCATACACTGTGTCCACAGTCACTCACTGTGCACAAGGTCATCCACTGTGTCCGCAGTCATTGACTGTGTCAGATGTCGTACACTGTGTCTGTAGTCATTCTCCATTTACAATGTCATCCTGTGTCCGCAGTCATACACTGTACACAATGTCGTACACTGTGTCCGCATTCACTCACCGTGCTCAATGTCGTACACTGTGTACGCAGTCCTTTATTGTGCACAATGACGTACACTGTGTCCGCAGTACTTCACTGTGCCGAATGACGTACACTGTGTCCACAGTCATTCACCGCATGCAATGACGTACAATGTGTGTCCGCAGTCATTCACCATACGCAAATTCATACACAGTGTCCAGTCCTTCACCGTGCACAATTTAGTACACTGTGTCCAGTCCTTCACTGTGTGAAATGTCGTACACCGTGTCCACAGTCCTTCACGGTGCACAATGTCGACCACTGCTTCCGCAGACATTCACTCTACACAATGTCGTACATCGTGTCCGCAGTCATTCACCTTGCACAATGTCGTAAGCCGTGTCTGCAGTCATTCAACGTGCACAATGACGTACACTGTGTCCACAGTTATTCTCCATTAACAATGATGTACACAGTGTCTGCAGCCAATCTCCGTGCGCAATTTCATACACAGTGTCTGCAGCCAATCTCCGTGCGCAATTTCATACACTGTGTCCGCAGTGACTCACTGTGCACAATGTCATCCACTGTGTCCGCAGTCATTCACTGTGTCGAATGTCATACACTGTGTCTGCAGTCATTCACCGGGCACAAAGTCGAACACAGAATCCGCAGTCATTCACCATGCACAATGATGTACACTGTGTCCACAGTTATTCTCCATTAACAATGATTTACACAGTGTCTGCAGCCATTCTCCATGCGCAATGTCATACACTGTGTCCGCAGTCATTCATTGTGTCGAATGTCATACACTGTGTCCGCAGCCAGTCACAGTGCGCAATGTCATACACTGCGTCTGCTGTCATTCACCGTGAACAATGGCGTACGCTGTGTACACAGTCACTCACAGTATCTAATGTCGTACACTGTGTATGCAGTCCTTTATTGTGCACAATGACGTACACTGTATCCGCAGTACTTCACTGTGCCGAATGACGTACACTGTGTCCACAGTCATTCACCGCATGCAATGACGTACACTGTGTCCGCTGTCATTCACCGTATGCAAATTCATACACAGTGTCCAGTCCTTCACCGTGCACAATTTAGTACACTGTGTCCAGTCCTTCACCGTGTGAAATGTCGTACACCGTGTCTACAGTCCTTCACGGTGCACAATGTTGTCCACTGCTTCCGCAGACATTCACTCTGCACAATGTCATACACTGTGTCTGCAGTTATTCACCTTGCACATTGTTGTATACCGTGTCCGCAGACCTTCAACGTGCACAATTTCGTACACTGTGTCGGCAGTCATTCACCATGCACAATGTCGTAAACCGTGTCTTCAGTCATTCAACGTGCACAATGTCATACACTGTGTCCGCAGTCATTTACTGTGTCGAATGTCATACACTGTGTCTGCAGTCATTCTCCATGCACAATGTTGTACACAGTGTCCGCAGCCATTCCCCGTGCACAATGATGTCCTCTGTGTCCGCAGTCATTCACCGGGCATAAAGTCGAACACAGAATCTGCAGTCATTCACCGTGCACATAGTCGTTCACTGTGTCCACAGTCCTTCACTGGGCACAATGTAGTCCGCTGTTTCCACTGTCATTCACTGGGCACGACGTTGTCCACTGTGTCCACAGTCATTCACTGTGCACAATGTCATACACTGTGTCTGCTGTCATTCACCGTGCGCAAAGTCGTACACATGTGTCCGCAGCCATTCCCTGTGCACAATGTCATCCACTGTGTCCACAGTCATTCACTGTGCACAATGTCATACACTGTGTCCACAGACATTCACTGTTTCAAATGTCGTACACTGTGTCCACATTCACTCACCGTGCTCAATGTCGTACACTGTGTACGCAGTCCTTTATTGTGCACAATGACGTACACTGTGTCCTCAGGACTTCACTGTGCCGAATGACGTACACTGTGTCCACAGTCATTCACCGCATGCAATGACGTACACTATGTCCGCTGTCATTCACAATACGCAAATTCATACACAGTGTCCAGTCCTTCACCGCGCACAATTTAGTACACTGTGTCCAGTCCTTCACCGTGTGAAATGTCGTACACCGTGTCCACAGTCCTTCACGGTGCACAATGTCGTCCACTGCTTCCGCAGACATTCACTCTGCACAATGTCTGCAGTCATTCACCTTGCACAATGTTGTATACAGTGTCCGCAGTCGTTCACTTTGCACAATGTTGTACACCGTGTCCACAGTCGCTCACCTTGCACAATGTCGTAAACCGTGTCTGCAGTCATTCAACGTGCACAATATCGAACACTGTGTCCACAGTCATTCTCCATTAACAATGATTTACACAGTGTCTGCAGCCATTCTCCATGCGCAATGTCATACACTGTGTCCGCAGTCATTCATTGTGTCGAATGTCATACACTGTGTCCGCAGCCAGTCACAGTGCGCAATGTCATACACTGTGTCCGCAGTCATTCATTGTGTCGAATGTCATACACTGTGTCCGCAGCCAGTCACAGTGCGCAATGTCATACACTGTGTCCGCAGTCATTCATTGTGTCGAATGTCATACACTGTGTCCGCAGTCAGTCACAGTGCGCAATGTCATACACTGCGTCTGCTGTCATTCACCGTGAACAATGGCGTACGCTGTGTACGCAGTCACTCACAGTGTCTAATGTTGTACACTGTGTACGCAGTCCTTTATTGTGCACAATGACGTACACTGTGTCCGCAGTACTTCACTGTGCCGAATGATGTACACTGTGTCCACAGTCATTCACCGCATGCAATGACGTACACTGTGTCTACAGTCCTTCACGGTGCACAATGTCGTCCACTGCTTCCGCAGACATTCACTCTGCACAATGTCATACACTGTGTCTGCAGTTATTCACCTTGCACATTGTTGTATACCGTGTCCGCAGTCGTTCAACGTGCACAATTTCGTACACTGTGTCGGCAGTCATTCACCATGCACAATGTCGTAAACCGTGTCTTCAGTCATTCAAAGTGCACAATGTCATACACTGTGTCCGCAGTCATTTACTGTGTCGAATGTCATACACTGTGTCTGCAGTCATTCTCCATGCACAATGTTGTACACAGTGTCCGCAGCCATTCCCCGTGCACAATGATGTCCTCTGTGTCCGCAGTCATTCACCGGGCATAAAGTCGAACACAGAATCCGCAGTCATTCACCGTGCACATAGTCGTTCACTGTGTCCACAGTCCTTCACTGGGCACAATGTAGTCCGCTGTTTCCACTGTCATTCACTGGGCATGACGTTGTCCACTGTGTCCACAGTCATTCACTGTGCACAATGTCGTACACTGTGTCCGCAGTCAGTCACTGTGCGCAATGTCATACACTGTGTCTGCTGTCATTCACCGTGCGCAAAGTCGTACACATGTGTCCGCAGACATTCACAGTTTCGAATGTCGTACGCTGTATCTGCAGTCATTCAACGTGCACAATGTCGTCGACTGTTTCCACAGTCATTCACTAGGCACAATGTCATCCACTGTGTCCGCAGTCATTCAACGTGCACAATATCGTACACTGTATCCGCAGTCGTTCACCGTACACAATGTCGTACACTGTGTCTGCAGTCACTCACCGTGCGCAATGACGTACACAGTGTCCACAGTCATTCTCCATTAACAATGACGTACACAGTGTCTGCAGTCATTCTCCGTGCGCAATGTCATACACTGTGTCCACAGTCACTCACTGTGCACAAGGTCATCCACTGTGTCCGCAGTCATTGACTGTGTCAGATGTCGTACACTGTGTCTGTAGTCATTCTCCATTTACAATGTCATCCTGTGTCCGCAGTCATACACTGTACACAATGTCGTACACTGTGTCCGCATTCACTCACCGTGCTCAATGTCATACACTGTGTACGCAGTCCTTTATTGTGCACAATGACGTACACTGTGTCCGCAGTACTTCACTGTGCCGAATGACGTACACTGTGTCCACAGTCATTCACCGCATGCAATGACGTACACTGTGTCCGCTGTCATTCACCATACGCAAATTCATACACAGTGTCCAGTCCTTCACCGTGCACAATTTAGTACACTGTGTCCAGTCCTTCACTGTGTGAAATGTCGTACACCGTGTCCACAGTCCTTCACGGTGCACAATGTCGACCACTGCTTCCGCAGACATTCACTCTACACAATGTCGTACATCGTGTCCGCAGTCATTCACCTTGCACAATGTCGTAAGCCGTGTCTGCAGTCATTCAACGTGCACAATGACGTACACTGTGTCCACAGTTATTCTCCATTAACAATGATGTACACAGTGTCTGCAGCCAATCTCCGTGCGCAATTTCATACACTGTGTCCGCAGTGACTCACTGTGCACAATGTCATCCACTGTGTCCGCAGTCATTCACTGTGTCGAATGTCATACACTGTGTCTGCAGTCATTCTCCATGCACAATGTCATACACAGTGTCCGCAGCCATTCACCGGGCACAAAGTCGAACACAGAATCCGCAGTCATTCACCATGCACAATGATGTACACTGTGTCCACAGTTATTCTCCATTAACAATGATTTACACAGTGTCTGCAGCCATTCTCCATGCGCAATGTCATACACTGTATCCGCAGTCATTCATTGTGTCGAATGTCATACACTGTGTCCGCAGTCATTCATTGTGTCGAATGTCATACACTGTGTCCGCAGCCAGTCACAGTGCGCAATGTCATACACTGCGTCTGCTGTCATTCACCGTGAACAATGGCGTACGCTGTGTACACAGTCACTCACAGTGTCTAATGTCATACACTGTGTATGCAGTCCTTTATTGTGCACAATGACGTACACTGTATCCGCAGTACTTCACTGTGCCGAATGACGTACACTGTGTCCACAGTCATTCACCGCATGCAATGACGTACACTGTGTCCGCTGTCATTCACCATATGCAAATTCATACACAGTGTCCAGTCCTTCACCGTGCACAATTTAGTACACTGTGTCCAGTCCTTCACCGTGTGAAATGTCGTACACCGTGTCTACAGTCCTTCACGGTGCACAATGTTGTCCACTGCTTCCGCAGACATTCACTCTGCACAATGTCATACACTGTGTCTGCAGTTATTCACCTTGCACATTGTTGTATACCGTGTCCGCAGACGTTCAACGTGCACAATTTCGTACACTGTGTCGGCAGTCATTCACCATGCACAATGTCGTAAACCGTGTCTTCAGTCATTCAACGTGCACAATGTCATACACTGTGTCCGCAGTCATTCTCCATGCACAATGTTGTACACAGTGTCCGCAGCCATTCCCCGTGCACAATGATGTCCTCTGTGTCCGCAGTCATTCACCGGGCATAAAGTCGAACACAGAATCTGCAGTCATTCACCGTGCACATAGTCGTTCACTGTGTCCACAGTCCTTCACTGGGCACAATGTAGTCCGCTGTTTCCACTGTCATTCACTGGGCACGACGTTGTCCACTGTGTCCACAGTCATTCACTGTGCACAATGTCGTACACTGTGTCCGCAGTCAGTCACTGTGCGCAATGTCATACACTGTGTCTGCTGTCATTCACCATGCGCAAAGTCGTACACATGTGTCCGCAGCCATTCCCTGTGCACAATGTCATCCACTGTGTCCACAGTCATTCACTGTGCACAATGTCATACACTGTGTCCGCAGACGTTCACTGTTTCAAATGTCGTACACTGTGTCCACATTCACTCACCGTGCTCAATGTCGTGCACTGTGTCCGCAGGACTTCACTGTGCCGAATGACGTACACTGTGTCCACAGTCATTCACCGCATGCAATGACGTACACTATGTCCGCTGTCATTCACAATACGCAAATTCATACACAGTGTCCAGTCCTTCACCGTGCACAATTTAGTACACTGTGTCCAGTCCTTCACCGTGTGAAATGTCGTACACCGTGTCCACAGTCCTTCACGGTGCACAATGTCGTCCACTGCTTCCGCAGACATTCACTCTGCACAATGTCTGCAGTCATTCACCTTGCACAATGTTGTATACAGTGTCCGCAGTCGTTCACTTTGCACAATGTTGTACACCGTGTCCACAGTCGCTCACCTTGCACAATGTCGTAAACCGTGTCTGCAGTCATTCAACGTGCACAATATCGTACACTGTGTCCACAGTCATTCTCCATTAACAATGATTTACACAGTGTCTGCAGCCATTCTCCATGCGCAATGTCATACACTGTGTCCGCAGTCATTCATTGTGTCGAATGTCATACACTGTGTCCGCAGCCAGTCACAGTGCGCAATGTCATACACTGCGTCTGCTGTCATTCACCGTGAACAATGGCGTACGCTGTGTACGCAGTCACTCACAGTGTCTAATGTTGTACACTGTGTACGCAGTCCTTTATTGTGCACAATGACGTACACTGTGTCCGCAGTACTTCACTGTGCCGAATGATGTACACTGTGTCCACAGTCATTCACCTCATGCAATGACGTACACTGTGTCCGCTGTCATTCACCATATGCAAATTCATACACAGTGTCCAGTCCTTCACCGTGCACAATTTAGTACACTGTGTCCAGTCCTTCACCGTGTGAAATGTCGTACACTGTGTCTACAGTCCTTCACGGTGCACAATGTCGTCCACTGCTTCCGCAGACATTCACTCTGCACAATGTCATACACTGTGTCTGCAGTTATTCACCTTGCACATTGTTGTATACCGTGTCCGCAGTCGTTCAACGTGCACAATTTCGTACACTGTGTCGGCAGTCATTCACCATGCACAATGTCGTAAACCGTGTCTTCAGTCATTCAAAGTGCACAATGTCATACACTGTGTCCGCAGTCATTTACTGTGTCGAATGTCATACACTGTGTCTGCAGTCATTCTCCATGCACAATGTTGTACACAGTGTCCGCAGCCATTCCCCGTGCACAATGATGTCCTCTGTGTCCGCAGTCATTCACCGGGCATAAAGTCGAAAACAGAATCCGCAGTCATTCACCGTGCACATAGTCGTTCACTGTGTCCACAGTCCTTCACTGGGCACAATGTAGTCCGCTGTTTCCACTGTCATTCACTGGGCACGACGTTGTCCACTGTGTCCACAGTCATTCACTGTGCACAATGTTGTACACTGTGTCCGCAGTCAGTCACTGTGCGCAATGTCATACACTGTGTCTGCTGTCATTCACCGTGCGCAAAGTCGTACACTCTGTCTGCTGTCATTCACCGTGCGCAAAGTCGTACACATGTGTCCGCAGACATTCACTGTTTCGAATGTCGTACGCTGTGTCTGCAGTCATTCAACGTGCACAATGTCGTCGACTGTTTCCACAGTCATTCACTAGGCACAATGTCATCCACTGTGTCCGCAGTCATTCAACGTGCACAATATCGTACACTGTATCCGCAGTCGTTCACCGTACACAATGTCGTACACTGTGTCTGCAGTCACTCACCGTGCGCAATGACGTACACAGTGTCCACAGTCATTCTCCATTAACAATGACGTACACTGTGTCCACAGTCACTCACTGTGCACAAGGTCATCCACTGTGTCCGCAGTCATTGACTGTGTCAGATGTCGTACACTGTGTCTGTAGTCATTCTCCATTTACAATGTCATCCTGTGTCCGCAGTCATTCACTGTACACAATGTCGTACACTGTGTCCGCATTCACTCACCGTGCTCAATGTCGTACACTGTGTACGCAGTCCTTTATTGTGCACAATGACGTACACTGTGTCCGCAGTACTTCACTGTGCCGAATGACGTACACTGTGTCCACAGTCATTCACCGCATGCAATGACGTACACTGTGTCCGCTGTCATTCACCGTATGCAAATTCATACACAGTGTCCAGTCCTTCACCGTGCACAATTTAGTACACTGTGTCCAGTCCTTCACTGTGTGAAATGTCGTACACCGTGTCTACAGTCCTTCACGGTGCACAATGTTGTCCACTGCTTCCGCAGACATTCACTCTGCACAATGTCATACACTGTGTCTGCAGTTATTCACCTTGCACATTGTTGTATACCGTGTCCGCAGACGTTCAACGTGCACAATTTCGTACACTGTGTCGGCAGTCATTCACCATGCACAATGTCGTAAACCGTGTCTTCAGTCATTCAATGTGCACAATGTCATACACTGTGTCCGCAGTCATTTACTGTGTCAAATGTCATACACTGTGTCTGCAGTCATTCTCCATGCACAATGTTGTACACAGTGTCCGCAGCCATTCCCCGTGCACAATGATGTCCTCTGTGTCCGCAGTCATTCACCGGGCATAAAGTCGAACACAGAATCTGCAGTCATTCACCGTGCACATAGTCGTTCACTGTGTCCACAGTCCTTCACTGGGCACAATGTAGTCCGCTGTTTCCACTGTCATTCACTGGGCACGACGTTGTCCACTGTGTCCACAGTCATTCACTGTGCACAATGTCGTACACTGTGTCCGCAGTCAGTCACTGTGCGCAATGTCATACACTGTGTCTGCTGTCATTCACCGTGCGCAAAGTCGTACACATGTGTCCGCAGCCATTCCCTGTGCACAATGTCATCCACTGTGTCCACAGTCATTCACTGTGCACAATGTCATACACTGTGTCCGCAGACATTCACTGTTTCAAATGTCGTACACTGTGTCCACATTCACTCACCGTGCTCAAAGTCGTACAGTGTACGCAGTCCTTTATTGTGCACAATGACGTACACTGTGTCCGCAGGACTTCACTGTGCCGAATGACGTACACTGTGTCCACAGTCATTCACCGCATGCAATGACGTACACTATGTCCGCTGTCATTCACAATACGCAAATTCATACACAGTGTCCAGTCCTTCACCGCGCACAATTTAGTACACTGTGTCCAGTCCTTCACCGTGTGAAATGTCGTACACCGTGTCCACAGTCCTTCACGGTGCACAATGTCGTCCACTGCTTCCGCAGACATTCACTCTGCACAATGTCTGCAGTCATTCACCTTGCACAATGTTGTATACAGTGTCCGCAGTCGTTCACTTTGCACAATGTTGTACACCGTGTCCACAGTCGCTCACCTTGCACAATGTCGTAAACCGTGTCTGCAGTCATTCAACGTGCACAATATCGTACACTGTGTCCACAGTCATTCTCCATTAACAATGATTTACACAGTGTCTGCAGCCATTCTCCATGCGCAATGTCATACACTGTGTCCGCAGTCATTCATTGTGTCGAATGTCATACACTGTGTCCGCAGTCAGTCACAGTGCGCAATGTCATACACTGCGTCTGCTGTCATTCACCGTGAACAATGGCGTACGCTGTGTACGCAGTCACTCACAGTGTCTAATGTTGTACACTGTGTACGCAGTCCTTTATTGTGCACAATGACGTACACTGTGTCCGCAGTACTTCACTGTGCCGAATGATGTACACTGTGTCCACAGTCATTCACCGCATGCAATGACGTACACTGTGTCTACAGTCCTTCACGGTGCACAATGTCGTCCACTGCTTCCGCAGACATTCACTCTGCACAATGTCATACACTGTGTCTGCAGTTATTCACCTTGCACATTGTTGTATACCGTGTCCGCAGTCGTTCAACGTGCACAATTTCGTACACTGTGTCGGCAGTCATTCACCATGCACAATGTCGTAAACCGTGTCTTCAGTCATTCAAAGTGCACAATGTCATACACTGTGTCCGCAGTCATTTACTGTGTCGAATGTCATACACTGTGTCTGCAGTCATTCTCCATGCACAATGTTGTACACAGTGTCCGCAGCCATTCCCCGTGCACAATGATGTCCTCTGTGTCCGCAGTCATTCACCGGGCATAAAGTCGAACACAGAATCCGCAGTCATTCACCGTGCACATAGTCGTTCACTGTGTCCACAGTCCTTCACTGGGCACAATGTAGTCCGCTGTTTCCACTGTCATTCACTGGGCACGACGTTGTCCACTGTGTCCACAGTCATTCACTGTGCACAATGTCGTACACTGTGTCCGCAGTCAGTCACTGTGCGCAATGTCATACACTGTGTCTGCTGTCATTCACCGTGCGCAAAGTCGTACACTGTGTCTGCTGTCATTCACCGTGCGCAAAGTCGTACACATGTGTCCGCAGACATTCACTGTTTCGAATGTCGTACGCTGTGTCTGCAGTCATTCAACGTGCACAATGTCGTCGACTGTTTCCACAGTCATTCACTAGGCACAATGTCATCCACTGTGTCCGCAGTCATTCAACGTGCACAATATCGTACACTGTATCCGCAGTCGTTCACCGTACACAATGTCGTACACTGTGTCTGCAGTCACTCACCGTGCTCAATGTCGTGCACTGTGTCCGCAGGACTTCACTGTGCCGAATGACGTACACTGTGTCCACAGTCATTCACCGCATGCAATGACGTACACTATGTCCGCTGTCATTCACAATACGCAAATTCATACACAGTGTCCAGTCCTTCACCGTGCACAATTTAGTACACTGTGTCCAGTCCTTCACCGTGTGAAATGTCGTACACCGTGTCCACAGTCCTTCACGGTGCACAATGTCGTCCACTGCTTCCGCAGACATTCACTCTGCACAATGTCTGCAGTCATTCACCTTGCACAATGTTGTATACAGTGTCCGCAGTCGTTCACTTTGCACAATGTTGTACACCGTGTCCACAGTCGCTCACCTTGCACAATGTCGTAAACCGTGTCTGCAGTCATTCAACGTGCACAATATCGTACACTGTGTCCACAGTCATTCTCCATTAACAATGATTTACACAGTGTCTGCAGCCATTCTCCATGCGCAATGTCATACACTGTGTCCGCAGTCATTCATTGTGTCGAATGTCATACACTGTGTCCGCAGCCAGTCACAGTGCGCAATGTCATACACTGCGTCTGCTGTCATTCACCGTGAACAATGGCGTACGCTGTGTACGCAGTCACTCACAGTGTCTAATGTTGTACACTGTGTACGCAGTCCTTTATTGTGCACAATGACGTACACTGTGTCCGCAGTACTTCACTGTGCCGAATGATGTACACTGTGTCCACAGTCATTCACCTCATGCAATGACGTACACTGTGTCCGCTGTCATTCACCATATGCAAATTCATACACAGTGTCCAGTCCTTCACCGTGCACAATTTAGTACACTGTGTCCAGTCCTTCACCGTGTGAAATGTCGTACACTGTGTCTACAGTCCTTCACGGTGCACAATGTCGTCCACTGCTTCCGCAGACATTCACTCTGCACAATGTCATACACTGTGTCTGCAGTTATTCACCTTGCACATTGTTGTATACCGTGTCCGCAGTCGTTCAACGTGCACAATTTCGTACACTGTGTCGGCAGTCATTCACCATGCACAATGTCGTAAACCGTGTCTTCAGTCATTCAAAGTGCACAATGTCATACACTGTGTCCGCAGTCATTTACTGTGTCGAATGTCATACACTGTGTCTGCAGTCATTCTCCATGCACAATGTTGTACACAGTGTCCGCAGCCATTCCCCGTGCACAATGATGTCCTCTGTGTCCGCAGTCATTCACCGGGCATAAAGTCGAAAACAGAATCCGCAGTCATTCACCGTGCACATAGTCGTTCACTGTGTCCACAGTCCTTCACTGGGCACAATGTAGTCCGCTGTTTCCACTGTCATTCACTGGGCACGACGTTGTCCACTGTGTCCACAGTCATTCACTGTGCACAATGTTGTACACTGTGTCCGCAGTCAGTCACTGTGCGCAATGTCATACACTGTGTCTGCTGTCATTCACCGTGCGCAAAGTCGTACACTCTGTCTGCTGTCATTCACCGTGCGCAAAGTCGTACACATGTGTCCGCAGACATTCACTGTTTCGAATGTCGTACGCTGTGTCTGCAGTCATTCAACGTGCACAATGTCGTCGACTGTTTCCACAGTCATTCACTAGGCACAATGTCATCCACTGTGTCCGCAGTCATTCAACGTGCACAATATCGTACACTGTATCCGCAGTCGTTCACCGTACACAATGTCGTACACTGTGTCTGCAGTCACTCACCGTGCGCAATGACGTACACAGTGTCCACAGTCATTCTCCATTAACAATGACGTACACTGTGTCCACAGTCACTCACTGTGCACAAGGTCATCCACTGTGTCCGCAGTCATTGACTGTGTCAGATGTCGTACACTGTGTCTGTAGTCATTCTCCATTTACAATGTCATCCTGTGTCCGCAGTCATTCACTGTACACAATGTCGTACACTGTGTCCGCATTCACTCACCGTGCTCAATGTCGTACACTGTGTACGCAGTCCTTTATTGTGCACAATGACGTACACTGTGTCCGCAGTACTTCACTGTGCCGAATGACGTACACTGTGTCCACAGTCATTCACCGCATGCAATGACGTACACTGTGTCCGCTGTCATTCACCGTATGCAAATTCATACACAGTGTCCAGTCCTTCACCGTGCACAATTTAGTACACTGTGTCCAGTCCTTCACCGTGTGAAATGTCGTACACCGTGTCTACAGTCCTTCACGGTGCACAATGTTGTCCACTGCTTCCGCAGACATTCACTCTGCACAATGTCATACACTGTGTCTGCAGTTATTCACCTTGCACATTGTTGTATACCGTGTCCGCAGACGTTCAACGTGCACAATTTCGTACACTGTGTCGGCAGTCATTCACCATGCACAATGTCGTAAACCGTGTCTTCAGTCATTCAATGTGCACAATGTCATACACTGTGTCCGCAGTCATTTACTGTGTCAAATGTCATACACTGTGTCTGCAGTCATTCTCCATGCACAATGTTGTACACAGTGTCCGCAGCCATTCCCCGTGCACAATGATGTCCTCTGTGTCCGCAGTCATTCACCGGGCATAAAGTCGAACACAGAATCTGCAGTCATTCACCGTGCACATAGTCGTTCACTGTGTCCACAGTCCTTCACTGGGCACAATGTAGTCCGCTGTTTCCACTGTCATTCACTGGGCACGACGTTGTCCACTGTGTCCACAGTCATTCACTGTGCACAATGTCGTACACTGTGTCCGCAGTCAGTCACTGTGCGCAATGTCATACACTGTGTCTGCTGTCATTCACCGTGCGCAAAGTCGTACACATGTGTCCGCAGCCATTCCCTGTGCACAATGTCATCCACTGTGTCCACAGTCATTCACTGTGCACAATGTCATACACTGTGTCCGCAGACATTCACTGTTTCAAATGTCGTACACTGTGTCCACATTCACTCACCGTGCTCAAAGTCGTACAGTGTACGCAGTCCTTTATTGTGCACAATGACGTACACTGTGTCCGCAGGACTTCACTGTGCCGAATGACGTACACTGTGTCCACAGTCATTCACCGCATGCAATGACGTACACTATGTCCGCTGTCATTCACAATACGCAAATTCATACACAGTGTCCAGTCCTTCACCGCGCACAATTTAGTACACTGTGTCCAGTCCTTCACCGTGTGAAATGTCGTACACCGTGTCCACAGTCCTTCACGGTGCACAATGTCGTCCACTGCTTCCGCAGACATTCACTCTGCACAATGTCTGCAGTCATTCACCTTGCACAATGTTGTATACAGTGTCCGCAGTCGTTCACTTTGCACAATGTTGTACACCGTGTCCACAGTCGCTCACCTTGCACAATGTCGTAAACCGTGTCTGCAGTCATTCAACGTGCACAATATCGTACACTGTGTCCACAGTCATTCTCCATTAACAATGATTTACACAGTGTCTGCAGCCATTCTCCATGCGCAATGTCATACACTGTGTCCGCAGTCATTCATTGTGTCGAATGTCATACACTGTGTCCGCAGTCAGTCACAGTGCGCAATGTCATACACTGCGTCTGCTGTCATTCACCGTGAACAATGGCGTACGCTGTGTACGCAGTCACTCACAGTGTCTAATGTTGTACACTGTGTACGCAGTCCTTTATTGTGCACAATGACGTACACTGTGTCCGCAGTCATTCACCGCATGCAATGACGTACACAGTGTCTACAGTCCTTCACGGTGCACAATGTCGTCCACTGCTTCCGCAGACATTCACTCTGCACAATGTCATACACTGTGTCTGCAGTTATTCACCTTGCACATTGTTGTATACCGTGTCCGCAGTCGTTCAACGTGCACAATTTCGTACACTGTGTCGGCAGTCATTCACCATGCACAATGTCGTAAACCGTGTCTTCAGTCATTCAAAGTGCACAATGTCATACACTGTGTCCGCAGTCATTTACTGTGTCGAATGTCATACACTGTGTCTGCAGTCATTCTCCATGCACAATGTTGTACACAGTGTCCGCAGCCATTCCCCGTGCACAATGATGTCCTCTGTGTCCGCAGTCATTCACCGGGCATAAAGTCGAACACAGAATCCGCAGTCATTCACCGTGCACATAGTCGTTCACTGTGTCCACAGTCCTTCACTGGGCACAATGTAGTCCGCTGTTTCCACTGTCATTCACTGGGCACGACGTTGTCCACTGTGTCCACAGTCATTCACTGTGCACAATGTCGTACACTGTGTCCGCAGTCAGTCACTGTGCGCAATGTCATACACTGTGTCTGCTGTCATTCACCGTGCGCAAAGTCGTACACTGTGTCTGCTGTCATTCACCGTGCGCAAAGTCGTACACATGTGTCCGCAGACATTCACTGTTTCGAATGTCGTACGCTGTGTCTGCAGTCATTCAACGTGCACAATGTCGTCGACTGTTTCCACAGTCATTCACTAGGCACAATGTCATCCACTGTGTCCGCAGTCATTCAACGTGCACAATATCGTACACTGTATCCGCAGTCGTTCACCGTACACAATGTCGTACACTGTGTCTGCAGTCACTCACCGTGCTCAATGTCGTGCACTGTGTCCGCAGGACTTCACTGTGCCGAATGACGTACACTGTGTCCACAGTCATTCACCGCATGCAATGACGTACACTATGTCCGCTGTCATTCACAATACGCAAATTCATACACAGTGTCCAGTCCTTCACCGTGCACAATTTAGTACACTGTGTCCAGTCCTTCACCGTGTGAAATGTCGTACACCGTGTCCACAGTCCTTCACGGTGCACAATGTCGTCCACTGCTTCCGCAGACATTCACTCTGCACAATGTCTGCAGTCATTCACCTTGCACAATGTTGTATACAGTGTCCGCAGTCGTTCACTTTGCACAATGTTGTACACCGTGTCCACAGTCGCTCACCTTGCACAATGTCGTAAACCGTGTCTGCAGTCATTCAACGTGCACAATATCGTACACTGTGTCCACAGTCATTCTCCATTAACAATGATTTACACAGTGTCTGCAGCCATTCTCCATGCGCAATGTCATACACTGTGTCCGCAGTCATTCATTGTGTCGAATGTCATACACTGTGTCCGCAGCCAGTCACAGTGCGCAATGTCATACACTGCGTCTGCTGTCATTCACCGTGAACAATGGCGTACGCTGTGTACGCAGTCACTCACAGTGTCTAATGTTGTACACTGTGTACGCAGTCCTTTATTGTGCACAATGACGTACACTGTGTCCGCAGTACTTCACTGTGCCGAATGATGTACACTGTGTCCACAGTCATTCACCTCATGCAATGACGTACACTGTGTCCGCTGTCATTCACCATATGCAAATTCATACACAGTGTCCAGTCCTTCACCGTGCACAATTTAGTACACTGTGTCCAGTCCTTCACCGTGTGAAATGTCGTACACTGTGTCTACAGTCCTTCACGGTGCACAATGTCGTCCACTGCTTCCGCAGACATTCACTCTGCACAATGTCATACACTGTGTCTGCAGTTATTCACCTTGCACATTGTTGTATACCGTGTCCGCAGTCGTTCAACGTGCACAATTTCGTACACTGTGTCGGCAGTCATTCACCATGCACAATGTCGTAAACCGTGTCTTCAGTCATTCAAAGTGCACAATGTCATACACTGTGTCCGCAGTCATTTACTGTGTCGAATGTCATACACTGTGTCTGCAGTCATTCTCCATGCACAATGTTGTACACAGTGTCCGCAGCCATTCCCCGTGCACAATGATGTCCTCTGTGTCCGCAGTCATTCACCGGGCATAAAGTCGAAAACAGAATCCGCAGTCATTCACCGTGCACATAGTCGTTCACTGTGTCCACAGTCCTTCACTGGGCACAATGTAGTCCGCTGTTTCCACTGTCATTCACTGGGCACGACGTTGTCCACTGTGTCCACAGTCATTCACTGTGCACAATGTTGTACACTGTGTCCGCAGTCAGTCACTGTGCGCAATGTCATACACTGTGTCTGCTGTCATTCACCGTGCGCAAAGTCGTACACTCTGTCTGCTGTCATTCACCGTGCGCAAAGTCGTACACATGTGTCCGCAGACATTCACTGTTTCGAATGTCGTACGCTGTGTCTGCAGTCATTCAACGTGCACAATGTCGTCGACTGTTTCCACAGTCATTCACTAGGCACAATGTCATCCACTGTGTCCGCAGTCATTCAACGTGCACAATATCGTACACTGTATCCGCAGTCGTTCACCGTACACAATGTCGTACACTGTGTCTGCAGTCACTCACCGTGCGCAATGACGTACACAGTGTCCACAGTCATTCTCCATTAACAATGACGTACACTGTGTCCACAGTCACTCACTGTGCACAAGGTCATCCACTGTGTCCGCAGTCATTGACTGTGTCAGATGTCGTACACTGTGTCTGTAGTCATTCTCCATTTACAATGTCATCCTGTGTCCGCAGTCATTCACTGTACACAATGTCGTACACTGTGTCCGCATTCACTCACCGTGCTCAATGTCGTACACTGTGTACGCAGTCCTTTATTGTGCACAATGACGTACACTGTGTCCGCAGTACTTCACTGTGCCGAATGACGTACACTGTGTCCACAGTCATTCACCGCATGCAATGACGTACACTGTGTCCGCTGTCATTCACCGTATGCAAATTCATACACAGTGTCCAGTCCTTCACCGTGCACAATTTAGTACACTGTGTCCAGTCCTTCACCGTGTGAAATGTCGTACACCGTGTCTACAGTCCTTCACGGTGCACAATGTTGTCCACTGCTTCCGCAGACATTCACTCTGCACAATGTCATACACTGTGTCTGCAGTTATTCACCTTGCACATTGTTGTATACCGTGTCCGCAGACGTTCAACGTGCACAATTTCGTACACTGTGTCGGCAGTCATTCACCATGCACAATGTCGTAAACCGTGTCTTCAGTCATTCAATGTGCACAATGTCATACACTGTGTCCGCAGTCATTTACTGTGTCAAATGTCATACACTATGTCTGCAGTCATTCTCCATGCACAATGTTGTACACAGTGTCCGCAGCCATTCCCCGTGCACAATGATGTCCTCTGTGTCCGCAGTCATTCACCGGGCATAAAGTCGAACACAGAATCTGCAGTCATTCACCGTGCACATAGTCGTTCACTGTGTCCACAGTCCTTCACTGGGCACAATGTAGTCCGCTGTTTCCACTGTCATTCACTGGGCACGACGTTGTCCACTGTGTCCACAGTCATTCACTGTGCACAATGTCGTACACTGTGTCCGCAGTCAGTCACTGTGCGCAATGTCATACACTGTGTCTGCTGTCATTCACCGTGCGCAAAGTCGTACACATGTGTCCGCAGCCATTCCCTGTGCACAATGTCATCCACTGTGTCCACAGTCATTCACTGTGCACAATGTCATACACTGTGTCCGCAGACATTCACTGTTTCAAATGTCGTACACTGTGTCCACATTCACTCACCGTGCTCAAAGTCGTACAGTGTACGCAGTCCTTTATTGTGCACAATGACGTACACTGTGTCCGCAGGACTTCACTGTGCCGAATGACGTACACTGTGTCCACAGTCATTCACCGCATGCAATGACGTACACTATGTCCGCTGTCATTCACAATACGCAAATTCATACACAGTGTCCAGTCCTTCACCGCGCACAATTTAGTACACTGTGTCCAGTCCTTCACCGTGTGAAATGTCGTACACCGTGTCCACAGTCCTTCACGGTGCACAATGTCGTCCACTGCTTCCGCAGACATTCACTCTGCACAATGTCTGCAGTCATTCACCTTGCACAATGTTGTATACAGTGTCCGCAGTCGTTCACTTTGCACAATGTTGTACACCGTGTCCACAGTCGCTCACCTTGCACAATGTCGTAAACCGTGTCTGCAGTCATTCAACGTGCACAATATCGTACACTGTGTCCACAGTCATTCTCCATTAACAATGATTTACACAGTGTCTGCAGCCATTCTCCATGCGCAATGTCATACACTGTGTCCGCAGTCATTCATTGTGTCGAATGTCATACACTGTGTCCGCAGTCAGTCACAGTGCGCAATGTCATACACTGCGTCTGCTGTCATTCACCGTGAACAATGGCGTACGCTGTGTACGCAGTCACTCACAGTGTCTAATGTTGTACACTGTGTACGCAGTCCTTTATTGTGCACAATGACGTACACTGTGTCCGCAGTACTTCACTGTGCCGAATGATGTACACTGTGTCCACAGTCATTCACCGCATGCAATGACGTACACTGTGTCTACAGTCCTTCACGGTGCACAATGTCGTCCACTGCTTCCGCAGACATTCACTCTGCACAATGTCATACACTGTGTCTGCAGTTATTCACCTTGCACATTGTTGTATACCGTGTCCGCAGTCGTTCAACGTGCACAATTTCGTACACTGTGTCGGCAGTCATTCACCATGCACAATGTCGTAAACCGTGTCTTCAGTCATTCAAAGTGCACAATGTCATACACTGTGTCCGCAGTCATTTACTGTGTCGAATGTCATACACTGTGTCTGCAGTCATTCTCCATGCACAATGTTGTACACAGTGTCCGCAGCCATTCCCCGTGCACAATGATGTCCTCTGTGTCCGCAGTCATTCACCGGGCATAAAGTCGAACACAGAATCCGCAGTCATTCACCGTGCACATAGTCGTTCACTGTGTCCACAGTCCTTCACTGGGCACAATGTAGTCCGCTGTTTCCACTGTCATTCACTGGGCACGACGTTGTCCACTGTGTCCACAGTCATTCACTGTGCACAATGTCGTACACTGTGTCCGCAGTCAGTCACTGTGCGCAATGTCATACACTGTGTCTGCTGTCATTCACCGTGCGCAAAGTCGTACACTGTGTCTGCTGTCATTCACCGTGCGCAAAGTCGTACACATGTGTCCGCAGACATTCACTGTTTCGAATGTCGTACGCTGTGTCTGCAGTCATTCAACGTGCACAATGTCGTCGACTGTTTCCACAGTCATTCACTAGGCACAATGTCATCCACTGTGTCCGCAGTCATTCAACGTGCACAATATCGTACACTGTATCCGCAGTCGTTCACCGTACACAATGTCGTACACTGTGTCTGCAGTCACTCACCGTGCGCAATGACGTACACAGTGTCCACAGTCATTCTCCATTAACAATGACGTACACAGTGTCTGCAGTCATTCTCCGTGCGCAATGTCATACACTGTGTCCACAGTCACTCACTGTGCACAAGGTCATCCACTGTGTCCGCAGTCATTGACTGTGTCAGATGTCGTACACTGTGTCTGTAGTCATTCTCCATTTACAATGTCATCCTGTGTCCGCAGTCATTCACTGTACACAATGTCGTACACTGTGTCCGCATTCACTCACCGTGCTCAATGTCGTACACTGTGTACGCAGTCCTTTATTGTGCACAATGACGTACACTGTGTCCGCAGTACATCACTGTGCCGAATGACGTACACTGTGTCCACAGTCATTCACCGCATGCAATGACGTACACTGTGTCCGCTGTCATTCACCATACGCAAATTCATACACAGTGTCCAGTCCTTCACCGTGCCCAATTTAGTACACTGTGTCCAGTCCTTCACTGTGTGAAATGTCGTACACCGTGTCCACAGTCCTTCACGGTGCACAATGTCGACCACTGCTTCCGCAGACATTCACTCTGCACAATGTTGTACATCGTGTCCGCAGTCGTTCACCTTGCACAATGTCGTAAACCGTGTCTGCAGTCATTCAACGTGCACAATGACGTACACTGTGTCCACAGTTATTCTCCATTAACAATGACGTACACAGTGTCTGCAGTCATTCTCCGTGCGCAATGTCATACACTGTGTCCGCAGTCACTCACTGTGCACAATGTCATCCACTGTGTCCGCAGTCATTCACTGTGTCGAATGTCATACACTGTGTCTGCAGTCATTCTCCATGCACAATGTCGTACACAGTGTCCGCAGCCATTCCCCATGCACAATGTCATCCACTGTGTCCGCAGTCATTCACTGTGCACAATGTCATACACTGTGTCCGCAGACATTCACTGTTTCAAATGTCGTACACTGTGTCTGCAGTCACTCACCGTGCACAATGTCGTACACTGTGTCTGCAGTCACTCACCGTGCACAATGTCGTACACCGTGTCCGCAGTTATTCAACGTGCACAATGTCGTGCATTATATCCGCAGTCATTCACCATGCACAATGTCGTACACTGTGTCCGCAGTCGTTCAACGTGCACAATGTTGAACGCTGTGTCTGCAGTCCTTCACTAGGCGCAATGTCGTCCACTGTGTCTGCAGGCATTCACTGTGTCGAATGTCGTACACTGTGTCTGCAGTCAGTACCGTGCACAATGTCGTACACTGTGTCCGCAGTCATTCAATGTGCACAATATCGTACACTCTATCCGCAGTCGTTCTCCGTACACAATGTCGTACACTGAGTCTGCAGTCACTCACCGTGCGCAATGTCGTACACAGTGTCCACAGTCATTCTCCATTAACAATGACGTACACAGTGTCTGCAGTCATTCTCCATGCGCAATGTCATACACTGTGTCCGCAGTCACTCACTGTGCACAAGGTCATCCACTGTATCCGCAGTCATTGACTGTGTCAGATGTCATACACTGTGTCTGTAGTCATTCTCCATGTACAATGTCGTACACTGTGTCCGCAGCCATTCACCGTGCACAATGAAGTACACTGTGTCCGCAGACATTCACCGTGCATAAAGTCGAACACAGAGTCCACAGCCATTCACAGCGCACAATGACGTACACTGTGGCCGAGGTCATTCACCGTGTACAATGTCGTCCACTGTGTCCGCAGTCATTGATTCTGTGTCGAATGTCGTACACTGTGTCCGCAGTCATTGACTGTGTCGAATGTCGTACACTGTGTCCGCAGTCACTCACTGGGCACAATGTCGTACACTGTGTCTGCAGCCATTCACCGTGCACAATGAATTATACTGTGTCCGCAGCCATTCACCGTGCACAATGAATTATACTGTGTCCGCATTCATTCAGCATACCCAATGTCGTACAATATGTCCGCAGTCATTCACCGTGCACAATTTTGTACACTGTGTGCACAATCATTCTCCATTAACAATGATGTACACAGTGTCCACAGTCATTCTCCGTGCGCAGGGTCGTCCACTGTGTACGCAGTCATCGACTGGGCACAATGTCGTCGACTGTTTCCTCAGACATTCACTAGGCACAATGTCGTCCACTGTGTCCGTAGACATTCACTGTGTCGAATGTCGTACACTGTGTCTGTAGTCATTCACCATGCACAATGACGTACACTGTGTCTGCAGACATTCACCATGCGCAAAGTCGTACACTGTGTCCGCAGTCCTTCACTGTTTCGAATGTTGGACGCTGTGTCTGCAGTCACTCCCCGTTCACAATGGCATATGCTGTCTCAGCAGTCACTCACAGTGCGCAATGTCTTACACTGTGTATGCAGTCACTCACCGTGCGCAATATTGAACGCTGTGTCCGCAGTCCATCACTGGGCACAATGTCGTCAACTGTTTCCACAGTCATTCACTGTGCTCAATGTCGTCCTCTGTGTCCGCAGTCATTCACTGTGCACAATGTCGTCCACTGTGTCAGCATTCACTCACCGTGCTCAATGTCGTACACTGTGTACGCAGTCCTTTATTGTGCACAATGACGTACACTGTGTCCGCAGTACTTCACTGTGCTGAATGACGTACACTGTGTCCGCTGTCATTCACCGTACGCAAATTCATACACAGTGCCCAGTGCTTCACCGTGCACAATTTAGTACACTGTGTCCAGTCCTTCACCGTGTGAAATGTCGTACACCGTGTCCACAGTCCTTCACGGTGCACAATGTCATCCACTGCTTCCGCAGACATTCACTCTGCACAATGTCATACACTGTGTCTGCAGTCATTCACCTTGCACAATGTTGTACACCGTGTCCGCAGTCGTTCAACGTGCACAATTTCGTACACTGTGTCGGCAATCATTCACCGTGCACAATGTCGTAAACCGTGTCTGCAGTCATTCAACGTGCACAATGTCATACACTGTGTCCACAGTTATTCTCCATTAACAATGATGTACACAGTGTCTGCCGCCATTCCCCATGCACAATGTCATCCACTGTGTCCGCAGACATTCACTCTGCACAATGTCATACACTGTGTCCGCAGACATTCACTGTTTCAAATGTCGTACACTGTGTCTGCAGTCACTCACCGTGCACAATGTCGTACACCGTGTCCGCAGTTATTCAACGTGCACAATGTCGTACATTGTATCCGCAGTCATTCACCATGCACAATGTCGTACACTGTGTCCGCAGTCGTTCAACGTGCACAATGTTGAACGCTGTGTCTGCAGTCCTTCACTAGGCGCAATGTCGTCCACTGTGTCTGCAGGCATTCACTGTGTCGAATGTCGTACACTGTGTCTGCAGTCAGTACCGTGCACAATGTCGTACACTGTGTCCGCAGTCATTCAATGTGCACAATATCGTACACTCTATCCGCAGTCGTTCACCGTACACAATGTCGTACACTGAGTCTGCAGTCACTCACCGTGCGCAATGTCGTACACAGTGTCCACAGTCATTCTCCATTAACAATGACGTACACAGTGTCTGCAGTCATTCTCCATGCGCAATGTCATACACTGTGTCCGCAGTCACTCACTGTGCACAAGGTCATCCACTGTATCCGCAGTCATTGACTGTGTCAGATGTCATACACTGTGTCTGTAGTCATTCTCCATGTACAATGTCGTACACTGTGTCCGCAGCCATTCACCGTGCACAATGAAGTACACTGTGTCCGCAGACATTCACCGTGCATAAAGTCGAACACAGAGTCCACAGCCATTCACAGCGCACAATGACGTACACTGTGGCCGAGGTCATTCACCGTGTACAATGTCGTCCACTGTGTCCGCAGTCATTGATTCTGTGTCGAATGTCGTACACTGTGTCCGCAGTCATTGACTGTGTCGAATGTCGTACACTGTGTCCGCAGTCATTCACTGGGCACAATGTCGTACACAGTGTCCGCAGCCATTCACCGTGCACAATGAATTATACTGTGTCCGCATTCATTCAGCATACCCAATGTCGTACACTATGTCCGCAGTCATTCACCGTGCACAATTTTGTACACTGTGTGCACAATCATTCTCCATTAACAATGATGTACACAGTGTCCACAGTCATTCTCCGTGCGCAGGGTCGTCCACTGTGTACGCAGTCATCGACTGGGCACAATGTCGTCGACTGTTTCCACAGACATTCACTAGGCACAATGTCGTCCACTGTGTCCGTAGACATTCACTGTGTCGAATGTCGTACACTGTGTCTGTAGTCATTCACCATGCACAATGACGTACACTGTGTCTGCAGACATTCACCATGCGCAAAGTCGTACACTGTGTCCGCAGTCCTTCACTGTTTCGAATGTTGGACTCTGTGTCTGCAGTCACTCCCCATTCACAATGGCATATGCTGTCTCAGCAGTCACTCACAGTGCGCAATGTCATACACTGTGTATGCAGTCACTCACCGTGCGCAATATTGAACGCTGTGTCCGCAGTCCATCACTGGACACAATGTCGTCGACTGTTTCCACAGTCATTCACTGTGCTCAATGTCGTCCTCTGTGTCCGCAGTCATTCACTGTGCACAATGTCGTACACTGTGTCAGCATTCACTCACCGTGCTCAATGTCGTACACTGTGTACGCAGTCCTTTATTGTGCACAATGACGTACACTGTGTCCGCAGTACTTCACTGTGCTGAATGACGTACACTGTGTCCACAGTCATTCACCGCATGCAATGACATACACTGTGTCCGTACACTGTGTCCGCTGTCATTCACCATACGCAAATTCATACACAGTGTCCAGTCCTTCACCATGCACAATTTAGTACACTGTGTCCAGTCCTTCACCGTGTGAAATGTCGTACACCATGTCCACAGTCCTTCACGGTGCACAATGTCGTCCACTGCTTCCTCAGACATTCACCTTGCACAATGTCGTACACCGTGTCCGCAGTCGTTCAACGTGCACAATTTCGTACACTGTGTCGGCAGTCATTCACCGTGCACAATGTCGTAAACCGTGTCTGCAGTCATTCAACGTGCACAATGACATACATTGTGTCCACAGTTATTCTCCATTAATAATGCTGTACAACGTGTCTGCAGCCATTCTCCGTGGGCAATGTCATCCACTGTGTCCGCAGTCATTCACTGTGCACAATGTCATCCACTGTGTCCGCAGGCATTCACTGTGTCGAATGTCATACACTGTGTCCGCAGCCATTCACCGTGCACAATGACGTACACTGTGTCCATAGTCATTCACCGGGCATAAAGTCGAACACAGAATCCGCAGTCATTCACCATGCACATAGTCGTTCACTGTGTCCACAGTCCTTCACTGGGCACAATGTCATCCGCTGTTTCCACTGTCATTCACTGGCACGACGTTGTACACTGTGTCCGCAGTCAGTCGCTGTGTGCAATGTCATACACTGTGTCTGCTGTCATTCACCGTGCACAAAGTTGTACACTGTGTCCGCAGACATTCACTGTTATTAATGTCATACACTGTATCTGCAGAGACTCACCGTGCACAATGGCGTACGCTGTGTCCGCAGTCACTCAGTGTAATGTCGTACACTGTGTACGCAGCCCTTTATTGTGCACAATGACGTACACTGTGTCCGCAGTACTTCACTGTGCCGAATGATGTACACTGTGTCCACAGTCATTCACCGCATGCAATGTCGTACAGTGTCTGTACACTGTGTCCGCTGCCATTCACCGTACGCAAATTCATACACTGTGTCCAGTCCTTCACCGTGCATAATTTAGTACACTGTGTCCAGTCCTTCACCATGTGAAATGTCGTACACCGTGTCCACAGTCCTTCATGGTGCACCATGTCGTCCACTGCTTCCGCAGTCATTCACTCTGCAAAATGTCATGCACTGTGTCCGCAGTCATTGCCCAAGCAGAATGTCGTACATTGTGTCCGCAGTCATTCACCTTGCACAATGTTGTACACCATGTCCGCAGTCGTTCAACGTGCACAATTTCGTACACTGTGTCGACAGTCATTCACCGTGCACAATGTCATGCACTGTGTCCGCAGTCATTACCCATGCACAATGTCATCCACTGTGTCCGCAGTTATTCTCCGTGCGCAAAGTCTTGTACTGTTTCTGCAGTCATTCACTCTGCTCAATGTCATGCACTGTGTCCGCAGTCATTACCCGTGCACAATGTCGTCCACTGTGTCCGCAGTCATTCACTGTGTCGAATGTTGTACGCTGTGTCTGCAGTCACTCAATCTGAACAATGTCAAACACTGTGTCCGCAGTCACTCACCGTGCGCAATCTTGAACGCTGTGTCTGCAGTCCATCACTGGGCACAATGTCGTCGACTGTTCCCACAGTCATTCACTGTGCACAATGTTGTCCTCTGTGTCCGCAGTCATTCACTGTGCACAATGTCGTACACTGTGTACGCAGTCCTTTATTGTGCACAATGACGTACACTGTGTCCGCAGTACTTCACTGTGCCGAATGACGTACACTGTGTCCACAGTCATTCACCGCATGCAATGACGTACACTGTGTCCGCTGTCATTCACCATACGCAAATTCATACACAGTGCCCAGTGCTTCACCGCGCACAATATAGTACACTGTTTCCAGTCCTTCACCGTGTGAAATGTCGTACACCGTGTCCACAGTCCTTCACGGTGCACAATGTCGTCCACTGCTTCCGCAGACATTCACTCTGCACAATGTCATACACTGTGTCTGCAGTCATTCACCTTGCACAATGTTGTACACCGTATCCGCAGTCGTTCAACGTGCACAATTTCGTACACTGTGTCGGCAGTCATTCACCGTGCACAATGTCGTCCACTGTGTCCGCAGACATTCACTGTGTCGAACGTCATACACTGTGTCCGCAGTCATTCTCCATGCGCAAAGTCGTACACTGTGTCCGCAGTCATTACCCGTGCACAATGTTGTCCACTGTGTCCACAGTCATTCACTGTGTCGAATGTTGTACGCTGTGTCTGCAGTCACTCAATCTGAACAATGTCATACACTGTGTCTGCAGTCACTCAGAGTGCGCAATGTTGTACGCAGTTTCCGCAGTCACTCACCGTGCGCAATCTTGAACGCTGTGTCCGCAGTCCATCACTGGGCACAATGTCGTCGACTGTGTCCGCAGTCATTCACTGTGCACAATTTCGTACACTGTGTACGCAGTCCTTTATTGTGCACAATGACGTACACTGTGTCCACAGTCATTCACCGCATGCAATGACGTACACTGTGCCCGCCGTCATTCACCATACGCAAATTCATACACAGTGTCCAGTCCTTCACCGTGCACAATTTAGTACACTGTGTCCAGTCCTTCACCGTGTGAAATGTCGTACACCGTGTCCACAGTCCTTCACGGTGCACAATGTCGTCCACTGCTTCCGCAGACATTCACTCTGCACAATGTCATACACTGTGTCTGCAGTCGTTCACCTTGCACAATGTTGTACACCGTGTCCGCAGTCGTTCAACGTGCACAATGACGTACACTGTTTCCGCAGATAATCACCGTGCGCAATGTCATACACTGTGTCCGCAGTCACTCACTGTGAACAATGTCATCCACTGTGTCTGCAGTCATGCACTATGTCGAATATCATACATTGTGTCTGCAGTCATTCTCCGTGCACAATGTCATACACAGTGTCCACAGCCATTCACCGTGCACAATGACGTACACTGTGTCCGCAGTCATTCACCGGGGAACAAAGTCGAACACAGAAACCGCAGTCATTCACCGTGCACATAGTCATTCACTGTGTCCACAGTCCTTCACTGTGCGCAATGTCATACACTGTGTCTGCTGTCATTCACCATGCGCAGTCATACACTGTGTCCGCAGACATTCACTGTTTTTAATGTCGTACACTGTGTCTGCAGACACTCACCGTGCACAATGGCGTACGCTGTGTCCGCAGTCACTCACCGTTCACAAAGTCGTACACTGTGTCTGCAGTCATTCACCATGCACAAGCTCGTAGACTGTGTCCACAGTCATTCTCCATTAACAATGTCGTACACAGTGTCCGCTGTAATTCACCGTGCACAATGTCGTACACTATGTCTGCAGTCATTCACCGTGCACAATTGTCGAACACTGTGTCTGCAGTCACTCACCGTGCACAATGTTGAAGGCTGTGTCTGCAGTCACTCACAGATCGCAATGTCGTACACTGTGTACGCAGTCCTTCATTGTGCACAATGACGTACACTGTGTCCACAGTCATTCACCGCATGCAATTTCGTACACTGTGTCCACAGTCACTGACCGTATGCAATGTCGTACACTGTGTCCGCGGTCATTCACCATACGAAAATTCATACACAGTGTCCGGTCCTTCACCGTACTCAATGTAGTACACTGTGTCCAGTACTTCACCCTGTGCAATGTCGTACACCGTGTCCACAGTCCTTCATTGTGCACAATGTCGTCCACTGCTTCCGCAGTCATTCACTCTGCACAATGTTATGCACTGTGTCCGCAGTCACTCACCGTGCACAATATCGTACACTGTGTCCACAGTCATTCTCCATTAACAATGTCGTACACAGTGTCCACAGACTTTCACCGTGCACAATGACGTACACTGTGTCCGCAGTCACTCACTGTGTTGAATGTCGTACACTGTGTCTGCAGTCATTCTCCGTGCACAATGTCGTACACAGTGTCCACAGCCTTTCACCGTGCACAATGACGTACACTGTGTCCGCAGTCACTCACTGTGCAGAAGGTCATCCACTGTGTCCGCAGTCACTCACTGTGTTGAATGTCGTACACTGTGTCTGCAGTCATTCTCCGTGCACAATGTCGTACACAGTGTCCGCAGCCATTCACCGTGCACAATGACGTATATTGTGTCCGCAGTCATTCACTGGGCACAAAGGCGAACACAGAATCCGCAGTCATTCACCGTGCACATAGTCGTACACAGTGTCCACAGTCCTTCACTGGGCACATTGTCGCCCGCTGTTTCCACTGTCATTCACTGGGCACGATGTTGTCCACTGTGTCCGCAGTCATTCACCTTGCACAATGTTGTACACCATGTCCGCAGTCGTTCAACGTGCACAATTTCGTACACTGTGTCGACAGTCATTCACCGTGCACAATGTCATGCACTGTGTCCGCAGTCATTACCCATGCACAATGTCGTCCACTGTGTCTGCAGACATTCACTGTGTCGAATGTCATACACTGTGTCCGCAGTCATTCTCCGTGCGCAAAGTCTTGCACTGTATCTGCAGTCATTCACTCTGCTCAATGTCATGCACTGTGTCCGCAGTCATTACCCGTGCACAATGTCGTCCACTGTGTCCGCAGTCATTCACTGTGTCGAATGTTGTACGCTGTGTCTGCAGTCACTCAATCTGAACAATGTCATATACTGTGTCCGCAGTCACTCAGAGTGCGCAATGTCATATGCAGTTTCCGCAGTCACTCACCAGGCCCAATCTTGAACGCTGTGTCCGCAGTCCATCGCTGGGCACAATGTCGTCGACTGTTCCCACAGTCATTCACTGTGCATAATGTTGTCCTCTGTGTCCACATTCACTCACCGTGCTCAATGTCGTACACTGTGTACGCAGTCCTTTATTGTGCACAATGACGTACACTGTGTCCGCAGTACTTCACTGTGCTGAATGACGTACACTGTGTCCACAGTCATTCACCGCATGCAATGACGTACACTGTGTCCGCTGTCATTCACCATACGCAAATTCATACACAGTGTCCAGTGCTTCACTGTGCACAATGTCGTACACTGTGTCCGCAGTCACTCTCTGTGTGCAATGTCATACACTGTGTCTGCTGTCATTCACCGTGCGCAAAGTCGTACACTGTGTCCGCAGACATTCACTGTTTCAAATGTCATACACTGTGTCTGCATTCACTCACCGTGCGCAATGTCGTACTCTGTGTCCACAGTCATTCACCGTGCACAAGCTCGTAGACTGTGTCCACAGTCATTCTCCATTAACAATGTCGTACACAGTGTCCGCAGTCATTCACCGTGCGCAAAGTCATACATTGCGTCTGCAGACATTCACTATTTCGAATGTCGTATGCTGTGTCTGCAGTCACTCACCGTGCACAATGGCATACGCTGTCTCAGCAGTCACTCATAGTGCGCAATGTCGTACGCTGTGTCCTCATTCACTCACCGTGCGCAATGTTGAATGCTGTGTCTGCAGTCACTCAGAGCTCGCTATGTCGTACACTGTGTATGCAGTCCTTCATTGTGCACAATGACGTAAACTGTGTCCACAGTCATTCACCGCATGCAATTTCGTACACTGTGTCCACAGTCACTGACCGTATGCAATGTCATACACTGTGTCCGCGGTCATTCACCATACGAAAATTCATACACAATGTCCGGTCCTTCACCGTACTCAATGTAGTACACTGTGTCCAGTACTTCACCCTGTGCATTGTCGTACACCGTGTCCACAGTCCTTCATTGTGCACAATGTCGTCCACTGCTTCCGCAGTCATTCACTCTGCACAATGTTATGCACTGTGTCCGCAGTCACTCACCGTGCGCAATATCGTACACTGTGTCCACAGTCATTCTCCATTAACAATGATGTACACAGTGTCTGCAGTCATTCTCCATGTGCAATGTCATACACTGTGTCCGCAGTCACTCACTGTGCACAAGGTCATTCACTGTGTCCGCAGTCATAAACCGTGTCCACAGCCATTCACCATGCACAATGACGTACACTGTGTCCGCAGTTACTCACTGTGCAGAAGGTCATCCACTGTGTTGAATGTCGTACACTGTGTCTGCAGTCATTCTCCGTGCACAATGTTGTACACAGTGTCCGCAGCCATTCACCGTGCACAATGACGTACACTGTGTCCGCAGTTATTCTCCGTGCGCAAAGTCTTGCACTGTATCTGCAGTCATTCACTCTGCTCAATGTCATGCACTGTGTCCGCAGTCATTACCCGTGCACAATGTCGTCCACTGTGTCCGCAGTCATTCACTGTGTCGAATGTTGTACGCTGTGTCTGCAGTCACTCAATCTGAACAATGTCAAACACTGTGTCCGCAGTCACTCACCGTGCGCAATCTTGAACGCTGTGTCTGCAGTCCATCACTGGGCACAATGTCGTCGACTGTTCCCACAGTCATTCACTGTGCACAATGTTGTCCTCTGTGTCCGCAGTCATTCACTGTGCACAATGTCGTACACTGTGTACGCAGTCCTTTATTGTGCACAATGACGTACACTGTGTCCGCAGTACTTCACTGTGCCGAATGACGTACACTGTGTCCACAGTCATTCACCGCATGCAATGACGTACACTGTGTCCGCTGTCATTCACCATACGCAAATTCATACACAGTGCCCAGTGCTTCACCGCGCACAAGATAGTACACTGTTTCCAGTCCTTCACCGTGTGAAATGTCGTACACCGTGTCCACAGTCCTTCACGGTGCACAATGTCGTCCACTGCTTCCGCAGACATTCACTCTGCACAATGTCATACACTGTGTCTGCAGTCATTCACCTTGCACAATGTTGTACACCGTATCCGCAGTCGTTCAACGTGCACAATTTCGTACACTGTGTCGGCAGTCATTCACCGTGCACAATGTCGTCCACTGTGTCCGCAGACATTCACTGTGTCGAACGTCATACACTGTGTCCGCAGTCATTCTCCATGCGCAAAGTCGTACACTGTGTCCGCAGTCATTACCCGTGCACAATGTTGTCCACTGTGTCCACAGTCATTCACTGTGTCGAATGTTGTACGCTGTGTCTGCAGTCACTCAATCTGAACAATGTCATACACTGTGTCTGCAGTCACTCAGAGTGCGCAATGTTGTACGCAGTTTCCGCAGTCACTCACCGTGCGCAATCTTGAACGCTGTGTCCGCAGTCCATCACTGGGCACAATGTCGTCGACTGTTCCCACAGTCATTCACTGTGCACAATGTTGTCCTCTGTGTCCGCAGTCATTCACTGTGCACAATTTCGTACACTGTGTACGCAGTCCTTTATTGTGCACAATGACGTACACTGTGTCCACAGTCATTCACCGCATGCAATGACGTACACTGTGCCCGCCGTCATTCACCATACGCAAATTCATACACAGTGTCCAGTCCTTCACCGTGCACAATTTAGTACACTGTGTCCAGTCCTTCACCGTGTGAAATGTCGTACACCGTGTCCACAGTCCTTCACGGTGCACAATGTCGTCCACTGCTTCCGCAGACATTCACTCTGCACAATGTCATACACTGTGTCTGCAGTCGTTCAACGTGCACAATGTTGTACACCGTGTCCGCAGTCGTTCAACGTGCACAATGACGTACACTGTTTCCGCAGACAATCACCGTGCGCAATGTCATACACTGTGTCCGCAGTCACTCACTGTGAACAATGTCATCCACTGTGTCTGCAGTCATGCACTATGTCGAATATCATACATTGTGTCTGCAGTCATTCTCCGTGCACAATGTCATACACAGTGTCCACAGCCATTCACCGTGCACAATGACGTACACTGTGTCCGCAGTCATTCACCGGGGAACAAAGTCGAACACAGAAACCGCAGTCATTCACCGTGCACATAGTCATTCACTGTGTCCACAGTCCTTCACTGTGCGCAATGTCATACACTGTGTCTGCTGTCATTCACCATGCGCAGTCATACACTGTGTCCGCAGACATTCACTGTTTTTAATGTCGTACACTGTGTCTGCAGACACTCACCGTGCACAATGGCGTACGCTGTGTCCGCAGTCACTCACCGTTCACAAAGTCGTACACTGTGTCTGCAGTCATTCACCATGCACAAGCTCGTAGACTGTGTCCACAGTCATTCTCCATTAACAATGTCGTACACAGTGTCCGCAGTCATTCACCACGCGCAATTTCGTACACTGTGTCCACAGTCATTCAGCATGCGCAATGTCGTATACTGTGTCCGTAGTCACTCACTGTGCGCAACGTCATACACTGTGTCCAGTCCTTCACTGTGCATAATGTAGTACATTGTCTCCAGTCCTTTACCCTGCGCAAAGTCGTACACTGTGTCCACAGTCATTCAGCGTGCGCAATGTCGTACACTGTGTCCGTAGTCACTCACTGTGCACAATGTCATACACTGTGTCCAGTCCTTCACTGTGCGTAATGTAGTACACTGTCTCCAGTCCTTTATCGCGTGCAAAGTCGTACACTGTGTCCACAGTCATTTACCGTGCGCAAAGTCGTACACTGTGTCCACAGTCATTTACCATGTGCAATGTCGTACACTGTGTCGAATGTCATGCGCTGTGTCCACAGTCCTTCATTGTGCACAATGTCATCCACTGTTTCCGCAGTCATTCACTCTGCACAATGTTATGCACTGTGTCCGCAGTCACTCAACATGCGCAATGTCGTACACAGTGTCCACAGACACTCACTGTGTGCAATGTCATACACTGTGTCCACAGACACTCACTGTGCACAAGGTCATCCACCATGCCCGCAGTCATTCACTGTGTCGAATGTCGTCAATGTGTCTGCAGACATTCACTGTGCACAATGCCGTACACTGTCTCTGCAGTCACTCACCATGCGTAATGTCGTACGCAGTGTCCGCATTCACTCACCGTGCACAAGCTCGTAGACTGTGTCCCCAGTCATTCTCCATTAACAATGTCGTACACAGTGTCCGCTGTAATTCACCGTGCACAATGTCGTACACTATGTCTGCAGTCATTCACCGTGCACAATTGTCGAACACTGTGTCTGCAGTCACTCACCGTGCACAATGTTGAAGGCTGTGTCTGCAGTCACTCACAGATCGCAATGTCGTACACTGTGTACGCAGTCCTTCATTGTGCACAATGACGTACACTGTGTCCACAGTCATTCACCGCATGCAATTTCGTACACTGTGTCCACAGTCACTGACCGTATGCAATGTCGTACACTGTGTCCGCGGTCATTCACCATACGAAAATTCATACACGGTGTCCGGTCCTTCACCGTACTCAATGTAGTACACTGTGTCCAGTACTTCACCCTGTGCAATGTCGTACACCGTGTCCACAGTCCTTCATTGTGCACAATGTCGTCCACTGCTTCCGCAGTCATTCACTCTGCACAATGTTATGCACTGTGTCCGCAGTCACTCACCGTGCACAATATCGTACACTGTGTCCACAGTCATTCTCCATTAACAATGTCGTACACAGTGTCCACAGACTTTCACCGTGCACAATGACGTACACTGTGTCCGCAGTCACTCACTGTGTTGAATGTCGTACACTGTGTCTGCAGTCATTCTCCGTGCACAATGTCGTACACAGTGTCCACAGCCTTTCACCGTGCACAATGACGTACACTGTGTCCGCAGTCACTCACTGTGCAGAAGGTCATCCACTGTGTCCGCAGTCACTCACTGTGTTGAATGTCGTACACTGTGTCTGCAGTCATTCTCCGTGCACAATGTCGTACACAGTGTCCGCAGCCATTCACCGTGCACAATGACGTATAGTGTGTCCGCAGTCATTCACTGGGCACAAAGGCGAACACAGAATCCGCAGTCATTCACCGTGCACATAGTCGTACACAGTGTCCACAGTCCTTCACTGGGCACATTGTCGCCCGCTGTTTCCACTGTCATTCACTGGGCACGATGTTGTCCACTGTGTCCGCAGTCATTCACCTTGCACAATGTTGTACACCATGTCCGCAGTCGTTCAACGTGCACAATTTCGTACACTGTGTCGACAGTCATTCACCGTGCACAATGTCATGCACTGTGTCCGCAGTCATTACCCATGCACAATGTCGTCCACTGTGTCTGCAGACATTCACTGTGTCGAATGTCATACACTGTGTCCGCAGTCATTCTCCGTGCGCAAAGTCTTGCACTGTATCTGCAGTCATTCACTCTGCTCAATGTCATGCACTGTGTCCGCAGTCATTACCCGTGCACAATGTCGTCCACTGTGTCCGCAGTCATTCACTGTGTCGAATGTTGTACGCTGTGTCTGCAGTCACTCAATCTGAACAATGTCATATACTGTGTCCGCAGTCACTCAGAGTGCGCAATGTCATATGCAGTTTCCGCAGTCACTCACCGGGCCCAATCTTGAACGCTGTGTCCGCAGTCCATCGCTGGGCACAATGTCGTCGACTGTTCCCACAGTCATTCACTGTGCATAATGTTGTCCTCTGTGTCCACATTCACTCACCGTGCTCAATGTCGTACACTGTGTACGCAGTCCTTTATTGTGCACAATGACGTACACTGTGTCCGCAGTACTTCACTGTGCTGAATGACGTACACTGTGTCCACAGTCATTCACCGCATGCAATGACGTACACTGTGTCCGCTGTCATTCACCATACGCAAATTCATACACAGTGTCCAGTGCTTCACTGTGCACAATGTCGTACACTGTGTCCGCAGTCACTCTCTGTGTGCAATGTCATACACTGTGTCTGCTGTCATTCACCGTGCGCAAAGTCGTACACTGTGTCCGCAGACATTCACTGTTTCAAATGTCATACACTGTGTCTGCATTCACTCACCGTGCGCAATGTCGTACTCTGTGTCCACAGTCATTCACCGTGCACAAGCTCGTAGACTGTGTCCACAGTCATTCTCCATTAACAATGTCGTACACAGTGTCCGCAGTCATTCACCGTGCGCAAAGTCATACATTGCGTCTGCAGACATTCACTATTTCGAATGTCGTATGCTGTGTCTGCAGTCACTCACCGTGCACAATGGCATACGCTGTCTCAGCAGTCACTCATAGTGCGCAATGTCGTACGCTGTGTCCTCATTCACTCACCGTGCGCAATGTTGAATGCTGTGTCTGCAGTCACTCAGAGCTCGCTATGTCGTACACTGTGTACGCAGTCCTTCATTGTGCACAATGACGTAAACTGTGTCCACAGTCATTCACCGCATGCAATTTCGTACACTGTGTCCACAGTCACTGACCGTATGCAATGTCGTACACTGTGTCCGCGGTCATTCACCATACGAAAATTCATACACAATGTCCGGTCCTTCACCGTACTCAATGTAGTACACTGTGTCCAGTACTTCACCCTGTGCATTGTCGTACACCGTGTCCACAGTCCTTCATTGTGCACAATGTCGTCCACTGCTTCCGCAGTCATTCACTCTGCACAATGTTATGCACTGTGTCCGCAGTCACTCACCGTGCGCAATATCGTACACTGTGTCCACAGTCATTCTCCATTAACAATGATGTACACAGTGTCTGCAGTCATTCTCCATGTGCAATGTCATACACTGTGTCCGCAGTCACTCACTGTGCACAAGGTCATTCACTGTGTCCGCAGTCATTCACTGTGTCGAATGTCGTACACTGTGTCCGCAGTCATAAACCGTGTCCACAGCCATTCACCATGCACAATGACGTACACTGTGTCCGCAGTTACTCACTGTGCAGAAGGTCATCCACTGTGTTGAATGTCGTACACTGTGTCTGCAGTCATTCTCCGTGCACAATGTTGTACACAGTGTCCGCAGCCATTCACCGTGCACAATGACGTACACTGTGTCCGCAGTCATTCACCGGGCACAAAGTCGAACACAGAATCGGCAGTCATTCACAGTGCATATAGTCGTACACTGTGTCCACAGTCCTTCACTGGGCACATTGTCGTCCGCTGTTTCCACTGTCATTCACTGGGCACGACGTTGTCCACTGTGTCCGCAGTCATTCACCGTGCACAATCTCGTACACTGTGTCTGCAGTCATTCTCCATTAACAATGATGTACACAGTGTCCGCAGTCATTCTCCATGCGCAATGCTGTACACTGTGTCCGCAGTAAATCTCTGGGCACAAGTTCGTCCACTGTGTCCGCAGTAATTGACTGTGGCGGATGTCGTACACTGTGTCTGTAGTCATTCACCATGCACAATGTTGTACACTGTGTCCGCAGACATTCACCGTGCACAAAGTCGAACACAGACTCCTGCAGTCATTCACCGTGCACAAAGTCGTACATTGCATCTGCAGACATTCACTGTTTCGAATGTCGTATGCTGTGTCTGCAGTCACACACCATGCACAATGGCGTACGCTGTCTCCGCAGTCACTCACTGTGCGCAATGTCGTACGCTGTGTCCTCATTCACTCACCGTGCGCAATGTTGAATGCTGTGTCTGCAGTCACTCACAGCTCGCAATGTCGTATACTGTGTAAGCAGTCCTTCATAGTGCACAATGACGTACACTGTGTCCACAGTCATTCACCGCATGCAATTTCGTACACTGTGACCACAGTCACAGACCGTACCCAATGTCATACACTGTGTCCGCCATCATTCACCGTAAGCAATTTCATACACAGTGTCTGGTCCTTCACCATGCACAATGTAGTACATTGCGTCCAGTCCTTCACCATGCACAATGTAGTACACTGCGTCCAGTCCTTCACCGTGGGCAATGTCGTACACAGTGTCCACAGTCCTTCATTGTGCACAATGTCGTCCACTGCTTCCGCAGTCATTCACTCTGCAAAATGTCATGCACTGTGTCCGCAGTCATTGCCCGTGCACAATGTCGTCCACTGCGTCCGCAGTCATTCACAGTGTTGAATGTCGTACACTGTGTCCACAGTCATTCACCATGCACAATTGTCGAACACTGCGTCAGCAGTCACTCAACGTGCACAATGTCGTACACTGTGTCTGTAGTCATTCACCGTACACAATGTTGTACACTGTGTCCGCAGACATTCACCGTGCACAAAGTCGAACACAGAGTCCACAGTCATTCACTGTGCACAAAGTCGTACATTGCGTCTGCAGACATTCACTATTTTGAATGTCGGACGCTGTGTCTGCAGTCACTCACCGTGCACAATGGCATACGTTGTCTCCGCAGTCACTCATAGTGCACAATGTTGTACGCTGCGACCTCATTCACTCACCGTGCGCAATGTTGAATGCTGTGTCTGCAGTCACTCACAGCTCGCAATGTCGTACACTGTGTACGCAGTCCTTCATTGTGCACAATGACCTACACTGTGTCCGCAGTCATTCACTGTGCACAATGTCGTACACTGTGTCCGCAGTCATTCACCTTACAGAATGTCGAACACAGATTCCGCAGTCATTCACTGTGCACATAGTCGTACACTGTGTCCGCAGTCATTCTCCGTCTGCAATGCCGTACACAGTGTCCGCAGTAACTCACTGGGCACAAGGTCGTCCACTGTGTCCGCAGTTAACGACTGTGTCGAATGTCGTACACTGTGTCTGCAGCCATTCACCGTGCACAATGTTGTAAACAGTGTCCGCAGCCATTCACCGCACACAATGACGTACACTGTGTCCGCAGACATTCACCGCGCACAATGAAGTACACTGTGTCCGCAGACATTCACCGTGGACAATGACGAACACTGTGTCCGCAGACATTCTCCGCGCACAATGAAGTACACTGTGTCCTCAGCCATTCACCGTGCACAATGAAGTACACTGTGTCCGCAGACATTCACCGTGGAAAAAGTTGAACACAGATTCCACAATCATTCACCGTGCACAATGTCGTACACTGTGTCCGCAGTCATTCACCGTGCACAAGCTCGTAGACTGTGTCCACAGTCATTCTCCATTAACAATGTCGTACAAAGCATCCGCAGTCATTCACTGTGTGCAATGTCTTACACTGTGTCCGCAGTCATTCAGTGTCCGCAATGTCGTACACTGTGTCCGCAGTCATTCACCGTGCGCAATGTCGTACACTGTGACCGCAGTCACTCACTGTGCGCAATGTCATACAGTGTCTGCTGTCATACACCGTGCGCAAAGTCATACACTGTGTCCGCAGACATTCACTGTTTCAAATGTCGTACTCTGTGTCTGCAGTCACTCACCGTGCATAATGTCGTACGCTGTGTCTGCATTCACTCACCGTGTGCAATGTCGTACACTGTGTCCACAGTCATTCACCGTGCACAATGGCGTACGCTGTCTCCGCAGTCACTCATAGTGCGCAATGTCGTACGCTGTGTCCTCATTCACTCACCGTGCGCAATGTTGAAGGCTGTGTCTGCAGTCACTCACAGCTCACTATGTCGTACACTGTGTAAGCAGTCCTTCATAGTGCACAATGACGTACACTGTGTCCACAGTCATTCACCGCATGCAATTTCGTACACTGTGACCACAGTCACAGACCGTACGCAATGTCGTACACTGTGTCCGCCGTCATTCACCGTACGCAAATTCATACACAGTGTCCGGTCCTTCACCATGCACAATGTAGTACATTGCGTCCAGTCCTTCACTGGGCACAATGTCGTCCACTGCGTCCGCAGTCATTCACAGTGTTGAATGTTGTACACTGCGTCTGCAGTCATTCTCCATGCACAATGTCGTACACAGTGTCCGCAGCCATTCACCATGCACAATTACGTACACTATGTCCGCAGTCATTCACCGTGCGCAATGTCATACACTGTGTCCGCAGTCATTCACTGTGCGCAAAGTCATACACTGTGTCCGCAGACATTCACTGTTTCAAATGTCGTACTCTGTGTCTGCAGTCACTCACCGTGCGTAATGTCGTACGCTGTGTCTGCATTCACTCACCGTGTGCAATGTCGTACACTGTGTCCGCAGTCATTCTCCATTAACAATGTCGTACACTGTGTCTGCAGCCATTCTCCGTGCGCAATGTCGTACACTGTGTCTGCCGTCACTCACCGTGCACAATGGCATACGCTGTCTCCGCAATCACTCATAGTGCGCAATGTCGTACGCTGTTTCCTCATTCACTCACCGTGCACAATGTTGATTGCTGTGTCTGCAGTCACTCACAGTTCGCAATGTCGTACACTGTGAACGCAGTCCTTCATTGTGCACAATAACGTACACTGTGTCCACAGTCATTCTCCGTGCGCAATGTCATACACTGTGTCCGCAGTCACTCACTGTGCACAAGTTCATCCACTGTGTCCGCAGTCATTCACTGTGTCAAATGTCGTACACTGTGTCTGCAGACATTCTCCGTGCACAATGTCGTACACAGTGTCCGCAGCCATTCGCCGTGCACAATGACGTACACTGTGTCCGCATTCATTCACTGGGCACAAAGTCGAACACAGAATCTGCCGTCACTCACCGTGCACAATGGCGTACGCTCTCTCCGCAGTCACTCATAGTGCGCAATGTCGTACGCTGTGTCCTCATTCATTCACCGTGCGCAATGTTGATTGCTGTGTCCGCAGTCACTCACCGTGCACAATGTTGTACACTGTGTCCGCAGTCATTCTCCATTAACAATGACGTACACAGTGTCCGCAGTCATTCACTATGTCGAATTGTGTACACTGTGTACGCAGTCCTTCATAGTGCACAATGACGTACACTGTGTCCACAGTCATTCACCGCATGCAATTTCGTACACTGTGTCCACAGTCACTGACCGTACGCAATGTCATAAACTGTGTCCGTCGTCATTCAGCGTACGCAAATTCATATACAGTGTCCGGTCCTTCACCGTGCACAATGTAGTACACTGTGTCCAGTCCTTCACCGTGTGCAATGTCGTACACTGTGTCCACAGTCCTTCATTGTGCACAATGTCATCCACTGCTTCCGCAGTCATTCACTCTGCAAAATGTCATGCACTGTGTCCGCAGTCATTGCCCGTGCACAATGTCGTACATTGTGTCCGCAGTCCTTCACTGGGCACAATGTCGCGCACTGCGTCCGCAGTCATTCACAGTGTTGAATGTCGTACACTGTGTCTGCAGTCAATCTCCATGCACAATGTAGTACACAGTGTCCGCAGCCATTCACCATGCACAATTACGTACACTATGTCCGCAGTCATTCACCAAGCACAATGTCATACACTGTGTCCAGTACTTCACTGTGCGCAATGTAGTACACTGTCTCCAGTCCTTTTCCGCGTGCAAAGTCGTACACTGTGTCCGCAGACATTCATTGTGTAGAATGTCGTACTCTGTGTCTGCAGTCAATCAATGTGCACAATGTCGTACGCTGCGTCAGTAGTCACTCACAGTTTGCAATGTCATATGCAGTTTCCGCAGACACTCACCGTGCGCAATGCTGAATGCTGTGTCCGCAGTCCTTCACTGGGCACAATGTCGATGACTGTTTCCACAGTCATTTACTAGGCACCATGTCGTACACTGAGTCCGCAGTCATTCATCGTGCGCAATGTCATATATTGTGTCCTGTCCTTCACTGTGCACAATGTAGTGCACTGTCTCCAGTCCTTTACCGTGCGCAAAGTCGTACACTGTGTACGCAGACATTCACTGTGTCGAATGTCGTACGCTGTGTCGTCATTCACTCACAGTGGGCAATGTCATATGCAGTGTCCGCAGTCACTCACCGTGCGCAATGTTGAACGCTGTGTCCGCAGTCACTCACCGTGTACAATGTTGAACGCTGTGTCCGCAGTCCTTCACTGGGCACAATGTCGTCGACTTTTTCCACAGTCACTCACTAGGCACAATGTCGTCCACTGTGTCTGCAGTCATTCACTGTGTACAATATCGTACACTGAGCCCACAGTCACTCTCCATTAACAATGACGTACACAGTGTCTGCAGTCATTCTCCCTGTGCAATGTCATGCACAGTGTCCGCAGTCACTCACTGTGCACAAGGTCATCCACTGTGTCCGCAGTCATTCACTGTGCCGAATGTCGTACTCTGTGTCTGCAGTCACTCACCGTGCGTAATGTCGTACGCTGTGTCTGCATTCACTCACCGTGTGCAATGTCGTACACTGTGTCCGCAGTCATTCTCCATTAACAATGTCGTACACTGTGTCTGCAGCCATTCTCCGTGCGCAATGTCGTACACTGTGTCTGCCGTCACTCACTGTGCACAATGGCATACGCTGTCTCCGCAATCACTCATAGTGCGCAATGTCGTACGCTGTTTCCTCATTCACTCACCGTGCACAATGTTGATTGCTGTGTCTGCAGTCACTCACAGTTCGCAATGTCGTACACTGTGAACGCAGTCCTTCATTGTGCACAATAACGTACACTGTGTCCACAGTCATTCTCCATTAACAATGATGTACACAGTGTCTGCAGTCATTCTCCGTGCGCAATGTCATACACTGTGTCCGCAGTCACTCACTGTGCACAAGTTCATCCACTGTGTCCGCAGTCATTCACTGTGTCAAATGTCGTACACTGTGTCTGCAGACATTCTCCGTGCACAATGTCGTACACAGTGTCCGCAGCCATTCGCCGTGCACAATGACGTACACTGTGTCCGCATTCATTCACCGGGCACAAAGTCGAACACAGAATCTGCCGTCACTCACCGTGCACAATGGCGTACGCTCTCTCCGCAGTCACTCATAGTGCGCAATGTCGTACGCTGTGTCCTCATTCATTCACCGTGCGCAATGTTGATTGCTGTGTCCGCAGTCACTCACCGTGCACAATGTTGTACACTGTGTCCGCAGTCATTCTCCATTAACAATGACGTACACAGTGTCCGCAGTCATTCACTATGTCGAATTGTGTACACTGTGTACGCAGTCCTTCATAGTGCACAATGACGTACACTGTGTCCACAGTCATTCACCGCATGCAATTTCGTACACTGTGTCCACAGTCACTGACCGTACGCAATGTCATAAACTGTGTCCGCCGTCATTCAGCGTACGCAAATTCATATACAGTGTCCGGTCCTTCACCGTGCACAATGTAGTACACTGTGTCCAGTCCTTCACCGTGTGCAATGTCGTACACTGTGTCCACAGTCCTTCATTGTGCACAATGTCATCCACTGCTTCCGCAGTCATTCACTCTGCAAAATGTCATGCACTGTGTCCGCAGTCATTGCCCGTGCACAATGTCGTACATTGTGTCCGCAGTCCTTCACTGGGCACAATGTCGCGCACTGCGTCCGCAGTCATTCACAGTGTTGAATGTCGTACACTGTGTCTGCAGTCAATCTCCATGCACAATGTAGTACACAGTGTCCGCAGCCATTCACCGTGCACAATTACGTACACTATGTCCGCAGTCATTCACCAAGCACAATGTCATACACTGTGTCCAGTACTTCACTGTGCGCAATGTAGTACACTGTCTCCAGTCCTTTTCCGCGTGCAAAGTCGTACACTGTGTCCGCAGACATTCATTGTGTAGAATGTCGTACTCTGTGTCTGCAGTCAATCAATGTGCACAATGTCGTACGCTGCGTCAGTAGTCACTCACAGTTTGCAATGTCATATGCAGTTTCCGCAGACACTCACCGTGCGCAATGCTGAATGCTGTGTCCGCAGTCCTTCACTGGGCACAATGTCGATGACTGTTTCCACAGTCATTTACTAGGCACCATGTCGTACACTGAGTCCGCAGTCATTCATCGTGCGCAATGTCATATATTGTGTCCTGTCCTTCACTGTGCACAATGTAGTGCACTGTCTCCAGTCCTTTACCGTGCGCAAAGTCGTACTCTGTGTACGCAGACATTCACTGTGTCGAATGTCGTACGCTGTGTCGTCATTCACTCACAGTGGGCAATGTCATATGCAGTGTCCGCAGTCACTCACCGTGCGCAATGTTGAACGCTGTGTCCGCAGTCACTCACCGTGTACAATGTTGAACGCTGTGTCCGCAGTCCTTCACTGGGCACAATGTCGTCGACTTTTTCCACAGTCACTCACTAGGCACAATGTCGTCCACTGTGTCTGCAGTCATTCACTGTGTACAATATCGTACACTGAGCCCACAGTCACTCTCCATTAACAATGACGTACACAGTGTCTGCAGTCATTCTCCCTGTGCAATGTCATGCACAGTGTCCGCAGTCACTCACTGTGCACAAGGTCATCCACTGTGTCCGCAGTCATTCACTGTGCCGAATGTCGTACTCTGTGTCTGCAGTCACTCACCGTGCGTAATGTCGTACGCTGTGTCTGCATTCACTCACCGTGTGCAATGTCGTACACTGTGTCCGCAGTCATTCTCCATTAACAATGTCGTACACTGTGTCTGCAGCCATTCTCCGTGCGCAATGTCGTACACTGTGTCTGCCGTCACTCACCGTGCACAATGGCATACGTTGTCTCCGCAATCACTCATAGTGCGCAATGTCGTACGCTGTTTCCTCATTCACTCACCGTGCACAATGTTGATTGCTGTGTCTGCAGTCACTCACAGTTCGCAATGTCGTACACTGTGAACGCAGTCCTTCATTGTGCACAATAACGTACACTGTGTCCACAGTCATTCTCCATTAACAATGATGTACACAGTGTCTGCAGTCATTCTCCGTGCGCAATGTCATACACTGTGTCCGCAGTCACTCACTGTGCACAAGTTCATCCACTGTGTCCGCAGTCATTCACTGTGTCAAATGTCGTACACTGTGTCTGCAGACATTCTCCGTGCACAATGTCGTACACAGTGTCCGCAGCCATTCGCCGTGCACAATGACGTACACTGTGTCCGCATTCATTCACCGGGCACAAAGTCGAACACAGAATCTGCCGTCACTCACCGTGCACAATGGCGTACGCTCTCTCCGCAGTCACTCATAGTGCGCAATGTCGTACGCTGTGTCCTCATTCATTCACCGTGCGCAATGTTGATTGCTGTGTCCGCAGTCACTCACCGTGCACAATGTTGTACACTGTGTCCGCAGTCATTCTCCATTAACAATGACGTACACAGTGTCCGCAGTCATTCACTATGTCGAATTGTGTACACTGTGTACGCAGTCCTTCATAGTGCACAATGACGTACACTGTGTCCACAGTCATTCACCGCATGCAATTTCGTACACTGTGTCCACAGTCACTGACCGTACGCAATGTCATAAACTGTGTCCGCCGTCATTCAGCGTACGCAAATTCATATACAGTGTCCGGTCCTTCACCGTGCACAATGTAGTACACTGTGTCCAGTCCTTCACCGTGTGCAATGTCGTACACTGTGTCCACAGTCCTTCATTGTGCACAATGTCATCCACTGCTTCCGCAGTCATTCACTCTGCAAAATGTCATGCACTGTGTCCGCAGTCATTGCCCGTGCACAATGTCGTACATTGTGTCCGCAGTCCTTCACTGGGCACAATGTCGCGCACTGCGTCCGCAGTCATTCACAGTGTTGAATGTCGTACACTGTGTCTGCAGTCAATCTCCATGCACAATGTAGTACACAGTGTCCGCAGCCATTCACCATGCACAATTACGTACACTGTGTCCACAGTCATTCACCGCATGCAATGTCATGCACTGTGTCCGCAGTCACTCACTGTGCACAAGGTCATCCACTGTGTCCGCAGTCATTCACTGTGCCGAATGTCGTACACTGTGTCTGTAGTCATTCTCCGTGCACAATGTCGTACACAGTGTACACAGTCCTACACTGGGCACAATGTCGTCTGCTGTTTCCACTGTCACTCACTGAGCACGACGTTGTCCACTGTGTCCGCAGTCATTGACTGTGCACGATGTTGTACACTGTGTCCGCAGTCATTCTCCATTAAGAATGACGTACGCTGTGTCCGCAGTCACTCACCCAGCAAAATTACGTACATTATGTCCGCAGTCATTCACCATGCGCAATGTCATACACTGTGTCCAGTCCTTCACTGTGCGCAATGTCGTACACTGTGTCCACAGTCCTTCATTGTGCACAATGTCGTCCACTGCTTCCGCAGCCATTCACTCTGCAAAATGTCATGCACTGTGTCCGCAGTCATTGCCCGTGAACAATGTGGTACATTGTGTCCGCAGTCCTTCACTGGGCACAATGTCGTCCACTGCGTCCGCAGTCATTCACAGTGTTGAATGTCGTACACTGTGTCTGCAGTCATTCTCCATGCACAATGTAGTACACAGTGTCCGCAGCCATTCACCATGCACAATTATGTACATTATGTCCGCAGTCATTCACCATGCGCAATGTCATACACTGTGTCCAGTCCTTCACTGTGCGCAATGTCGTACACTGTGTCCACAGTCCTTCATTGTGCACAATGTCGTCCACTGCTTCCGCAGCCATTCACTCTGCAAAATGTCATGCACTGTGTCCGCAGTCATTGCCCGTGAACAATGTGGTACATTGTGTCCGCAGTCCTTCACTGGGCACAATGTCGTCCACTGCGTCCGCAGTCATTCACAGTGTTGAATGTCGTACACTGTGTCTGCAGTCATTCTCCATGCACAATGTAGTACACAGTGTCCGCAGCCATTCACCATGCACAATTATGTACACTATGTCTGCAGTCATTCACCATGCGCAATGTCATACACTGTGTCCAGTCCTTCACTGTGCGCAATGTAGTACACTGTCTCCAGTCCTTTACCGCGTGTAAAGTCGTACACTGTGTCCGCAGACATTCACTGTGTCGAATGTCGTACGCTGTGTCTAGAGTCAATCAATGTGCACAATGTCGTACGCTACGTCAGCAGTCACTCACAGTTTGCAATGTCATATGCAGTTTCCGCAGTCACTCACCGTGCGCAATGCTGAATGCTGTGTCCGCAGTCCTTCACTGGGCACAATGTCGTTGACTGTTTCCACAGTCATTCACTAGGCACAATGTGGTACACTGAGTCCGCAGTCATTCATCGTGCGCAATGTCATATACTGTGTCCAGTCCTTCACTGTGCACAATGTAGTGCACTGTCTCCAGTCCTTTACCGAGCGCAAAGTCATACACTGTGTCCGCAGACATTCACTGTTTCGAATGTCGTACGCTATGTCTGCAGTCACTCACCGTGCATAATGTTGTACACTGTGTCCGCAGTCATTCACCTTACACAATGTCGAACACAGAGTCCACATTCATTCTCCATTAACAATGACGTACACAGTGTCCACAGTCATTCTCCGTGCGCAATGCCGTACACTGTATCCGCAGTAACTCATTGGGCACAAGGTCGTCCACTGTGTCCGCAGTCATTAAATGTGTTGAATGTCGTACAGCGTGTCCGCAGCCATTCACCGTGCACAATGACGTACACAGTGTCCGCAGTCATTCACCGGGCACATAGTCGTTCACTGTGTCCACAGTCCTTCACAGGGCACAATGTCGTCCGCTGTTTCCACTGTCATTCACTGGGCACGACGTTGTCCACTGTGTCCGCAGTCAATGACTGTGTCAAATGTCGTACACTGTGACTGTAGTCATTCACCGTGCACGATGTTGTACACTGTGTCCGCAGACATTCACCGTGCACAAAGTCGAACAGAGTCCGCAGTCATTCACCGTGCACAAAGTCGTACATTGCATCTGCAGACATTCACTGTTTCGAATGTCGTACGCTGTGTCTGCAGTCACTCACCGTGCACAATGGCGTACGCTGTCTCCGCAGTCATTCACCGTGCACAACGTTGTACATTGCATCTGCAGACATTCACTGTTTCGAATGTCGTACGCTGTCTCTGCAGTCACTCATAGTACGCAATGTCGTACGCTGTGTCCTCATTCACTCACCGTGCGCAATGTCGTACACTGTGTCCACAGTCATTCACCGTGCACAAGCTCGTAGACTGTGTCCCCAGTCATTCTCCATTAACAATGTCGTACACAGTGTCCACAGTCATTCACCGTGCACAATTGTCGAACACTGTCCGCAGTCACTCAACGTGCACAATGTCGTACACTGAGTCTGTAGTCATTCACCGTACACAATGTTGTACACTGTGTCCGCAGACATTCACCGTGCACAAAGTCGAACACAGACTCCTACAGACATTCACCGTGCGCAAAGTCGTACATTGCGTCTGCAGACATTCACTATTTTGAATGTCATACGCTGTGTCTGCAGTCACTCACTGTGCACAATGGCATACGCTGTCTCCACAGTCACTCATAGCGTGCAATGTTGTACGCTGCGACCTCATTCACTCACCGTGCGCAATGTTGAATGCTGTGTCTGCAGTCACTCACCGTGCACAATGTTGTACACTGTGTCCGCAGTCATTCTCCATTAACAATGACGTACACAGTGTCCGCAGTCTTTCACTATGTCGAATTGTGTACACTGTGTACGCAGTCCTTCATAGTGCACAATGACGTACACTGTGTCCACAGTCATTCACCGCATGCAATTTCGTACACTGTGTCCACAGTCACTGACCGTACGCAATGTCATAAACTGTGTCCGCCGTCATTCAGCGTACGCAAATTCATACACAGTGTCCGGTCCTTCACCGTGCACAATGTAGTACACTGTGTCCAGTCCTTCACCGTGGGCAATGTCGCACACCGTGTCTACAGTCCTTCATTGTGCACAATGTCGTCCACTGCTTCCGCAGTCATTCACTCTGCAAAATGTCATGCACTGTGTCCGCAGTCATTGCCCGTGCACAATGTCGTACATTGTGTCCGCAGTCCTTCACTGGGCACAATGTCGCGCACTGCGTCCGCAGTCATTCACAGTGTTGAATGTCGTACACTGTGTCTGCAGTCAATCTCCATGCACAATGTAGTACACAGTGTCCGCAGCCATTCACCATGCACAATTACGTACACTATGTCCGCAGTCATTCACCAAGCACAATGTCATACACTGTGTCCAGTACTTCACTGTGCGCAATGTAGTACACTGTCTCCAGTCCTTTTCCGCGTGCAAAGTCGTACACTGTGTCCGCAGACATTCATTGTGTAGAATGTCGTACTCTGTGTCTGCAGTCAATCAATGTGCACAATGTCGTACGCTGCGTCAGTAGTCACTCACAGTTTGCAATGTCATATGCAGTTTCCGCAGACACTCACCGTGCGCAATGCTGAATGCTGTGTCCGCAGTCCTTCACTGGGCACAATGTCGTTGACTGTTTCCACAGTCATTCACTAGGCACAATGTGGTACACTGAGTCCGCAGTCATTCATCGTGCGCAATGTCATATACTGTGTCCAGTCCTTCACTGTGCACAATGTAGTGCACTGTCTCCAGTCCTTTACCGTGCGCAAAGTCGTACACTGTGTCCGCAGACATTCACTGTTTCGAATGTCGTACGCTATGTCTGCAGTCACTCACCGTGCATAATGTTGTACACTGTGTCCGCAGTCATTCACCTTACACAATGTCGAACACAGAGTCCACAGTCATTCACTGTGCACATAGTCGTACACAGTGTCCGCAGTCTTTCACCGTACACAATGTCGTCCACTGTGTCCACATTCATTCTCCATTAACAATGACGTACACAGTGTCCACAGTCATTCTCCGTGCGCAATGCCGTACACTGTATCCGCAGTAACTCATTGGGCACAAGGTCGTCCACTGTGTCCGCAGTCATTGACTGTGTCGAAAGTCGTACAGCGTGTCCGCAGCCATTCACCGTGCACAATGACGTACACAGTGTCCGCAGTCATTCACCGGGCACATAGTCGTTCACTGTGTCCACAGTCCTTCACAGGGCACAATGTCGTCCGCTGTTTCCACTGTCATTCACTGGGCACGACGTTGTCCACTGTGTCCGCAGTCAATGACTGTGTCGAATGTCGTACACTGTGACTGTAGTCATTCACCGTGCACGATGTTGTACACTGTGTCCGCAGACATTCACCGTGCACAAAGTCGAACAGAGTCCGCAGTCATTCACCGTGCACAAAGTCGTACATTGCATCTGCAGACATTCACTGTTTCGAATGTCGTACGCTGTGTCTGCAGTCACTCACCGTGCACAATGGCGTACGCTGTCTCCGCAGTCATTCACCGTGCACAACGTTGTACATTGCTTCTGCAGACATTCACTGTTTCGAATGTCGTACGATGTATCTGCAGTAACTCATAGTACGCAATGTCGTACGCTGTGTCCTCATTCACTCACCGTGCGCAATGTCGTACACTGTGTCCACAGTCATTCACCGTGCACAAGCTCGTAGACTGTGTCCCCAGTCATTCTCCATTAACAATGTCGTACACAGTGTCCACAGTCATTCACCGTGCACAATTGTCGAACACTGTCCGCAGTCACTCAACGTGCACAATGTCGTACACTGAGTCTGTAGTCATTCACCGTACACAATGTTGTACACTGTGTCCGCAGACATTCACCGTGCACAAAGTCGAACACAGACTCCTACAGACATTCACCGTGCGCAAAGTCGTACATTGCGTCTGCAGACATTCACTATTTTGAATGTCATACGCTGTGTCTGCAGTCACTCACTGTGCACAATGGCATACGCTGTCTCCACAGTCACTCATAGCGTGCAATGTTGTACGCTGCGACCTCATTCACTCACCGTGCGCAATGTTGAATGCTGTGTCTGCAGTCACTCACCGTGCACAATGTTGTACACTGTGTCCGCAGTCATTCTCCATTAACAATGACGTACACAGTGTCCGCAGTCTTTCACTATGTCGAATTGTGTACACTGTGTACGCAGTCCTTCATAGTGCACAATGACGTACACTGTGTCCACAGTCATTCACCGCATGCAATTTCGTACACTGTGTCCACAGTCACTGACCGTACGCAATGTCATAAACTGTGTCCGCCGTCATTCAGCGTACGCAAATTCATACACAGTGTCCGGTCCTTCACCGTGCACAATGTAGTACACTGTGTCCAGTCCTTCACCGTGGGCAATGTCGCACACCGTGTCTACAGTCCTTCATTGTGCACAATGTCGTCCACTGCTTCCGCAGTCATTCACTCTGCAAAATGTCATGCACTGTGTCCGCAGTCATTGCCCGTGCACAATGTCGTACATTGTGTCTGCAGTCCTTCACTGGGCACAATGTCGCGCACTGCGTCCGCAGTCATTCACAGTGTTGAATGTCGTACACTGTGTCTGCAGTCAATCTCCATGCACAATGTAGTACACAGTGTCCGCAGCCATTCACCATGCACAATTACGTACACTATGTCCGCAGTCATTCACCAAGCACAATGTCATACACTGTGTCCAGTACTTCACTGTGCGCAATGTAGTACACTGTCTCCAGTCCTTTTCCGCGTGCAAAGTCGTACACTGTGTCCGCAGACATTCATTGTGTAGAATGTCGTACTCTGTGTCTGCAGTCAATCAATGTGCACAATGTCGTACGCTGCGTCAGTAGTCACTCACAGTTTGCAATGTCATATGCAGTTTCCGCAGACACTCACCGTGCGCAATGCTGAATGCTGTGTCCGCAGTCCTTCACTGGGCACAATGTCGTTGACTGTTTCCACAGTCATTTACTAGGCACCATGTCGTACACTGAGTCCGCAGTCATTCATCGTGCGCAATGTCATATATTGTGTCCTGTCCTTCACTGTGCACAATGTAGTGCACTGTCTCCAGTCCTTTACCGTGCGCAAAGTCGTACACTGTGTACGCAGACATTCACTGTGTCGAATGTCGTACGCTGTGTCCTCATTCACTCACAGTGGGCAATGTCATATGCAGTGTCCGCAGTCACTCACCGTGCGCAATGTTGAACGCTGTGTCCGCAGTCCTTCACTGGGCACAATGTCGTCGACTTTTTCCACAGTCACTCACTAGGCACAATGTCGTCCACTGTGTCTGCAGTCATTCACTGTGTACAATATCGTACACTGAGCCCACAGTCACTCTCCATTAACAATGTCATGCACAGTGTCCGCAGTCATTCTCCCTGTGCACAAGGTCATCCACTGTGTCCGCAGTCATTCACTGTGCCGAATGTCGTACACTGTGTCTGTAGTCATTCTCCGTGCACAATGTCGTACACAGTGTACACAGTCCTACACTGGGCACAATGTCGTCTGCTGTTTCCACTGTCACTCACTGAGCACGACGTTGTCCACTGTGTCCGCAGTCATTGACTGTGCACGATGTTGTACACTGTGTCCGCAGTCAGTCACCCTGCAAAATTACGTACACTATGTCCGCAGTCATTCACCATGCGCAATGTCATACACTGTGTCCAGTCCTTCACTGTGCGCAATGTAGTACACTGTCTCCAGTCCTTTACCGCGTGTAAAGTCGTACACTGTGTCCGCAGACATTCACTGTGTCGAATGTCGTACGCTGTGTCTAGAGTCAATCAATGTGCACAATGTCGTACGCTACGTCAGCAGTCACTCACAGTTTGCAATGTCATATGCAGTTTCCGCAGTCACTCACCGTGCGCAATGCTGAATGCTGTGTCCGCAGTCATTCACCTTACACAATGTCGAACACAGAGTCCGCAGTCATTCACTGTGCACATAGTCGTACACAGTGTCCGCAGTCTTTCACCGTACACAATGTCGTCCACTGTGTCCACATTCATTCTCCATTAACAATGACGTACACAGTGTCCACAGTCATTCTCCGTGCGCAATGCCGTACACTGTATCCGCAGTAACTCATTGGGCACAAGGTCGTCCACTGTGTCCGCAGTCATTGACTGTGTCGAAAGTCGTACAGCGTGTCCGCAGCCATTCACCGTGCACAATGACGTACACAGTGTCCGCAGTCATTCACCGGGCACATAGTCGTTCACTGTGTCCACAGTCCTTCACAGGGCACAATGTCGTCCGCTGTTTCCACTGTCATTCACTGGGCACGACGTTGTCCACTGTGTCCGCAGTCAATGACTGTGTCGAATGTCGTACACTGTGACTGTAGTCATTCACCGTGCACGATGTTGTACACTGTGTCCGCAGACATTCACCGTGCACAAAGTCGAACAGAGTCCGCAGTCATTCACCGTGCACAAAGTCGTACATTGCATCTGCAGACATTCACTGTTTCGAATGTCGTACGCTGTGTCTGCAGTCACTCACCGTGCACAATGGCGTACGCTGTCTCCGCAGTCATTCACCGTGCACAACGTTGTACATTGCATCTGCAGACATTCACTGTTTCGAATGTCGTACGCTGTCTCTGCAGTCACTCATAGTACGCAATGTCGTACGCTGTGTCCTCATTCACTCACCGTGCGCAATGTCGTACACTGTGTCCACAGTCATTCACCGTGCACAAGCTCGTAGACTGTGTCCCCAGTCATTCTCCATTAACAATGTCGTACACAGTGTCCACAGTCATTCACCGTGCACAATTGTCGAACACTGTCCGCAGTCACTCAACGTGCACAATGTCGTACACTGAGTCTGTAGTCATTCACCGTACACAATGTTGTACACTGTGTCCGCAGACATTCACCGTGCACAAAGTCGAACACAGACTCCTACAGACATTCACCGTGCGCAAAGTCGTACATTGCGTCTGCAGACATTCACTATTTTGAATGTCATACGCTGTGTCTGCAGTCACTCACTGTGCACAATGGCATACGCTGTCTCCACAGTCACTCATAGTGCGCAATGTTGTACGCTGCGACCTCATTCACTCACCGTGCGCAATGTTGAATGCTGTGTCTGCAGTCACTCACAGCTCGCAATGTCGTACACTGTGTACGCAGTCATTCACTGTGCACAATGTCGTACACTGTGTCCGCAGTCATTCACCTTACACAATTTCGAACACAGATTCCGCAGTCATTCACTGTGCACATAGTCGTACACTGTGTCCGCAGTCATTCTCCATCTGCAAAGCCGTACACTGTGTCCGCAGTAACTCACTGGGCACAAGGTCGTCCACTGTGTCCGCAGTTAACGACTGTGTCAAATGTCGTACATTGTGTCCGCAGCCATCCACCGCGCACAATGAAGTACACTGTGTCCGCAGACATTCACCATGGACAAAGTTGAACACAGATTCCGCAATCATTCACCGTGCACAATGTCGTACACTGTGTCCGCAGTCATTCACCATGCACAAGCTCGTAGACTGTGTCCACAGTCATTCTCCATTAACAATGTCGTACACAGCATCCGCAGTCATTCACTGTGCGCAATGTCTTACACTGTGTCCGCAGTCATTCCGCGTGCGCAATGTCGTACACTGTGTCCGCAGTCATTCAGCGTGCGCAATGTCGTACACTGTGTCCGCAGTCACTCACTGTGCGCAATGTCGTACACTGTGTCCTTAGTCACTCACTGTGCGCAATGTCATACATTGTGTCCAGTCCTTCACTGTGCGCAATGTAGTACACTGTCTCCAGTCCTTTACCGTGTGCAAAGTCGTACACTGTGTCCGCAGACATTCACTGTTTCGAATGTTGTACACTGTGTCCGCAGTCATTCACCGTGCACAATGTTGTACACAGAGTCCGCAGTCCTTCACTGGGCACAATGTTGTCCGCTGTTTCCACTGTCATTCACTGGGCACGACATTGTCCACTGTGTCCGCAGTCATTGACTGTGTCGAATGTCGTACACTGTGACTGTAGTCATTCACCGTGCACGATGTTGTACACTGTGTACACAGTCATTCACCGTACACAATGACGTACACTGTGTCCGCAGACATTCACCGTGGACAAAGTTGAACAGAGATTCCGCAATCATTCACCGTGCACAAGCTCGTAGACTGTGTCCACAGTCATTCTCCATTAACAATGTCGTACACAGTGTCCTTAGTCACTCACTGTGCGCAATGTCATGCACTGTGTCCAGTCCTTCACTGTGCGCAATGTACTACACTGTCTCCAGTCCTTTACCGTGCGCAAAGTCGTACACTGTGTCCGCAGACATTCACTGTTTCGAATGTTGTACGCTGTGTCCTCATTTACTCACCATGCGCAATGTTGACTGCTGTCTCTGCAGTCACTCACAACTCGCAATGTCGTACACTGTGTACGCAGTCCTTCATAGTGCACAATGACGTACACTGTGTCCACAGTCATTCACCGCATGCAATTTCGTACACTGTGTCCACAGTCACTGACCGTACGCAATGTCATAAACTGTGTCCGCCGTCATTCAGCGTACGCAAATTCATACACAGTGTCCGGTCCTTCACCGTGCACAATGTAGTACACTGTGTCCAGTCCTTCACCGTGGGCAAAGTCGTACACTGTGTCCGCAGACATTCACTGTGTCGAATGTCGTACGCTGTGTCTAGAGTCAATCAATGTGCACAATGTCGTACGCTACGTCAGCAGTCACTCACAGTTTGCAATGTCATATGCAGTTTCCGCAGTCACTCACCGTGCGCATTGCTGAATGCTGTGTCCGCAGTCCTTCACTGGGCACAATGTCATTGACTGTTTCCACAGTCATTCACTAGGCACAATGTGGTACACTGAGTCCGCAGTCATTCATCGTGCGCAATGTCATATACTGTGTCCAGTCCTTCACTGTGCACAATGTAGTGTACTGTCTCCAGTCCTTTACCGTGCGCATAGTCGTACACTGTGTCCGCAGACATTCTCCATTAACAATGTTGTACACAGTGTCCGCAGTCATTCACCGTGCACAATTGTCGAACACTGCGTCCGCAGTCACTCAACATGCCCAATGTTGTACATTGTGTCCGCAGTCCTTCACTGGGCACAATGTCGTCCACTGCGTCCGCAGTCATTCACAGTGTTGAATGTCGTACACTGTGTCTGCAGTCATTCTCCATGCACAATGTAGTACACAGTGTCCGCAGCCATTCACCATGCACAATTATGTACACTATGTCTGCAGTCATTCACCATGCACAATGTCATACACTGTGTCCAGTCCTTCACTGTGCGCAATGTAGTACACTGTCTCCAGTCCTTTACCGCGTGTAAAGTCGTACACTGTGTCCGCAGACATTCACTGTGTCGAATGTCGTACGCTGTGTCTAGAGTCAATCAATGTGCACAATGTCGTACGCTACGTCAGCAGTCACTCACAGTTTGCAATGTCATATGCAGTTTCCGCAGTCACTCACCGTGCGCAATGTTGAATGCTGTGTCCGCAGTCCTTCACTGGGCACAATGTCGTCGAATGTTTCCACAGTCATTCACTAGCACAATGTCATACACTGTGTCCGCATTCACTCACCGTGCGCAAAGTCGTACACAGTGTCTGCAGTCACTCACAGTGCACAATGGCGTACGCTGTGTCCTCAGTCATTCTCCATTAACAATGACGTACACTGCGTCTGCAGTCACTCACCGTGCACAATGACGTACACAGTGTCCGCAGTCATTCACTGTGCGCAATGTTGTACACTGTGTCCACAGTCATTCACCGCATGCAATTTCGTACACTGTGTCCACAGTCACTGACCGTACGCAATGTCGTACACTGTGTCCGCCATCATTCAGCATACGCAAATTCATACACAGTGTCCGGTCCTTCACCGTGCACAATGTAGTACACTGTGTCCAGTCCTTCACTGTGGGCAATGTAGTACACTGTGTCCACAGTCCTTCATTGTGCACAATGTCGTCCACTGCTTCCGCAGTCATTTACTCTGCAAGATGTCATGCACTGTGTCCACAGTCATTGCCCGTGAACAATGTCGCACATTGTGTCCGCAGTCCTTCACTGGGCACAATGTCGTCCACTGCGTCCACAGTCATTGACTGTGTCAAATGTCGTACACTGTGACTGTAGTCATTCACCGTGCACGATGTTGTACACTGTGTCGGCAGACTTTCACCGTGCACAAAGTCGAACAGAGTCCGCAGTCATTCACCGTGCACAAAGTCGTACATTGCATCTGCAGACATTCACTGTTTCGAATGTCGTACGCTGTGTCTGCAGTCACTCACCGTGCACAATGGCGTACGCTGTCTCCGCAGTCACTCATAGTGTGCAATGTCGTACGCTGTGTCCTCATTCACTCACCGTGCGCAATGTCGTACACTGTGTCCACAGTCATTCACCGTGCACAAGCTCGTAGACTGTGTCCGCAGTCATTCTCCATTAACAATGTCGTACACAGTGTCCGCAGTCATTCACCACGCTTAATTTTGTACACTGTGTCTGCAGTCATTCACCGTGCACAATTGTCGAACACTGCGTCCGCAGTCACTCAACATGCCCAATGTTGTACATTGTGTCCGCAGTCCTTCACTGGGCACAATGTCGTCCACTGCGTCCGCAGTCATTCACAGTGTTGAATGTCGTACACTGTGTCTGCAGTCATTCTCCATGCACAATGTAGTACACAGTGTCCGCAGCCATTCACCATGCACAATTATGTACACTATGTCTGCAGTCATTCACCATGCGCAATGTCATACACTGTGTCCAGTCCTTCACTGTGCGCAATGTAGTACACTGTCTCCAGTCCTTTACCGCGTGTAAAGTCGTACACTGTGTCCGCAGACATTCACTGTGTCGAATGTCGTACGCTGTGTCTAGAGTCAATCAATGTGCACAATGTCGTACGCTACGTCAGCAGTCACTCACAGTTTGCAATGTCATATGCAGTTTCCGCAGTCACTCACCGTGCGCAATGTTGAATGCTGTGTCCGCAGTCCTTCACTGGGCACAATGTCGTCGAATGTTTCCACAGTCATTCACTAGCACAATGTCATACACTGTGTCCGCATTCACTCACCGTGCGCAAAGTCGTACACAGTGTCTGCAGTCACTCACAGTGCACAATGGCGTACGCTGTGTCCACAGTCAATCTCCATTAACAATGACGTACACTGTGTCCGCAGTCATTCACTGTGCGCAATGTTGTACACTGTGTCCACAGTCATTCACCGCATGCAATTTCGTACACTGTGTCCACAGTCACTGACCGTACGCAATGTCGTACACTGTGTCCGCCATCATTCAGCGTACGCAAATTCATACACAGTGTCCGGTCCTTCACTGTGCACAATGTAGTACACTGTGTCCAGTCCTTCACCGTGCACAATGTAGTACACTGTGTCCACAGTCCTTCATTGTGCACAATGTCGTCCACTGCTTCCGCAGCCATTCACTCTGCAAAATGTCATGCACTGTGTCCGCAGTCATTGCCCGTGAACAATGTTGTACATTGTGTCCGCAGTCCTTCACTGGGCACAATGTCGTCCACTGCGTCCGCAGTCATTCACAGTGTTGAATGTCGTACACTGTGTCTGCAGTCATTCTCCATGCACAATGTAGTACACAGTGTCCGCAGCCATTCACCATGCACAATTATGTACACTATGTCTGCAGTCATTCACCATGCGCAATGTCATACACTGTGTCCAGTCCTTCACTGTGCGCAATGTAGTACACTGTCTCCAGTCCTTTACCGCGTGTAAAGTCGTACACTGTGTCTGCAGACATTCACTGTGTCGAATGTCGTACGCTGTGTCTAGAGTCAATCAATGTGCACAAAGTCGTACGCTACGTCAGCAGTCACTCACAGTTTGCAATGTCATATGCAGTTTCCGCAGTCACTCACCGTGCGCAATGCTGAATGCTGTGTCCGCAGTCCTTCACTGGGCACAATGTCGTTGACTGTTTCCACAGTCATTCACTAGGCACAATGTGGTACATTGAGTCCGCAGTCATTCATCGTGCACAATGTCATATACTGTGTTCAGTCCTTCACTGTGCACAATGTAGTGCACTGTCTCCAGTCCTTTACCGTGCGCAAAGTCGTACACTGTGTCCGCAGACATTCACTGTTTCGAATGTCGTACGCTATGTCTGCAGTCACTCACCGTGCATAATGTTGTACACTGTGTCCGCAGTCATTCACCTTACACAATGTCGAACACAGAGTCCGCAGTCATTCACTGTGCACATAGTCGTACACAGTGTCCGCAGTCTTTCACCGTACACAATGTCGTCCACTGTGTCCACATTCATTCTCCATTAACAATGACGTACACAGTGTCCACAGTCATTCTCCGTGCGCAATGCCGTACACTGTATCCGCAGTAACTCATTGGGCACAAGGTCGTCCACTGTGTCCGCAGTCATTGACTGTGTTGAATGTCGTACAGCGTGTCCGCAGCCATTCACCGTGCACAATGACGTACACAGTGTCCGCAGTCATTCACCGGGCACATAGTCGTTCACTGTGTCCACAGTCCTTCACAGGGCACAATGTCGTCCGCTGTTTCCACTGTCATTCACTGGGCACAACGTTGTCCACTGTGTCCGCAGTCAATGACTGTGTCGAATGTCGTACACTGTGACTGTAGTCATTCACCGTGCACGATGTTGTACACTGTGTCCGCAGACATTCACCGTGCACAAAGTCGAACAGAGTCCGCAGTCATTCACCGTGCACAAAGTCGTACATTGCATCTGCAGACATTCACTGTTTCGAATGTCGTACGCTGTGTCTGCAGTCACTCACCGTGCACAATGGCGTACGCTGTCTCCGCAGTCATTCACCGTGCACAACGTTGTACATTGCATCTGCAGACATTCACTGTTTCGAATGTCGTACGCTGTCTCTGCAGTCACTCATAGTACGCAATGTCGTACGCTGTGTCCTCATTCACTCACCGTGCGCAATGTCGTACACTGTGTCCACAGTCATTCACCGTGCACAAGCCCGTAGACTGAGTCCCCAGTCATTCTCCATTAACAATGTCGTACACAGACTCCTACAGACATTCACCGTGCGCAAAGTCGTACATTGCGTCTGCAGACATTCACTATTTCGAATGTCATACGCTGTGTCTGCAGTCACTCACTGTGCACAATGGCATACGCTGTCTCCACAGTCACTCATAGCGTGCAATGTTGTACGCTGCGACCTCATTCACTCACCGTGCGCAATGTTGAATGCTGTGTCTGCAGTCACTCACAGCTCGCAATGTCGTACACTGTGTCCGCAGTCATTCACCTTACACAATTTCGAACACAGATTCCGCAGTCATTCACTGTGCACATAGTCGTACACTGTGTCCGCAGTCATTCTCCATCTGCAAAGCCGTACACTGTGTCCGCAGTAACTCACTGGGCACAAGGTCGTCCACTGTGTCCGCAGTTAACGACTGTGTCAAATGTCGTACATTGTGTCCGCAGCCATCCACCGCGCACAATGAAGTACACTGTGTCCGCAGACATTCACCATGGACAAAGTTGAACACAGATTCCGCAATCATTCACCGTGCACAATGTCGTACACTGTGTCCGCAGTCATTCACCATGCACAAGCTCGTAGACTGTGTCCACAGTCATTCTCCATTAACAATGTCGTACACAGCGTCCGCAGTCATTCACTGTGCGCAATGTCTTACACTGTGTCCGCAGTCATTCCGCGTGCGCAATGTCGTACACTGTGTCCGCAGTCATTCAGCGTGCGCAATGTCGTACACTGTGTCCGCAGTCACTCACTGTGCGCAATGTCGTACACTGTGTCCTTAGTCACTCACTGTGCGCAATGTCATACATTGTGTCCAGTCCTTCACTGTGCGCAATGTAGTACACTGTCTCCAGTCCTTTACCGTGTGCAAAGTCGTACACTGTGTCCGCAGACATTCACTGTTTCGAATGTTGTACACTGTGTCCGCAGTCATTCACCTTACACAATGTCGAACACAGAGTCCGCAGTCCTTCACTGGGCACAATGTTGTCCGCTATTTCCACTGTCATTCACTGGGCACGACATTGTCCACTGTGTCCGCAGTCATTGACTGTGTCGAATGTCGTACACTGTGACTGCAGTCATTCTCCGTGCGCAATGCCGTACACTGTATCTGCAGTAACTCACTGGGCACAAGGTCGTCCACTGTGTCCGCAGTCATTGACTGTGTTGAATGTCGTACAGCGTGTCCACAGCCATTCAGCGTGCAGAATGACGTACACAGTGTCCGCAGTCATTCACCGGGCACATAGTCGTTCAATCAGTCCACAGTCCTTCACAGGGCACAATGTCATCCACTGTTTCCACTGTCATTCACTGGGCACGACGTTGTCCACTGTGTCCGCAGTCATTGACTGTGTCAAATGTCGTACACTGTGACTGTAGTCATTCACCGTGCACGATGTTGTACACTGTGTCCGCAGACATTCACCGTGCACAAAGTCGAACAGAGTCCGCAGTCATTCACCGTGCACAAAGTCGTACATTGCATCTGCAGACATTCACTGTTTCGAATGTCGTACGCTGTGTCTGCAGTCACTCACCGTGCACAATGGCGTACGCTGTCTCCGCAGTCACTCATAGTGCGCAATGTCGTACGCTGCGACCTCATTCACTCAACGTGCGCAATGTTGAATGCTGTGTCTGCAGTCACTCACAGCTCGCAATGTCGTACACTGTGTACACAGTCCTTCATTGTGCACATTGACGTACACTGTGTCCGCAGTCATTCACTGTGCACAATGTCGTGCACTGTGTCCGCAGTCATTCACCTTACACAATGTCGAACACAGATTCCACAGTCATTCACTGTGCACAGAGTCGTACACTGTGTCCGCAGTCATTCTCCGTCTGCAATGCAGTACACAGTGTCCGCAGTAACTCACTGGGCACAAGGTCGTCCACTGTGTTCGCAGTTAAATACTGTGTCGAATGTCGTACACTGTGTCTGCAGCCATTCACCGTGCACAATGTTGTACACAGAGTCCGGAGCCATTCACCGCGCACAATGACGTACACTGTGTCCGCAGACATTCACCGCGCACAATGAAGTACACTGTGTCCGCAGACATTCACCTTGAACAATGACGTACACTGTGTCCACAGACATTCACCACGCACAATGAAGTACACTGTGTCCGCAGCCATTCACCGCGCACAATGACGTACACTGTGTCCGCAGTCATTCACCGCGCGCAATTTTGTATACTGTGTCTGCAGTCATTCACCGTGCACAATTGTCGAACAATGCATCTGCAGTCACTCAACGTGCACAATGTCGTACACTGTGTCTGTAGTCATTCACCGTACACAATGTTGTACACTGTGTCCGCAGACATTCACCATGCACAAAGTCGAACACAGACTCCTACAGTCATTCACCGTGCGCAAAGTCGTACATTGCGTCTGCAGACATTCACTATTTTGAATGTCGTACGCTGTGTCTGCAGTCACTCACTGTGCACAATGGCATACGCTGTCTCCACAGTCACTCATAGTGCGCAATGTTGTACGCTGTGTCTGCCGTCACTCACAGCTCGCAATGTCGTACACTGGGTACGTAGTCCTTCATTGTGCACAATGACGTACACTGTGTCCGCAGTCATTCACTGTGCACAATGTCGTACAATGTGTCCGCAGTCATTTACCTTACACAATGTCGAACACAGATTCCGCAGTCATTCACTGTGCACATAGTCGTACACAGTGTCCGCAGTCATTCTCCGTCTGCAATGCCGTACACTGTGTCCGCAGTAACTCACTGGGCACAAGGTCGTCCACTGTGTCCGCAGTTAACGACTGTGTCGAATGTCGTACGCTGTGTCTGCAGCCATTCACCGTGCACAATATTGTACACTGTGTCCGCAGACATTCACCGTGGACAAAGTTGAACACAGATTCCGCAATCATTCACCGTGCACAATGTCGTACACTGTGTCCGCAGTCATTCACCGTGCACAACCTCGTAGACTGTGTCCACAGTCATTCTCCATTAACAATGTCGTACACAGCGTCCGCAGTCATTCACTGTGCGCAATGTCTTACACTGTGTTCGCAGTCATTCAGCGTGCGCAATGTCGTACACTGTGTCCGCAGTCACTCACTGTGCGCAATGTCGTACACAGTGTCCGCAGTCATTCATTGTGCGCAATGTCGTACACTGTGTCCACAGTCATTCAGCGTGTGCAATGTCGTACACTGTGTCCTTAGTCACTCACTGTGCGCAATGTCATACATTGTGTCCAGTCCTTTACCATGCGCAAAGTCGTACACAGTGTCCGCAGTCATTCACTGTTTCGAATGTTGTACACTGTGTCCGCAGTCATTCACCTTACACAATGTCGAACACAGAGTCTGCAGTCCTTCACTGGGCACAATGTCGGCCGCTGTTTCCACTGTCATTCACTGGGCACGACGTTGTCCACTGTGTCCGCAGTCATTGACTGTGTCGAATGTCGTACACTGTGACTGTAGTCATTCACCGTGCACAATGTTGTACACTGTGTCCTCAGTCATTCACCGTGCACAAGCTCGTAAACTGTGTCCCCAGTCATTCTCCATTAACAATGTCGTACACTGCGTCCTTAGTCACTCACTGTGCGCAATGTCATGCACTGTGTCCAGTCCTTCACTGTGCGCAATGTAGTACACTGTCTCCAGTCCTTTACCGTGCGCAAAGTCGTACACTGTGTCCGCAGTCATTCTCCGTGTGCAATGCCGTATACTGTGTCCGCAGTAACTCACTGGGCACAAGGTCGTCCACTGTGTACGCAGTCAATGACTGTGTCGAATGTCGTACACTGTGTCGGAAGCCAATCACCGTGCACAATGTTGTACCCAGTGTCCACAGCCATTCACCGCGCACAAAGACGTACACTGTGTCAGCAGACATTCGCCGTGCACAAAGTCAAACACAGATTCCGCAGTCACTCACCGTGCACAATGTTGTACACTGTGTCCACAGTCATTCACCGTGCACAAGCTCGTAGACTGTGTCCCCAGTCATTCTCCATTAACAATGTCGTACCCTGTGTCCGCAGTCATTCACTGTGCGCAATGTCTTACACTGTGTCCGCAGTGATTCAGCATGCGCAATGACATACACTGTGTCCGCAGTAACTCACTGTGCGCAATGTCGTACACAGTGTCCACAGTCATTCACTGTGTGCAATGTTGTACACTGTGTCCGCAGCCATTCAGCGTGCACAATGTCGTACACTGTGTCCGCAGTCATTCACCTTACACAATGTCGAACACAGATTCCGCAGTCATTCACTGTGCACATAGTCGTACACTGTGTCCACAGTCAATCCCTGTCTGCAATGCCGTACACTGTGTCCGCAGTAACTCACTGGGCACAAGGTCGTCCACTGTGTCCACAGTTAACGACTGTGTCAAATTTCGTACACTGTGTCTGCAGCCATTCACCGTGCACAATGTTGTACACAGTGTCCGCAGCCATTCACCGCACACAATGACGTACACTGTGTCCGTAGACATTCACCGCGCACAATGAAGTACACTGTGTCCACAGACATTCACCGTGGACAAAGTTGAACACAGATTCCGCAATCATTCACCGTGCACAAGAACGTAGACTGTGTCCACAGTCATTCTCCATTAACAATGTCGTACACAGTGTCCGCAGTCATTCACCGAGCGCAATTTTGTATACTGTGTCTGCAGTCATTCACCGTGCACAATTGTCGAACACTGTCCGCAGTCACTCAACGTGCACAATGTCGTACACTGTGTCTGTAGTCATTCACCGTACACAATGTTGTACACTGTGTCCGCAGACATTCACCATGCACAAAGTCGAACACAGACTCCTACAGTCATTCACCGTGCGCAAAGTCGTACATTGCGTCTGCAGACATTCACTATTTTGAATGTCGTACGCTGTGTCTGCAGTCACTCACTGTGCACAATGGCATACGCTGTCTCCACAGTCACTCATAGTGCGCAATGTTGTACGCTGTGTCTGCCGTCACTCACAGCTCGCAATGTCGTACACTGGGTACGTAGTCCTTCATTGTGCACAATGACGTACACTGTGTCCGCAGTCATTCTCTGTGCGCAATGTCTTACACTGTATCCACAGTCATTCAGCGTACGCAATGTCTTACACTGTTTCCGCAGTCACTCACTGTGCGCAATGTCGTACACAGTGTTCGCAGTCATTCACTGTGCGCAATGTCGTACACTGTGTCCACAGTCATTCACCGTGCACAATGACGTACACTGTGTCCGCAGCCATTCACCGCACACAATGACGTACACTGTGTCCGCAGACATTCACCGTGCACAATGTTGTACACAGTGTCCGCAGCCATTCACCGTGCACAATGTTGTACACAGTGTCCGCAGCCATTCACCGCACACAATGACGTACACTGTGTCTGCAGCCATTCACCGTGCACAATGTTGTACACAGTGTCCGCAGCCATTCACCGCACACAATGACGTACACTGTGTCCGCAGACATTCACCGCGCCCAATGAAGTACACTGTGTCCGCAGACATTCACCGAGGACAATGACGAACACTGTGTCCGCAGACATTCACCGTGGACAAAGTTGAACAGAGATTCCGCAATCATTCACCGTGCACAAGCTCGTAGACTGTGTCCACAGTCATACTCCATTAACAATGTCGTACACTGTGTCCGCAGTCATTCTCTGTGCGCAATGTCTTACACTGTGTCCGCAGTCATTCAGCGTACGCAATGTCGTACATTGTTTCCGCAGTCACTCACTGTGCGCAATGTCGTACACAGTGTCCGCAGTCATTCACTGTGCGCAATGTCGTACACTGTGTCCACAGTCATTCACTGTGCGCAATGTCGTACACTGTGTCCTTAGTCACTCACTGTGCGCAATGTCATACACTGTGTCCAGTCCTTCACTGTGCGCAATGTAGTACACTGTCTCCAGTCCTTTACCGTGCGCAGAGTCGTACACTGTGTCCACAGACATTCACTGTTTCGAATGTTGTACACTGTGTCCGCAGTCATTTACCTTACACAATGTCGAACACAGAGTTCCGCAGTCCTTCACTGGGCACAATGTCGTCCGCTGTTTCCACTGTCATTCACTGGGCACGACGTTGTCCACTGTGTCCGCAGTCATTGACTGTGTCGAATGTCGTACACTGTGTCCACAGTCACTCACCGTGAACGATGTTGTACACTGTGTTCACAGTCATTCACCATGCACAAGCTCGTAGACTGTGTCCCCAGTCATTCTCCATTAACAATGTCGTACACTGTGTCCTTAGTCACTCACTGTGCGCAATGTCATGCACTGTGTCCTGTCCTTCACTGTGCGCAAAGTTGTACACTGTGTCCGCAGACATTCACTGTTTCGAATTTCGTACGCTGTGTCTGCAGTCATTCACTGTGCACATAGTCGTACACTGTGTCCGCAGTCATTCTCTGTGCGCAATGTCTTACACTGTGTCCGCAGTCATTCAGCGTACGCAATGTCGTACATTGTTTCCGCAGTCACTCACTGTGCGCAATGTCGTACACAGTGTCCGCAGTCATTCACTGTGCGCAATGTCGTACACTGTGTCCACAGTCATTCACTGTGCGCAATGTCGTACACTGTGTCCTTAGTCACTCACTGTGCGCAATGTCATACACTGTGTCCAGTCCTTCACTGTGCGCAATGTAGTACACTGTCTCCAGTCCTTTACCGTGCGCAAAGTCATCCACTGTGTCCGCAGACATTCACTGTTTCGAATGTTGTACACTGTGTCCGCAGTCATTCACAGTGCACAATGTCGTACACTGTGTCCACAGTCATTCACCGTGCACAAGCTCGTAGACTGTGTCCACAGTCATTCTCCATTAACAATGTCGTACACAGTGTCCGCAGTCATTCAGCGTGTGCAATGTCGTACACTGTGTCCGCAGTCATTCACCTTACACAATGTCGAACACAGATTCCGCAGTCATTCACTGTGCACATAGTCGTACACTGTGTCCGCAGTCATTCTCTGTCTGCAATGCCGTACACTGTGTCCGCAGAAACTCACTGGGCACAAGGTCGTCCACTGTGTCCACAGTTAACGACTGTGTCAAATGTTGTACACAGTGTCCGCAGCCATTCACCGTGCACAATGACATACACAGTGTCCGCAGCCATTCACCGCACACAATGACATACACAGTGTCCGCAGCCATTCACCGCACACAATGACATACACAGTGTCCGCAGCCATTCACCGCACACAATGACATACACTGTGTCCACAGACATTCACCGTGGACAAAGTTGAACTGAGATTCCGCAATCATTCACCGTGCACAATGTCGTACACAGTGTCCGCAGTCATTCACTGTGCGCAATGTCTTACACTTAGTCCGCAGTCATTCAGCATACGCAATGTCGTACACTGTGTCCGCAGTCACTCACTGTGCGCAATGTCGTACACTGTGTCCACAGTCATTCAGCGTGCGCAATGTCGTACACTGTGTCCGCAGTCATTCTCTGTGCGCAATGTCTTACAGTGTGTCCGCAGTCATTCAGCGTACGCAATGTCGTACACTGTTTCCGCAGTCACTCACTGTGCGCATTGTCGTACACAGTGTCCGCAGTCTTTCACTGTGCGCAATGTCGTACACTGTGTCCACAGTCATTCAGCATGTGCGCAATATCGTACACTGTTTCCGCAGTCACTCACTGTGCGCAATGTCGTACACAGTGTCCGCAGTCATTCACTGTGCGCAATGTCGTACACTGTGTCCACAGTCATTCAGCATACGCAATGTCGTACACTGTTTCCGCAGTCACTCACTGTGCGCAATGTCGTACACAGTGTCCGCAGTCAATCACTGTGCGCAATGCCGTACACTGTGTCCACAGTTATTCACTGTGTGCAATGTCTTACACTGTGTCCGCAGTCATTCAGCGTACGCAATGTCGTACACTGTGTCCGCAGTCACTCACTCTGCGCAATGTCGTACACAGTGTCCGCAGTCATTCACTGTGCGCAATGTCGTACACTGTGTCCACAGTCATTCACTGTGCGCAATGTCGTACACTCTGTCCTTAGTCACTCACTGTGCGCAATGTCATACATTGTGTCCAGTCCTTCACTGTGCGCAATGTAGTACACTGTCTCCAGTCCTTTACCGTGCGCAAAGTCATACACTGTGTCCACAGACATTCACTGTTTCGAATGTTGTACACTGTGTCCGCAGTCATTCACCTTACACAATGTCGAACACAGAGTCCGCAGTCCTTCACTGGGCACAATGTCGTCCACTGTTTCCACTGTCATTCACTGGGCACGACGTTGTCCACTGTGTCCGCAGTCATTAACTGTGTCGAATGTCGTACACTGTGACTGTAGTCATTCACCGTGCACGATGTTGTACACTGTGTTCACAGTCATTCACCATGCACAAGCTCGTAGACTGTGTCCCCAGTCATTCTCCATTAACAATGTCGTACACAGTGTCCGCAGTCATTCACCGCGCGCAATTTTGTATACTGTGTCTGCAGTCATTCACCGTGCACAATTGTCGAACACTGTCCGCAGTCACTCAACGTGCACAATGTTATACACTGTGTCTGTAGTCATTCACCGTACAAAATGTTGTACACTGTGTCCGCAGACATTCACCATGCACAAAGTCGAACACAGACTCCTGCAGTCATTCACCGTGTGCAAAGTCGTACATTTCGTCTGCAGACATTCACTATTTTGAATGTCGTACGCTGTGTCTGCAATCACTCACTGTGCACAATGGCATACGCTGTCTCCACAGTCACTCATAGTGCGCAATGTTGTACGCTGTGTCTGCAGTCACTCACAGCTCGCAATGTCGTACACTGGGTACGCAGTCCTTCATTGTGCACAATGACGTACACTGTGTCCGCAGTCATTCACTGTGCACAATGTTGTACACTGTGTCCACAGTCATTCACCTTACACAATGTCGAACACAGATTCCGCAGTCATTCACTGTGCACATAGTCGTACACAGTGTCCGCAGTCATTCTCCGTCTGCAATGCCGTACACTGTGTCCGCAGTAACTCACTGGGCACAAGGTCGTCCACTGTGTCCGCAGTTAACGACTGTGTCGAATGTCGTACGCTGTGTCTGCAGCCATTCACCGTGCACAATGTTGTACACAGTGTCCGCAGCCATTCACAGCGCACAATGAAGTACACTGTGTCCGCAGACATTCACCGTGGACAAAGTTGAACACAGATTCCGCAATCATTCACCGTGCACAATGTCGTACACTGTGTCCGCAGTCATTCACCGTGCACAACCTCGTAGACTGTGTCCACAGTCATTCTCCATTAACAATGTCGTACACAGCGTCCGCAGTCATTCACTGTGCGCAATGTCTTACACTGTGTTCGCAGTCATTCAGCGTGCGCAATGTCGTACACTGTGTCCGCAGTCACTCACTGTGCGCAATGTCGTACACAGTGTCCGCAGTCATTCACTGTGCGCAATGTCGTACACTGTGTCCACAGTCATTCACTGTGCGCAATGTCGTACACTGTGTCCTTAGTCACTCACTGTGCGCAATGTCATACATTGTGTCCAGTCCTTCACTGTGCGCAAGGCAGTACACTGTCTCCAGTCCTTTACCATGCGCAAAGTCATACACTGTGTCCACAGACATTCACTGTTTCGAATGTTGTACACTGTGTCCGCAGTCATTCACCTTACACAATGTCGAACACAGAGTCCGCAGTCCTTCACAGGGCACAATGTCGTTCGCTGTTTCCACTGTCATTCACTGGGCACGATGTTGTGTACTGTGTCCGCAGTCATTGACTGTGTCGAATGTCGTACACTGTGACTGTAGTCATTCACAGTGCACAATGTCGTACACTGTGTCCACAGTCATTCACCGTGCACAAGCTCGTAGACTGTGTCCACAGTCATTCTCCATTAACAATGTCGTACACTGTGTCCGCAGTCATTCAGCATGCGCAATGACATACACTCTGTCCGCAGTCATTCACTGTGCACAATGTCGTACACTGTGTCCGCAGTCATTCACCTTACACAATGTCGAACACAGATTCCGCAGTCATTCACTGTGCACATAGTCGTACACAGTGTCCGCAGTCATTCTCCGTCTGCAATGCCGTACACTGTGTCCGCAGTCATTCTCTGTGCGCAATATCTAACAGTGTGTCCGCAGTCATTCAGCGTACGCAATGTCGTACACTGTTTCCGCAGTCACTCACTGTGCGCATTGTCGTACACAGTGTCCGCAGTCTTTCACTGTGCGCAATGTCGTACACTGTGTCCACAGTCATTCAGCATGTGCGCAATATCGTACACTGTTTCCGCAGTCACTCACTGTGCGCAATGTCGTACACAGTGTCCGCAGTCATTCACTGTGCGCAATGTCGTACACTGTGTCCACAGTCATTCAGCGTACGCAATGTCGTACACTGTTTCCGCAGTCACTCACTGTGCGCAATGTCGTACACAGTGTCCGCAGTCAATCACTGTGCGCAATGTCGTACACTGTGTCCACAGTTATTCACTGTGTGCAATGTCTTACACTGTGTCCGCAGTCATTCAGCGTACGCGATGTCGTACACTGTGTCCGCAGTCACTCACTGTGCGCAATGTCGTACACAGTGTCCGCAGTCATTCACTGTGCGCAATGTCGTACACTGTGTCCACAGTCATTCACTGTGCGCAATGTCGTACACTCTGTCCTTAGTCACTCACTGTGCGCAATGTCATACATTGTGTCCAGTCCTTCACTGTGCGCAAGGTAGTACACTGTCTCCAGTCCTTTACCGTGCGCAGAGTCGTACACTGTGTCCACAGACATTCACTGTTTCGAATGTTGTACACTGTGTCCGCAGTCATTCACCTTACACAATGTCGAACACAGAGTTCCGCAGTCCTTCACTGGGCACAATGTCGTCCGCTGTTTCCACTGTCATTCACTGGGCACGACGTTGTCCACTGTGTCCGCAGTCATTAACTGTGTCGAATGTCGTACACTGTGACTGTAGTCATTCACCGTGCACGATGTTGTACACTGTGTTCACAGTCATTCACCATGCACAAGCTCGTAGACTGTGTCCCCAGTCATTCTCCATTAACAATGTCGTACACAGTGTCCGCAGTCATTCACCGCGCGCAATTTTGTATACTGTGTCTGCAGTCATTCACCGTGCACAATTGTCGAACACTGTCCGCAGTCACTCAACGTGCACAATGTTATACACTGTGTCTGTAGTCATTCACCGTACAAAATGTTGTACACTGTGTCCGCAGACATTCACCATGCACAAAGTCGAACACAGACTCCTGCAGTCATTCACCGTGTGCAAAGTCGTACATTTCGTCTGCAGACATTCACTATTTTGAATGTCGTACGCTGTGTCTGCAATCACTCACTGTGCACAATGGCATACGCTGTCTCCACAGTCACTCATAGTGCGCAATGTTGTACGCTGTGTCTGCAGTCACTCACAGCTCGCAATGTCGTACACTGGGTACGCAGTCCTTCATTGTGCACAATGACGTACACTGTGTCCGCAGTCATTCACTGTGCACAATGTTGTACACTGTGTCCACTGTCATTCACCTTACACAATGTCGAACACAGATTCCGCAGTCATTCACTGTGCACATAGTCGTACACAGTGTCCGCAGTCATTCTCCGTCTGCAATGCCGTACACTGTGTCCGCAGTAACTCACTGGGCACAAGGTCGTCCACTGTGTCCGCAGTTAACGACTGTGTCGAATGTCGTACGCTGTGTCTGCAGCCATTCACCGTGCACAATGTTGTACACAGTGTCCGCAGCCATTCACAGCGCACAATGAAGTACACTGTGTCCGCAGACATTCACCGTGGACAAAGTTGAACACAGATTCCGCAATCATTCACCGTGCACAATGTCGTACACAGTGTCAGCAGTCATTCACTGTGCGCAATGTCTTACACTTAGTCCGCAGTCATTCAGCATACGCAATGTCGTACACTGTGTCCGCAGTCACTCACTGTGCGCAATGTCGTACACTGTGTCCACAGTCATTCAGCGTGCGCAATGTCGTACACTGTAGTCATTCTCTGTGCGCAATGTCTTACAGTGTGTCCGCAGTCATTCAGCGTACGCAATGTCGTACACTGTTTCCGCAGTCACTCACTGTGCGCAATGTCGTACACAGTGTCCGCAGTCTTTCACTGTGCGCAATGTCGTACACTGTGTCCACAGTCATTCAGCATGTGCGCAATATCGTACACTGTTTCCGCAGTCACTCACTGTGCGCAATGTCGTACACAGTGTCCGCAGTCATTCACTCTGCGCAATGTCGTACACTGTGTCCACAGTCATTCAGCGTACGCAATGTCGTACACTGTTTCCGCAGTCACTCACTGTGCGCAATGTCGTACACAGTGTCCGCAGTCAATCACTGTGCGCAATGTCGTACACTGTGTCCACAGTTATTCACTGTGTGCAATGTCTTACACTGTGTCCGCAGTCATTCAGCGTACGCGATGTCGTACACTGTGTCCGCAGTCACTCACTGTGCGCAATGTCGTACACAGTGTCCGCAGTCATTCACTGTGCGCAATGTCGTACACTGTGTCCACAGTCATTCACTGTGCGCAATGTCGTACACTCTGTCCTTAGTCACTCACTGTGCGCAATGTCATACATTGTGTCCAGTCCTTCACTGTGCGCAAGGTAGTACACTGTCTCCAGTCCTTTACTGTGCGCAATGTCATACATTGTGTCCAGTCCTTCACTCTGCGCAATGTAGTACACTGTCTCCAGTCCTTTACCGTGCGCAGAGTCGTACACTGTGTCCACAGACATTCACTGTTTCGAATGTTGTACACTGTGTCCGCAGTCATTTACCTTACACAATGTCGAACACAGAGTTCCGCAGTCCTTCACTGGGCACAATGTCGTCCGCTGTTTCCACTGTCATTCACTGGGCACGACGTTGTCCACTGTGTCCGCAGTCATTGACTGTGTCGTATGTCGTACACTGTGACTGTAGTCATTCACCGTGCACGATGTTGTACACTGTGTCCACAGTCATTCACCTTACACAATGTCGAACACAGAGTCCGCAGTCATTCACCGTGCACAATGTTGTACACAGTGTCCGCAGTCATTTACCGCGCACAATGACGTACACTGTGTCCGCAAACATTCACCGCGCACAATGAAGTACACTGTGTCCGCAGACATTCACCGTGGACCAAGTTGAACAGAGATTCCGCAATCATTCACCGTGCACAATGTCGTACGCTGTGTCCGCAGTCATTCACCATGCACAAGCTCGTAGACTGTGTCCAAAGTCATTCTCCATTAACAATGTCGTACACAGTGTCCGCAGTCAATCACTGTGCACAATGTCGTACACTGTGACAAACTGTCATTCAGCGTGCGCAATGTCGTATACTGTGTCCTTAGTCACTCACTGTGCGCAATGTCATATACTGTGTCCAGTCCTTCACTGTGCGCAATGTAGTACACTGTCTCCAGTCCTTTACAGTGCGCAAAGTCGTACACTGTGTCCGCAGTCATTCACCTTACACAATGTCGAACACAGAGTCCGCAGTCCTTCACTGGGCACAATGTCGTCCGCTGTTTCCACTGTCATTCACTGGGCACGACGTTGTCCACTGTGTCCGCAGTCATTGACTGTGTCGAATGTCGTACACTGTGACTGTAGTCATTCACCGTGCACGATGTTGTACACTGTGTCCACAGTCATTCACTGTGCACAAGCTCATAGACTGTGTCCCCAGTCATTCTCCATTAACAATGTCGTACACAGTGTCCGCAGTCATTCACTGTGCGCAATGTCTTACACTTAGTCCGCAGTCATTCAGCGTACGCAATGTCGTACACTGTGTCCACAGTCATTCAGCGTGTGCAATGTCGTACACTGTGTCCACAGTTATTCACTGTGTGCAATGTCTTACACTGTGTCCGCAATCATTCAGCGTACGCAATGTCGTACACTGTGTCCGCAGTCACTCACTGGGCACAATGTCATCCACTGTTTCCACTGTCATTCACTGGGCACGACGTTCTCCACTGTGTCCGCAGTCATTGACTGTGTCGAATGTCATACACTGTGACTGTAGTCATTTACCGTGCACGATGTTGTACACTGTGTTCACAGTCATTCACCATGCACAAGCTCGTAGACTGTGTCCCCAGTCATTCTCCATTAACAATGTCGTCCACAGTGTCCGCAGTCATTCACCGCGCGCAATTTTGTATACTGTGTCTGCAGTCATTCAACGTGCACAATTGTCGAACACTGTCCGCAGTCACTCAACGTGCACAATGTCGTACACTGTGTCTGTAGTCATTCACCGTACACAATGTTGTACACTGTGTCCGCAGACATTCACCTTGCACAAAGTTGAACACAGACTCCTACAGTCATTCACCGTGCGCAAAGTCGTACATTGCGTCTGCAGACATTCACAATTTTGAATGTCGTACGCTGTGTCTGCAGTCACTCACTGTGCACAATGGCATACGCTGTCTCCACAGTCACTCATAGTGTGCAATGTTGTACGCTGTGTCTGCAGTCACTCACAGCTCGCAATGTCGTACACTGGGTACGCAGTCCTTCATTGTGCACAATGACGTACACTCTGTCCGCAGTCATTCACTGTGCACAATGTCGTACACTGTGTCCGCAGTCATTCACCTTACACAATGTCGAACACAGATTCCGCAGTCATTCACTGTGCACATAGTCGTACACAGTGTCCGCAGTCATTCTCCGTCTGCAATGCCGTACACTGTGTCCGCAGTAACTCACTGGGCACAAGGTCGTCCACTGTGTCCGCAGTTAACGACTGTGTCGAATGTCGTACGCTGTGTCTGCAGTCACTCACTGGGCACAATGTCGTCCTCTGTTTCCACTGTCATTCACTGGGCACGACGTTGTCCACTGTGTCCGCAGTCATTGACTGTGTCGAATGTCGTACACTGTGACTGTAGTCATTCACCGTGCACGATGTTGTACACTGTGTTCACAGTCATTCACCATGCACAAGCTCGTAGACTGTGTCCCCAGTCATTCTCCATTAACAATGTCGTACACAGTGTCCGCAGTCATTCACCGCGCGCAATTTTGTATACTGTGTCCGCAGTCACTCAACGTGCACAATGACGTACACTGTGTCTGTAGTCATTCACTGTACACAATGTTGTACACTGTGTCCGCAGACATTCACCATGCACAATGTTGTACATTGCATCTGAGACATTCACTGTTTCGAATGTCGTACGCTGTGTCTGCAGTCACTCACGGTGTGCAATGTCGTACTCTGTGTCCACAGTCATTCACCGTGCACAAGCTTGTAGACTGTGTCCCCAGTCATTCTCCATTAACAATGTCGTACACAGTGTCCGCAGTCATTCACTGTGTGCAATGACTTACACTGTGTCCGCAGTCATTCAGCGTGCGCAATGTCGTGCACTGTGTCCGCAGTCATTCACTGTGCGCAATGACTTACACTGTGTCCGCAGTCATTCACTGTGCGCAATGACTTACACTGTGTCCGCAGTCATTGACTGTGTCGAATGTCGTACACTGTGACTGTAGTCATTCACCGTGCACGATGTTGTACACTGTGTTCACAGTCATTCACCATGCACAAGCTCGTAGACTGTGTCCCCAGTCATTCTCCATTAACAATGTCGTACACAGTGTCCGCAGTCATTCACCGCGCGCAATTTTGTATACTGTGTCCGCAGTCACTCAACGTGCACAATGTCGTACACTGTGTCTGTAGTCATTCACTGTACACAATGTTGTACACTGTGTCCGCAGACATTCACCATGCACAAAGTCGAACACAGACTGCTACAGTCATTCACCGTGCGCAAAGTCGTACATTGCGTCTGCAGACATTCATTATTTTGAATGTCGTACGCTGTGTCTGCAGTCACTCACTGTGCACAATGGCATACGCTGTCTACACTGTCACTCATAGTGCGCAATGTTGTACGCTGTGTCTGCAGTCACTCACAGCTCGCAATGTCGTACACTGTGTCCGCAGTCACTCTCTGTGCGCAATGTCGTACACTGTGTCCACAGTCATTCAGCGTGCGCAATGTCGTACACTGTGTCCGCAGTCATTCTCTGTGCGCAATGTCTTACACTGTGTCCGCAGTCATTCAGCGTACGCAATGTCGTACACTGTTTCCGCAGTCACTCACTGTGCGCAATGTCATACACAGTGTCCGCAGACATTCAGCGTGTGCAATGTCGTAAACTGTGTCCACAGTTATTCACTGTGTGCAATGTCTTACACTGTGTCCGCAGTCATTCAGCGTACGCAATGTCGTACACTGTGTCCGCAGTCACTCACTGTGCGCAATGTCGTACACTGTGTCCGCAGTCATTCACTGTGCGCAATGTCGTACACTGTGTCCACAGTCATTCACTGTGCGCAATGTCGTACACTGTGTCCTTAGTCACTCACTGTGCGCAATGTCATACATTGTGTCCAGTCCTTCACTGTGCGCAATGTAGTACACTGTCTCCAGTCCTTTACCGTGCGCAAAGTCGTACACTGTGTAAACAGACATTCACTGCTTCGAATGTTGTACACTGTGTCCGCAGTCATTCACCTTACACAATGTCGAACACAGAGTCCGCAGTCCTTCACTGGGCACAATGTCGTCCGCTGTTTCCACTGTCATTCACTGGGCACGACGTTGTCCACTGTGTCCGCAGTCATTGACTGTGTCGAATGTCATACACTGTGACTGTAGTCATTCACCGTGCACGATGTTGTACACTGTGTTCACAGTCATTCACCATGCACAAGCTCGTAGACTGTGTCCCCAGTCATTCTCCATTAACAATGAAGTACACTGTGTCTGCAGACATTCACCGCGCACAATGAAGTACACTGTGTCCGCAGCCATTCACCGTGCACAATGACGTACACAGTGTCTGCAGTCATTCACCGCGCGCAATTTTGTATACTGTGTCTGCAGTCATTCACCGTGCACAATTGTCGAACACTGTCCGCAGTCACTCACTGTGCACAATATCGTACACTGTGTTTGTAGTCATTCACCGTGCTCAATGTTGTACACTGTGTCCGCAGTCATTCACCGTGCGCAAAGTCGTACGTTGCATCTGCAGACATTCACTGTTTGGAATGTCGTACGCTGTGTCTGCAGTCACTCACCGTGCACAATGGCATACGTTGTCTCCGCAGTCACTCATAGTGCGCAATGTCGTACGCTGTGTCCTCATTCACTCACTGTGCGCAATGTTGAATGCTGTGTCTGCAGTCACTCACAGCTCGCAATGTCGTACACTGTGTATGCAGTCCTTCATTGCTCACAATGTCGTACACTGTGTCCACAGTCATTCACTACACAATGTCGAACACAGAATCCGCAGTCATTCACTGTGCACATAGTCGTACACAGTGTCCGCAGTCATTCTCCGTGTGCAATGCCGTACACTGTGTCCGCAGTAACTCACTGGGCACAAGGTCGTCCACTTTGTACGCAGTCAATGACTGTGTCGAATGTCGTACACTGTGTCTGCAGCCAATCACCGTGCACAATGTTGTACCCAGTGTCCACAGCCATTCACCGCGCACAAAGACGTACACTGTGTCAGCAGACATTCACCATGCACAAAGTCGAACACAGATTCCGCAATCATTCACCGTGTACAATGTCGTACACTGTGTCTGCAGTCAATCACCTTGCACAAGCTCGTAGACTGTGTCCACAGTCATTCTCCATTAACAATGTTGTACACAGTGTCCGCAGTCATTCACCACGCGCAATGACTTACACTGTGTCCGCAGTCATTCAGCATGCGCAATGACGTACACTGTGTCCGCAGTAACTCACCGTGCGCAATGTCGTACACAGTGTACGCAGTCACTCACTGTGTGCAATGTCGTACACTGTGTCCGCAGCCATTCAGTGTGCACAATGTCGTACACTGTGTCCGCAGTCACTCACCATGAGCAATGTCGTACAGTGTCCGCAGTCATTCACTGTGCGCAATGTCGTACACTGTGTCCACAGTCATTCAGCGTGCGCAATGTCGTACACTGTGTCTGCAGTCACTCACCGTGCGCAATGTCATACACAGTGTCCGCAGTCATTCAGCGTGCGCAATGTCGTACACTGTGTCCGCAGTCACTCACCGTGCGCAATGTAGTAAACAGTGTCCGCAGTCATTCACTGTGAGCAATGTCGTACACAGTGTCCGCAGCCATTGACCATGCACAATTACGTACACTATGTCCGCAGTCATTCACCGTGCGCAATTTCGTACAGTGTCCACAGTCATTCACTGTGCGCAATGTCGTACACTGTGTCCTTAGTCACTCACTGTGCGCAATGTCATACATTGTGTCCAGTCCTTCACTGTGCGCAATGTAGTACACTGTCTCCAGTCCTTTACCGTGCGCAAAGTCGTACACTGTGTAAACAGACATTCACTGCTTCGAATGTTGTACACTGTGTCCGCAGTCATTCACCTTACACAATGTCGAACACAGAGTCCGCAGTCCTTCACTGGGCACAATGTCGTCCGCTGTTTCCACTGTCATTCACTGGGCACGACGTTGTCCACTGTGTCCGCAGTCATTGACTGTGTCGAATGTCATACACTGTGACTGTAGTCATTCACCGTGCACGATGTTGTACACTGTGTTCACAGTCATTCACCATGCACAAGCTCGTAGACTGTGTCCCCAGTCATTCTCCATTAACAATGAAGTACACTGTGTCCGCAGACATTCACCGCGCACAATGAAGTACACTGTGTCCGCAGCCATTCACCGTGCACAATGACGTACACTGTGTCTGCAGTCATTCACCGCGCGCAATTTTGTATACTGTGTCTGCAGTCATTCACCGTGCACAATATCGTACACTGTGTTTGTAGTCATTCACCGTGCTCAATGTTGTACACTGTGTCCGCAGACATTCACCATGCACAAAGTCGAACACAGAGTCCGCAGTCATTCACCGTGCACAAAGTCGAACACAGACTCCTGCAGTAATTCACCGTGCGCAAAGTCGTACGTTGCATCTGCAGACATTCACTGTTTGGAATGTCGTACGCTGTGTCTGCAGTCACTCACCGTGCACAATGGCATACGTTGTCTCCGCAGTCACTCATAGTGCGCAATGTCGTACGCTGTGTCCTCATTCACTCACTGTGCGCAATGTTGAATGCTGTGTCTGCAGTCACTCACAGCTCGCAATGTCGTACACTGTGTATGCAGTCCTTCATTGTGCACAATGTCGTACACTGTGTCCACAGTCATTCACTACACATAGTCGTACACAGTGTCCGCAGTCATTCTCCGTGTGCAATGCCGTACACTGTGTCCGCAGTAACTCACTGGGCACAAGGTCGTCCACTTTGTACGCAGTCAATGACTGTGTCGAATGTCGTACACTGTGTCTGCAGCCAATCACCGTGCACAATGTTGTACCCAGTGTCCACAGCCATTCACCGCGCACAAAGACGTACACTGTGTCAGCAGACATTCACCATGCACAAAGTCGAACACAGATTCCGCAATCATTCACCGTGTACAATGTCGTACACTGTGTCTGCAGTCAATCACCTTGCACAAGCTCGTAGACTGTGTCCACAGTCATTCTCCATTAACAATGTTGTACACAGTGTGCGCAGTCATTCACCACGCGCAATGACTTACACTGTGTCCGCAGTCATTCAGCATGCGCAATGACGTACACTGTGTCCGCAGTAACTCACCGTGCGCAATGTCGTACACAGTGTCCGCAGTCACTCACTGTGTGCAATGTCGTACACTGTGTCCGCAGCCATTCAGTGTGCACAATGTCGTACACTGTGTCCGCAGTCACTCACCATGAGCAATGTCGTACAGTGTCCGCAGTCATTCACTGTGCGCAATGTCGTACACTGTGTCTGCAGTCACTCACCGTGCGCAATGTCATGCACAGTGTCCGCAGTCATTCACTGTGAGCAATGTCGTACACAGTGTCCGCAGCCATTGACCATGCACAATTACGTACACTATGTCCGCAGTCATTCACCGTGCGCAATTTCGTACAGTGTCCACAGTCATTCAGCGTGTGCAATGTCGTACACTGTGTCCTTAGTCACTCACTGTGCGCAATGTCATACACAGTGTCCGCAGTCATTCACTGTAGGCAATGTCGTACACTGTGTCCACAGACATTCAGCGTGTGCAATGTCGTACACTGTGTCCACAGTTATTCACTGTGTGCAATGTCTTACACTGTGTCCGCAGTCATTCAGCGTACGCAATGTCGTACACAGTGTCCGCAGTCTCTCACTGTGCGCAATGTCGTACACTGTGTCCGCAGTCATTCACTGTGCGCAATGTCGTACACTGTGTCCACAGTCATTCACTGTGCGCAATGTCGTACACTGTGTCCTTAGTCACTCACTGTGCGCAATGTCATACATTGTGTCCAGTCCTTCACTGTGCGCAATGTAGTACACTGTCTCCAGTCCTTTACCGTGCGCAAAGTCGTACACTGTGTAAACAGACATTCACTGCTTCGAATGTTGTACACTGTGTCCGCAGTCATTCACCTTACACAATGTCGAACACAGAGTCCGCAGTCCTTCACTGGGCACAATGTCGTCCGCTGTTTCCACTGTCATTCACTGGGCACGACGTTGTCCACTGTGTCCGCAGTCATTGACTGTGTCGAATGTCATACACTGTGACTGTAGTCATTCACCGTGCACGATGTTGTACACTGTGTTCACAGTCATTCACCATGCACAAGCTCGTAGACTGTGTCCCCAGTCATTCTCCATTAACAATGAAGTACACTGTGTCTGCAGACATTCACCGCGCACAATGAAGTACACTGTGTCCGCAGCCATTCACCGTGCACAATGACGTACACTGTGTCCGCAGTCATTCACCGCGCGCAATTTTGTATACTGTGTCTGCAGTCATTCACCGTGCACAATTGTCGAACACTGTCCGCAGTCACTCACTGTGCACAATATCGTACACTGTGTTTGTAGTCATTCACCGTGCTCAATGTTGTACACTGTGTCCGCAGACATTCACCATGCACAAAGTCGAACACAGAGTCCGCAGTCATTCACCGTGCACAAAGTCGAACACAGACTCCTGCAGTCATTCACCGTGCACAAAGTCGTACGTTGCATCTGCAGACATTCACTGTTTCGAATGTCGTACGCTGTGTCTGCAGTCACTCACCGTGCACAATGGCATACGTTGTCTCCGCAGTCACTCATAGTGCGCAATGTCGTACGCTGTGTCCTCATTCACTCACTGTGCGCAATGTTGAATGCTGTGTCTGCAGTCACTCACAGCTCGCAATGTCGTACACTGTGTATGCAGTCCTTCATTGTGCACAATGTCGTACACTGTGTCCGCAGTCATTCACTACACAATGTCGAACACAGAATCCGCAGTCATTCACTGTGCACATAGTCGTACACAGTGTCCGCAGTCATTCTCCGTGTGCAATGCCGTACACTGTGTCCGCAGTAACTCACTGGGCACAAGGTCGTCCACTTTGTACGCAGTCAATGACTGTGTCGAATGTCGTACACTGTGTCTGCAGCCAATCACCGTGCACAATGTTGTACCCAGTGTCCACAGCCATTCACCGCGCACAAAGACGTACACTGTGTCAGCAGACATTCACCATGCACAAAGTCGAACACAGATTCCGCAGTCATTCACCGTGTACAATGTCGTACACTGTGTCTGCAGTCAATCACCTTGCACAACCTCGTAGACTGTGTCCACAGTCATTCTCCATTAACAATGTCGTACACAGCGTCCGCAGTCATTCACTGTGCGCAATGTCTTACACTGTGTTCGCAGTCATTCAGCGTGCGCAATGTCGTACACTGTGTCCGCAGTCACTCTCTGTGCGCAATGTCGTACACTGTGTCCACAGTCATTCAGCGTGCGCAATGTCGTACACTGTGTCCGCAGTCATTCTCTCTGCGCAATGTCTTACACTGTGTCCGCAGTCATTCAGCGTACGCAATGTCGTACACTGTTTCCGCAGTCACTCACTGTGCGCAATGTCATAGACAGTGTCCGCAGTCATTCACTGTGCGCAATGTCGTACACTGTGTCCGCAGACATTCAGCGTGTGCAATGTCGTAAACTGTGTCCGCAGTCACTCACTGTGCGCAATGTCGTACACTGTGTCCGCAGTCATTCACTGTGCGCAATGTCGTACACTGTGTCCACAGTCATTCACTGTGCGCAATGTCGTACACTGTGTCCTTAGTCACTCACTGTGCGCAATGTCATACATTGTGTCCAGTCCTTCACTGTGCGCAATGTAGTACACTGTCTCCAGTCCTTTACCGTGCGCAAAGTCGTACACTGTGTAAACAGACATTCACTGCTTCGAATGTTGTACACTGTGTCCGCAGTCATTCACCTTACACAATGTCGAACACAGAGTCCGCAGTCCTTCACTGGGCACAATGTCGTCCGCTGTTTCCACTGTCATTCACTGGGCACGACGTTGTCCACTGTGTCCGCAGTCATTGACTGTGTCGAATGTCATACACTGTGACTGTAGTCATTCACCGTGCACGATGTTGTACACTGTGTTCACAGTCATTCACCATGCACAAGCTCGTAGACTGTGTCCCCAGTCATTCTCCATTAACAATGAAGTACACTGTGTCCGCAGACATTCACCGTGGACAATGACGTACACTGTGTCTGCAGACATTCACCGCGCACAATGAAGTACACTGTGTCCGCAGCCATTCACCGTGCACAATGACGTACACTGTGTCCGCAGTCATTCACCGCGCGCAATTTTGTATACTGTGTCTGCAGTCATTCACCGTGCACAATTGTCGAACACTGTCCGCAGTCACTCACTGTGCACAATATCGTACACTGTGTTTGTAGTCATTCACCGTGCACAATGACGTACACTGTGTCTGCAGTCATTCACCGCGCGCAATTTTGTATACTGTGTCTGCAGTCATTCACCGTGCACAATTGTCGAACACTGTCCGCAGTCACTCACTGTGCACAATATCGTACACTGTGTTTGTAGTCATTCACCGTGCTCAATGTTGTACACTGTGTCCGCAGACATTCACCATGCACAAAGTCGAACACAGAGTCCGCAGTCATTCACCGTGCGCAAAGTCGTACGTTGCATCTGCAGACATTCACTGTTTGGAATGTCGTACGCTGTGTCTGCAGTCACTCACCGTGCACAATGGCATACGTTGTCTCCGCAGTCACTCATAGTGCGCAATGTCGTACGCTGTGTCCTCATTCACTCACTGTGCGCAATGTTGAATGCTGTGTCTGCAGTCACTCACAGCTCGCAATGTCGTACACTGTGTATGCAGTCCTTCATTGCTCACAATGTCGTACACTGTGTCCACAGTCATTCACTACACAATGTCGAACACAGAATCCGCAGTCATTCACTGTGCACATAGTCGTACACAGTGTCCGCAGTCATTCTCCGTGTGCAATGCCGTACACTGTGTCCGCAGTAACTCACTGGGCACAAGGTCGTCCACTTTGTACGCAGTCAATGACTGTGTCGAATGTCGTACACTGTGTCTGCAGCCAATCACCGTGCACAATGTTGTACCCAGTGTCCACAGCCATTCACCGCGCACAAAGACGTACACTGTATCAGCAGACATTCACCATGCACAAAGTCGAACACAGATTCCGCAATCATTCACCGTGTACAATGTCGTACACTGTGTCTGCAGTCAATCACCTTGCACAAGCTCGTAGACTGTGTCCACAGTCATTCTCCATTAACAATGTTGTACACAGTGTCCGCAGTCATTCACCACGCGCAATGACTTACACTGTGTCCGCAGTCATTCAGCATGCGCAATGACGTACACTGTGTCCGCAGTAACTCACCGTGCGCAATGTCGTACACAGTGTCCGCAGTCACTCACTGTGTGCAATGTCGTACACTGTGTCCGCAGCCATTCAGTGTGCACAATGTCGTACACTGTGTCCGCAGTCACTCACCATGAGCAATGTCGTACAATGTCCGCAGTCATTCACTGTGCGCAATGTCGTACACTGTGTCCACAGTCATTCAGCGTGCGCAATGTCGTACACTGTGTCTGCAGTCACTCACCGTGCGCAATGTCATACACAGTGTCCGCAGTCATTCAGCGTGCGCTATGTCGTACACTGTGTCCGCAGTCACTCACCGTGCGCAATGTAGTAAACAGTGTCCGCAGTCATTCACTGTGAGCAATGTCGTACACAGTGTCCGCAGCCATTGACCATGCACAATTACGTACACTATGTCCGCAGTCATTCACCGTGCGCAATTTCGTACAGTGTCCACAGTCATTCAGAGTGTGCAATGTCGTACACTGTGTCCTTAGTCACTCACTGTGCGCAATGTCATACATTGTGTCCAGTCCTTCACTGTGCGCAATGTAGTACACTGTCTCCAGTCCTTTACCGTGCGCAAAGTCGTACACTGTGTAAACAGACATTCACTGCTTCGAATGTTGTACACTGTGTCCGCAGTCATTCACCTTACACAATGTCGAACACAGAGTCCGCAGTCCTTCACTGGGCACAATGTCGTCCGCTGTTTCCACTGTCATTCACTGGGCACGACGTTGTCCACTGTGTCCGCAGTCATTGACTGTGTCGAATGTCATACACTGTGACTGTAGTCATTCACCGTGCACGATGTTGTACACTGTGTTCACAGTCATTCACCATGCACAAGCTCGTAGACTGTGTCCCCAGTCATTCTCCATTAACAATGAAGTACACTGTGTCCGCAGACATTCACCGTGGACAATGACGTACACTGTGTCTGCAGACATTCACCGCGCACAATGAAGTACACTGTGTCCGCAGCCATTCACCGTGCACAATGACGTACACTGTGTCCGCAGTCATTCACCGCGCGCAATTTTGTATACTGTGTCTGCAGTCATTCACCGAGCACAATTGTCGAACACTGTCCACAGTCACTCACTGTGCACAATATCGTACACTGTGTTTGTAGTCATTCACCGTGCTCAATGTTGTACACTGTGTCCGCAGACATTCACCATGCACAAAGTCGAACACAGAGTCCGCAGTCATTCACCGTGCACAAAGTCGAACACAGACTCCTGCAGTCATTCACCGTGCGCAAAGTCGTACGTTGCATCTGCAGACACTCACTGTTTGGAATGTCGTACGCTGTGTCTGCAGTCACTCACCGTGCACAATGGCATACGTTGTCTCCGCAGTCACTCATAGTGCGCAATGTCGTACGCTGTGTCCTCATTCACTCACTGTGCGCAATGTTGAATGCTGTGTCTGCAGTCACTCACAGCTCGCAATGTCGTACAATGTGTATGCAGTCCTTCATTGCTCACAATGTCGTACACTGTGTCCACAGTCATTCACCTTACACAATGTCGAACACAGAATCCGCCGTCATTCACTGTGCACATAGTTGTACACAGTGTCCGCAGTCATTCTCCGTGTGCAATGCCGTACACTGTGTCCGCAGTAACTCACTGGGCACAAGGTCGTCCACTTTGTACGCAGTCAATGACTGTGTCGAATGTCGTACACTGTGTCTGCAGCCAATCACCGTGCACAATGTTGTACCCAGTGTCCACAGCCATTCACCGCGCACAAAGACGTACACTGTGTCAGCAGACATTCACCATGCACAAAGTCGAACACAGATTCCACAATCATTCACCGTGTACAATGTCGTACACTGTGTCTGCAGTCAATCACCTTGCACAAGCTCGTAGACTGTGTCCACAGTCATTCTCCATTAACAATGTTGTACACAGTGTCCGCAGTCATTCACCACGCGCAATGACTTACACTGTGTCCGCAGTCATTCAGCATGCGCAATGACGTACACTGTGTCCGCAGTAACTCACCGTGCGCAATGTCGTACACAGTGTCCGCAGTCACTCACTGTGTGCAATGTCGTACACTGTGTCCGCAGCCATTCAGTGTGCACAATGTCGTACACTGTGTCCGCAGTCACTCACCATGAGCAATGTCGTACATAGTGTCCGCAGTCATTCACTGTGCGCAATGTCGTACACTGTGTCCACAGTCATTCAGCGTGCGCAATGTCGTACACTGTGTCTGCAGTCACTCACCGTGCGCAATGTCATACACAGTGTCCGCAATCATTCACCGTGCACAATGTCGTACACTGTGTCCGCAGTCATTCAGCGTGCGCAATGTAATACACTGTGTCCGCAGTCACTCACCGTGCGCAATGTAGTACACAGTGTCCGCAGTCATTCACTGTGAGCAATGACGTACGCATGTCCGCAGCCATTGACCATGCACAATTACGTACACAGTGTCCGCAGTCATTCACTGTGCGCAATGTCGTACGCTGTGTCCTCATTCACTCACCGTGCGCAATGTTAAATGCTGTGTCTGCAGTCACTCACAGCTCGCAATGTCGTACACTGTGTATGCAGTCCTTCATTGTGCACAATGTCGTACACTGTGTCCACAGTCATTCACCTTACACAATGTCGAACACAGAGTCCGCAGTCAATCACTTTGCACATTGTCGTACACAGTGTCCGCAGTCTTTCACCGTAAACAATGTCGTCCACTGTGTCCACAGTCATTCTCCATTAACAATGTCGTACGCAGTGTCCGCAGTCATTCACCGCACGCAATTTCGTACAGTGTCCACAGTCATTCAGCGTGCGCAATGTGGTACACTGTGTCCTTAGTCACTCACTGTGCGCAATGTCATGCACTGTTTCCAGTCCTTCACTGTGCGCAATGTAGTAAACTGTCTCCAGTCCTTTACCGTGCGCAAAGTCGTACATTGTGTCCGCAGATATTCACTGTTTTGAATGTCGTACGCTGTGTCTGCAGCCAATCACCGTGCACAATGTTGTACCCAGTGTCCACAGCCATTCACCGCGCACAAAGACGTACACTGTGTCAGCAGACATTCACCATGCACAAAGTCGAACACAGATTCCGCAATCATTCACCGTGTACAATGTCGTACACTGTGTCTGCAGTCAATCACCTTGCACAAGCTCGTAGACTGTGTCCACAGTCATTCTCCATTAACAATGTTGTACACAGTGTCCGCAGTCATTCACCACGCGCAATGATTTACACTGTGTCCGCAGTCATTCAGCATGCGCAATGTCGTACACTGTGTCCGCAGTCAGTCACCATGAGCAATGTCGTACATAGTGTCCGCAGTCATTCACTGTGCGCAATGTCGTACACTGTGTCCACAGTCATTCAGCGTGCGCAATGTCGTACACTGTGTCTGCAGTCACTCACCGTGCGCAATGTCATACACAGTGTCCGCAGTCATTCACCGTGCACATAGTCGTTCACTGTGTCCACAGTCCTTCACTGAGCACAATGTCGTCCGCTGTTTCCACTGTCATTCACTGGGCACGACGTTGTCCACTGTGTCCGCAGTCATTCACTGTGTTGAATGTCGTACACTGTGACTGTAGTCATTCACCGTGCACGATGTTGTACACTGTGTCGGCAGACATTCACCGTGCACAAAGTCGAACAGAGTCCGCAGTCATTCACCGTGCACAACGATGTACATTGCATCTGCAGACATTCACTGTTTCGAATGTCGTACACAGTGTCCACAGTCATTCACCGCGCACAATGAAGTACACTGTGTCCGCAGTCATTCACCGTGCACAAGCTCGTAGACTGTGTCCACAGTCATTCTCCATTAACAATGTCGTACACAGTCATTCATTGTGCGCAATGTCTTACACTTAGTCCGCAGTCATTCAGCATACGCAATGTCGTACACTGTGTCCGCAGTCACTCACTGTGCGCAATGTCGTACACTGTGTCCACAGTCATTCAGCGTGCGCAATGTCGTACACTGTGTCCACAGTCATTCTCTGTGCGCAATGTCTTACACTGTGTCCGCAGTCATTCAGCGTACGCAATGTCGTACACTGTTTCCGCAGTCACTCACTGTGCGCAATGTCATACACAGTGTCCGCAGTCATTCACTGTGCGCAATGTCGTACACTGTGTCCGCAGTCATTCTCTGTGCGCAATGTCTTACACTGTGTCCGCAGTCATTCAGCGTACGCAATGTCGTACACTGTTTCCTCATTCACTCACTGTGCGCAATGTCATACACAGTGTCCGCAGTCATTCACTGTGCGCAATGTCGTACACTGTGTCCACAGACATTCAGCGTGTGCAATGTCGTAAACTGTGTCCACAGTTATTCACTGTGTGCAATGTCGTACACTGTGTCCGCAGTCACTCACTGTGCGCAATGTCGTACACTGTGTCCGCAGTCATTCACTGTGCGCAATGTCGTACACTGTGTCCACAGTCATTCACTGTGCGCAATGTCGTACACTGTGTCCTTAGTCACTCACTGTGCGCAATGTCATACATTGTGTCCAGTCCTTCACTGTGCGCAATGTAGTACACTGTCTCCAGTCCTTTACCGTGCGCAAAGTCGTACACTGTGTAAACAGACATTCACTGCTTCGAATGTTGTACACTGTGTCCGCAGTCCTTCACTGGGCACAATGTCGTCCGCTGTTTCCACTGTCATTCACTGGGCACGACGTTGTCCACTGTGTCCGCAGTCATTCACTGTGCACAATGTCATCCACTGTGTCCACAGTCATTGACTGTGTCGAATGTCATACACTGTGACTGTAGTCATTCACCGTGCACGATGTTGTACACTGTGTTCACAGTCATTCACCATGCACAAGCTCGTAGACTGTGTCCCCAGTCATTCTCCATTAACTATGAAGTACACTGTGTCCGCAGACATTCACCGTGGACAATGACGTACACTGTGTCTGCAGACATTCACCGCGCACAATGAAGTACACTGTGTCCTCAGCCATTCACCGTGCACAATGACATACACTGTGTCATCAGTCATTCACCGCGCGCAATTTTGTATACTGTGTCTGCAGTCATTCACCGTGCACAATGTCGTACACTGTGTCCGCAGTCATTCAGCGTGCGCAATGTAATACACTGTGTCCGCAGTCACTCACCGTGCGCAATGTAGTACACAGTGTCCGCAGTCATTCACTGTGAGCAATGACGTACGCATGTCCGCAGCCATTGACCATGCACAATTACGTACACAGTGTCCGCAGTCATTCACTGTGCGCAATGTCGTACGCTGTGTCCTCATTCACTCACCGTGCGCAATGTTAAATGCTGTGTCTGCAGTCACTCACAGCTCGCAATGTCGTACACTGTGTATGCAGTCCTTCATTGTGCACAATGTCTTACACTGTGTCCGCAGTCATTCAGCGTACGCAATGTCGTACACTGTTTCCTCATTCACTCACTGTGCGCAATGTCATACACAGTGTCCGCAGTCATTCACTGTGCGCAATGTCGTACACTGTGTCCACAGACATTCAGCGTGTGCAATGTCGTAAACTGTGTCCACAGTTATTCACTGTGTGCAATGTCTTACACTGTGTCCGCAGTCATTCAGCATACGCAATGTCGTACACTGTGTCCGCAGTCACTCACTGTGCGCAATGTCATACACTGTGTCCGCAGTCATTCACTGTGCGCAATGTCGTACACTGTGTCCACAGTCATTCACTGTGCGCAATGTCGTACACTGTGTCCTTAGTCACTCACTGTGCGCAATGTCATACATTGTGTCCAGTCCTTCACTGTGCGCAATGTAGTACACTGTCTCCAGTCCTTTACCGTGCGCAAAGTCGTACACTGTGTAAACAGACATTCACTGCTTCGAATGTTGTACACTGTGTCCGCAGTCATTCACCTTACACAATGTCGAACACAGAGTCCGCAGTCCTTCACTGGGCACAATGTCGTCCGCTGTTTCCACTGTCATTCACTGGGCACGACGTTGTCCACTGTGTCCGCAGTCATTCACTGTGCACAATGTCATCCACTGTGTCCACAGTCATTGACTGTGTCGAATGTCATACACTGTGACTGTAGTCATTCACCGTGCACGATGTTGTACACTGTGTTCACAGTCATTCACCATGCACAAGCTCGTAGACTGTGTCCCCAGTCATTCTCCATTAACAATGAAGTACACTGTGTCCGCAGACATTCACCGTGGACAATGACGTACACTGTGTCTGCAGACATTCACCGCGCACAATGAAGTACACTGTGTCCGCAGCCATTCACCGTGCACAATGACGTACACTGTGTCCGCAGTCATTCACCGCGCGCAATTTTGTATACTGTGTCTGCAGTCATTCACCGTGCACAATTGTCGAACACTGTCCGCAGTCACTCACTGTGCACAATATCGTACACTGTGTTTGTAGTCATTCACCGTGCTCAATGTTGTACACTGTGTCCGCAGACATTCACCATGCACAAAGTCGAACACAGAGTCCGCAGTCATTCACCGTGCACAAAGTCGAGCACAGACTCCTGCAGTCATTCACCGTGCGCAAAGTCGTACGTTGCATCTGCAGACATTCACTGTTTGGAATGTCGTACGCTGTGTCTGCAGTCACTCACCGTGCACAATGGCATACGTTGTCTCCGCAGTCACTCATAGTGCGCAATGTCGTACGCTGTGTCCTCATTCACTCACTGTGCGCAATGTTGAATGCTGTGTCTGCAGTCACTCACAGCTCGCAATGTCGTACACTGTGTATGCAGTCCTTCATTGCTCACAATGTCGTACACTGTGTCCACAGTCATTCACTACACAATGTCGAGCACAGAATCCGCAGTCATTCACTGTGCACATAGTCGTACACAGTGTCCGCAGTCATTCTCCGTGTGCAATGCCGTACACTGTGTCCGCAGTAACTCACTGGGCACAAGGTCGTCCACTTTGTACGCAGTCAATGACTGTGTCGAATGTCGTACACTGTGTCTGCAGCCAATCACCGTGCACAATGTTGTACCCAGTGTCCACAGCCATTCACCGCGCACAAAGACGTACACTGTGTCAGCAGACATTCACCATGCACAAAGTCGAACACAGATTCCGCAATCATTCACCGTGTACAATGTCGTACACTGTGTCTGCAGTCAATCACCTTGCACAAGCTCGTAGACTGTGTCCACAGTCATTCTCCATTAACAATGTTGTACACAGTGTCCGCAGTCATTCACCACGCGCAATGACTTACACTGTGTCCGCAGTCATTCAGCATGCGCAATGACGTACACTGTGTCCGCAGTAACTCACCGTGCGCAATGTCGTACACAGTGTCCGCAGTCACTCACTGTGTGCAATGTCGTACACTGTGTCCGCAGCCATTCAGCGTGCGCAATGTCGTACACTGTGTCTGCAGTCACTCACCGTGCGCAATGTCATACACAGTGTCCGCAATCATTCACCGTGCACAATGTCGTACACTGTGTCCGCAGTCATTCAGCGTGCGCAATGTAATACACTGTGTCCGCAGTCACTCACCGTGCGCAATGTAGTACACAGTGTCCGCAGTCATTCACTGTGAGCAATGACGTACACAGTGTCCGCAGCCATTGACCATGCACAATTACGTACACTATGTCCGCAGTCATTCACCGTGCGCAATGTCATACACTGTGTCCATACCTTCTCTGTGCGCAATGTAGTACACTGTCTCCAGTCCTTTACCGCGTGCAAAGTCGTACACTGTGTCCACAGTCCTTCTCCGTGCACAAGCTCGTAGACTGTGTACACAGTCATTCTCCATTAACAATGTCGTACACAGTGTACGCAGTCATTCACCATGCACAAAGTCGAACACGGACACCTGCAGTCATTCACCGTGCGCAAAGTCGTACATTGCATCTGCAGACATTCACTGTTTCGAATGTCGTACGCTGTGTCTGCAGTCACTCACCGTGCACAATGGCATACGTTGTCTCAGCAGTCACTCATAGTGCGCAATGTCGTACGCTGTGTCCTCATTCACTCACCGTGCGCAATGTTAAATGCTGTGTCTGCAGTCACTCACAGCTCGCAATGTCGTACACTGTGTATGCAGTCCTTCATTGTGCACAATGTCGTACACTGTGTCCACAGTCATTCACCTTACACAATGTCGAACACAGAGTCCGCAGTCATTCACTTTGCACATTGTCGTACACAGTGTCCGCAGTCTTTCACCGTAAACAATGTCGTCCACTGTGTCCACAGTCATTCTCCATTAACAATGTCGTACGCAGTGTCCGCAGTCATTCACCGCACGCAATTTCGTACAGTGTCCACAGTCATTCAGCGTGCGCAATGTCGTACACTGTGTCCTTAGTCACTCACTGTGCGCAATGTCATGCATTGTGTCCAGTCCTTCACTGTGCGCAATGTAGTAAACTGTCTCCAGTCCTTTACCGTGCGCAAAGTCGTACATTGTGTCCGCAGACATTCACTGTTTTGAATGTCGTACGCTGTGTCTGCAGCCAATCACCGTGCACAATGTTGTACCCAGTGTCCACAGCCATTCACCGCGCACAAAGACGTACACTGTGTCAGCAGACATTCACCATGCACAAAGTCGAACACAGATTCCGCAATCATTCACCGTGTACAATGTCGTACACTGTGTCTGCAGTCAATCACCTTGCACAAGCTCGTAGACTGTGTCCACAGTCATTCTCCATTAACAATGTTGTACACAGTGTCCGCAGTCATTCACCACGCGCAATGACTTACACTGTGTCCGCAGTCTTTCAGCATGCACAATGACGTACACTGTGTCCGCAGTAACTCACCGTGCGCAATGTCGTACACAGTGTCCGCAGTCACTCACTGTGTGCAATGTCGTACACTGTGTCCGCAGCCATTCACTGTGCGCAATGACTTACACTGTGTCCGCAGTCTTTCAGCATGCGCAATGACGTACACTGTGTCTGCAGTCACTCACCGTGCGCAATGTCATACACAGTGTCCGCAGTCATTCACCGTGCACATAGTCGTTCACTGTGTCCACAGTCCTTCACTGAGCACAATGTCGTCCGCTGTTTCCACTGTCATTCACTGGGCACGACGTTGTCCACTGTGTCCGCAGTCATTGACTGTGTTGAATGTCGTACACTGTGACTGTAGTCATTCACCATGCACGATGTTGTACACTGTGTCCGCAGACATTCACCGTGCACAAAGTCGAACAGAGTCCGCAGTCATTCACCGTGCACAATGTTGTACATTGCATCTGAGACATTCACTGTTTCGAATGTCGTACGCTGTGTCTGCAGTCACTCACGGTGCGCAATGTCGTACTCTGTGTCCACAGTCATTCACCGTGCACAAGCTCGTAGACTGTGTCCCCAGTCATTCTCCATTAAAAATGTCGTACACAGTGTCCACAGTCATTCACTGTGCGCAATGACTTACACTGTGTCCGCAGTCATTCACTGTGCGCAATGACTTACACTGTGTCCGCAGTCATTCAGCGTGCGCAATGTCGTACACTGTGTCTGCAGTCACTCACCGTGCGCATAGTCGTTCACTGTGTCCACAGTCCTTCACTGAGCACAATGTCGTCCGCTGTTTCCACTGTCATTCACTGGGCACGACGTTGTCCACTGTGTCCGCAGTCATTGACTGTGTTGAATGTCGTACACTGTGACTGTAGTCATTCACAGTGCACGATGTTGTACACTGTGTCCGCAGTCATTCACCGTGCACAATGATGTACATTGCATCTGCAGACATTCACTGTTTCGAATGTCGTACGCTGTGTCTGCAGTCACTCATACTGCGCAATGTCGTACACAGTGTCCACAGTCATTCACCGCGCACAATGAAGTACACAGTGTCCGCAGGCATTCACCGTGGACAAAGTTGAACAGAGATTCCGCAATCATTCACCGTGCACAAGCTCGTAGACTGTGTCCACAGTCATTCTCCATTAACAATGTCGTACACAGTGTCCACAGTCATTCATTGTGCGCAATGTCTTACAACTAGTCCGCAGTCATTCAGCGTACGCAATGTCGTACACTGTGTCCGCAGTCATTCAGCGTGCGCAATGTCTTACACTGTGTCCGCAGTCATTCAGCGTGCGCAATGTCGTACACTGTGTCCACAGTCATTCAGCGTGCGCAATGTCGTACACTGTGTCCGCAGTCATTCTCTGTGCGCAATGTCTTACACTGTGTCCGCAGTCATTCAGCGTACGCAATGTCGTACACTGTTTCCGCAGTCACTCGCTGTGCGGAATGTCATACACAGTGTCCGCAGTCATTCACTGTGCGCAATGTCGTACACTGTGTCCACAGACATTCAGCGTGTGCAATGTCGTAAACTGTGTCCACAGTTATTCACTGTGTGCAATGTCTTACACTGTGTCCGCAGTCATTCAGCGTACGCAATGTCGTACACTGTGTCCGCAGTCATTCAGCGTACGCAATGTCGTACACTGTGTCCGCAGTCACTCACTGTACGCAATGTCGTACACTGTGTCCGCAGTCACTCACTGTGCGCAATGTCGTACACTGTGTCCGCAGTCATTCACCGTGCGCAATGTCATACACTGGGTCCGCAGTCATTCACCGTGCGCAAAGTCGTACACTGTGTAAACAGACATTCACTGCTTCGAATGTTGTACACTGTGTCCGCAGTCATTCACCTTACACAATGTCGAACACAGAGTCCGCAGTCCTTCACTGGGCACAATGTCGTCCGCTGTTTCCACTGTCATTCACTGGGCACGACGTTGTCCACTGTGTCCGCAGTCATTGACTGTGTCGAATGTCATACACTGTGACTGTAGTCATTCACCGTGCACGATGTTGTACACTGTGTTCACAGTCATTCACCATGCACAAGCTCGTAGACTGTGTCCCCAGTCATTCTCCATTAACAATGAAGTACACTGTGTCCGCAGACATTCACCGTGGACAATGACGTACACTGTGTCTGCAGACATTCACCGCGCACAATGAAGTACACTGTGTCCGCAGCCATTCACCGTGCACAATGACGTACACTGTGTCCGCAGCCATTCACCGCGCGCAATTTTGTATACTGTATCTGCAGTCATTCACCGTGCACAATTGTCGAACACTGTCCGCAGTCACTCACTGTGCACAATATCGTACACTGTGTTTGTAGTCATTCACCGTGCTCAATGTTGTACACTGTGTCCGCAGACATTCACCATGCACAAAGTCGAACACAGAGTCCACAGTCATTCACCGTGCACAAAGTCGAACACAGACTCCTGCAGTCATTCACCGTGCGCAAAGTCGTACGTTGCATCTGCAGACATTCACTGATTGGAATGTCGTACGCTGTGTCTGCAGTCACTCACCGTGCACAATGGCATACGTTGTCTCCGCAGTCACTCATAGTGCGCAATGACGTACGCTGTGTCCTCATTCACTCACTGTGCGCAATGTTGAATGCTGTGTCTGCAGTCACTCACAGCTCGCAATGTCGTACACTGTGTATGCAGTCCTTCATTGCTCACAATGTCGTACACTGTGTCCACAGTCATTCACTACACAATGTCGAACACAGAATCCGCAGTCATTCACTGTGCACATAGTCGTACACAGTGTCCGCAGTCATTCTCCGTGTGCAATGCCGTACACTGTGTCCGCAGTAACTCACTGGGCACAAGGTCGTCCACTTTGTACGCAGTCAATGACTGTGTCGAATGTCGTACACTGTGTCTGCAGCCAATCACCGTGCACAATGATGTACCCAGTGTCCACAGCCATTCACCGCGCACAAAGACGTACACTGTGTCAGCAGACATTCACCATGCACAAAGTCGAACACAGATTCCGCAATCATTCACCGTGTACAATGTCGTACACTGTGTCTGCAGTCAATCACCTTGCACAAGCTCGTAGACTGTGTCCACAGTCATTCTCCATTAACAATGTTGTACACAGTGTCCGCAGTCATTCACCACGCGCAATGACTTACACTGTGTCCGCAGTCATTCAGCATGCGCAATGACGTACACTGTGTCCGCAGTAACTCACCGTGCGCAATGTCGTACACAGTGTCCGCAGTCACTCACTGTGTGCAATGTCGTACACTGTGTCCGCAGCCATTCAGTGTGCACAATGTCGTACACTGTGTCCGCAGTCACTCACCATGAGCAATGTCGAACACAGACACCTGCAGTCATTCACCGTGCGCAAAGTCGTACATTGCATCTGCAGACATTCACTGTTTCGAATGTCGTACGCTGTGTCTGCAGTCACTCACCGTGCACAATGGCATACGTTGTCTCAGCAGTCACTCATAGTGCGCAATGTCGTACGCTGTGTCCTCATTCACTCACCGTGCGCAATGTTGAATGCTGTGTCTGCAGTCACTCACAGCTCGCAATGTCGTACACTGTGTATGCAGTCCTTCATTGTGCACAATGTCGTACACTGTGTCCACAGTCATTCACCTTACACAATGTCGAACACAGAGTCCGCAGTCATTCACTTTGCACATTGTCGTACACAGTGTCCGCAGTCTTTCACCGTAAACAATGTCGTCCACTGTGTCCACAGTCATTCTCCATTAACAATGTCGTACGCAGTGTCCGCAGTCATTCACCGCACGCAATTTCGTACAGTGTCCACAGTCATTCAGCGTGCGCAATGTCGTACACTGTGTCCTTAGTCACTCACTGTGCGCAATGTCATGCACTGTGTCCAGTCCTTCACTGTGCGCAATGTAGTAAACTGTCTCCAGTCCTTTACCGTGCGCAAAGTCGTACATTGTGTCCGCAGACATTCACTGTTTTGAATGTCGTACGCTGTGTCTGCAGCCAATCACCGTGCACAATGTTGTACCCAGTGTCCACAGCCATTCACCGCGCACAAAGACGTACACTGTGTCAGCAGACATTCACCATGCACAAAGTCGAACACAGATTCCGCAATCATTCACCGTGTACAATGTCGTACACTGTGTCTGCAGTCAATCACCTTGCACAAGCTCGTAGACTGTGTCCACAGTCATTCTCCATTAACAATGTTGTACACAGTGTCCGCAGTCATTCACCACGCGCAATGACTTACACTGTGTCCGCAGTCATTCAGCATGCGCAATGACGTACACTGTGTCCGCAGTAACTCACCGTGCGCAATGTCGTACACAGTGTCCGCAGTCACTCACTGTGTGCAATGTCGTACACTGTGTCCGCAGCCATTCAGTGTGCACAATGTCGTACACTGTGTCCGCAGTCAGTCACCATGAGCAATGTCGTACATAGTGTCCGCAGTCATTCACTGTGCGCAATGTCGTACACTGTGTCCACAGTCATTCAGCGTGCGCAATGTCGTACACTGTGTCTGCAGTCACTCACCGTGCGCAATGTCATACACAGTGTCCGCAGTCATTCACCGTGCACATAGTCATTCACTGTGTCCACAGTCCTTCACTGAGCACAATGTCGTCCGCTGTTTCCACTGTCATTCACTGGGCACGACGTTGTCCACTGTGTCCGCAGTCATTCACTGTGTTGAATGTCGTACACTGTGACTGTAGTCATTCACCATGCACGATGATGTACACTGTGTCGGCAGACATTCACCGTGCACAAAGTCGAACAGAGTCCGCAGTCATTCACCGTGCACAATGTTGTACATTGCATCTGAGACATTCACTGTTTCGAATGTCGTACGCTGTGTCTGCAGTCACTCACGGTGCGCAATGTTGTACTCTGTGTCCACAGTCATTCACCGTGCACAAGCTCGTAGACTGTGTCCCCAGTCATTCTCCATTAAAAATGTCGTACACAATGTCCGCAGTCATTCACTGTGCGCAATGACTTACACTGTGTCCGCAGTCATTCAGCGTGCGCAATGTCGTACACTGTGTCCGCAGTCATTCACTGTGCGCAATGACTTACACTGTGTCCGCAGTCATTCAGCGTGCGCAATGTCGTACACTGTGTCCGCAGTTACTCACCGTGCGCAATGTCGTACACAGTGTCTGCAGTCATTCACTGTGTGCAATGTCGTACACTGTGTCCACAGCCATTCAGCGTGCACAATGTCGTACACTGTGTCCGCAGTCACTCACCGTGAGCAATGTCGTACACAGTGTCCGCAGTCATTCACTGTGCGCAATGTCGTACACTGGGTCCTCAGTCACTCAGCGTGCACAATGTCGTACACTGTGTCCGCAGTCACTCACCGTGAGCAATGTCGTACACAGTGTCCGCAGTCATTCACTGTGCGCAATGTCGTACACTGGGTCCTCAGTCACTCACCGTGCGCAATGTCATACACAGTGTCCGCAGTCATTCACTGTGCGCAATGTCGTACATTGTGTCCGCAGTCATTCACTGTGCGCAATGTCGTACATTGTGTCCGCAGTCATTCAGCGTGCGCAATGTCGTACACTGTGTCCGCAGTCACTCACCGTGCGCAATGTAGTACACAGTGTCCGCAGTCATTCACTGTGAGCAATGTCGTACACAGTGTCCGCAGCCATTGACCATGCACAATTACGTACACTATGTCCGCAGTCATTCACCGTGCGCAATTTCGTACAGTGTCCACAGTCATTCAGCATGTGCAATGTCGTACACTGTGTCCTTTAGTCACTCACTGTGCGCAATGTCATGCACTGTGTCCAGTCCTTCACTGTAACGCAATGTATTACACTGTCTCCAGTCCTTTACCGTGCGCAAAGTTGTACACTGTGTCCGCAGATATTCACTGTTTCGAATGTCGTACGCTGTGTCTGCAGTCAATCTCCGTGCACAATGTTGTACACTGTGTCCGCAGTCATTCACCTTACACAATGTCGAACACAGAGTCCGCATTCATTCACTGTGCACATAGTCGTACACAGTGTCCGCAGTCCTTCACCGTACACAATGTCGTCCACTGTGTCCACAGTCATTCTCCATTAACAATGACGTACACTGTGTCTGCAGCCATTCACCGTGCGCAATGTTGTATACTGTGTCCTTAGTCACTCACTGTGCGCAATGTCATACATTGTGTCCAGTCCTTCACTGTGCGCAATGTAGTACACTGTCTCTAGTCCTTTACCGTGTGCAAAGTCGTACACTGTGTCCGCAGACATTCACTGTTTCGAATGTTGTACACTGTGTCCGCAGTCATTCACCTTACACAATGTCGAACACAGAGTCCGCAGTCCTTCACTGGGCACAATGTCGTCCGCTGTTTCCACTGTCATTCACTGGGCACGACGTTGTCCACTGTGTCTGCAGTCATTGACTGTGTCGAATGTCATACACTGTGACTGTAGTCATTCACCGTGCACGATGTTGTACACTGTGTTCACAGTCATTCACCATGCACAAGCTCGTAGACTGTGTCCCCAGTCATTCTCCATTAACAATGAAGTACACTGTGTCCGCAGACATTCACCGTGGACAATGACGTACACTGTGTCTGCAGACATTCACCGCGCACAATGAAGTACACTGTGTCCGCAGCCATTCACCGTGCACAATGACGTACACTGTGTCCGCAGTCATTCACCGCGCGCAATTTTGTATACTGTGTCTGCAGTCATTCACCGTGCACAATTGTCGAACACTGTCCGCAGTCACTCACTGTGCACAATATCGTACACTGTGTTTGTAGTCATTCACCGTGCTCAATGTTGTACACTGTGTCCGCAGACATTCACCATGCACAAAGTCGAACACAGAGTCCGCAGTCATTCACCGTGCACAAAGTCGAACACAGACTCCTGCAGTCATTCACCGTGCGCAAAGTCGTACGTTGCATCTGCAGACATTCACTGTTTGGAATGTCGTACGCTGTGTCTGCAGTCACTCACCGTGCACAATGGCATACGTTGTCTCCGCAGTCACTCATAGTGCGCAATGTCGTACGCTGTGTCCTCATTCACTCACTGTGCGCAATGTTGAATGCTGTGTCTGCAGTCACTCACAGCTCGCAATGTCGTACACTGTGTATGCAGTCCTTCATTGCTCACAATGTCGTACACTGTGTCTGCAGTCAATCACCTTGCACAAGCTCGTAGACTGTGTCCACAGACATTCTCCATTAACAATGTTGTACACAGTGTCCGCAGTCATTCACCACGCGCAATGACTTACACTGTGTCCGCAGTCATTCAGCATGCGCAATGACGTACACTGTGTCCGCAGTAACTCACCGTGCGCAATGTCGTACACAGTGTCCGCAGTCACTCACTGTGTGCAATGTCGTACACTGTGTCCGCAGTCACTCACCATGAGCAATGTCGTACACAGTGTCCGCAGTCACTCACTGTGTGCAATGTCGTACACTGTGTCCACAGTCATTCAGCGTGCGCAATGTCGTACACTGTGTCTGCAGTCACTCACCGTGCGCAATGTCATACACAGTGTCCGCAATCATTCACCGTGCACAATGTCGTACACTGTGTCCGCAGTCATTCAGCGTGCGCAATGTAATACACTGTGTCCGCAGTCACTCACCGTGCGCAATGTAGTACACAGTGTCCGCAGCCATTGACCATGCACAATTACGTACACTATGTCCGCAGTCATTCACCGTGCGCAATGTCATACACTGTGTCCATTCCTTCTTTGTGCGCAATGTAGTACACTGTCTGCAGTCCTTTACCGCGTGCAAAGTCGTACACTGTGTCCACAGTCCTTCACCGTGCACAAGCTCGTAGACTGTGTACACAGTCATTCTCCATTAACAATGTCGTACACAGTGTACGCAGTCATTCACCATGCACAAAGTCGAACACAGACACCTGCAGTCATTCACCGTGCGCAAAGTCGTACATTGCATCTGCAGACATTCACTGTTTCGAATGTCGTACGCTGTGTCTGCAGTCACTCACCGTGCACAATGGCATACGTTGTCTCAGCAGTCACTCATAGTGCGCAATGTCGTACGCTGTGTCCTCATTCACTCACCGTGCGCAATGTTAAATGCTGTGTCTGCAGTCACTCACAGCTCGCAATGTCGTACACTGTGTATGCAGTCCTTCATTGTGCACAATGTCGTACACTGTGTCCACAGTCATTCACCTTACACAATGTCAAACACAGAGTCCGCAGTCATTCACTTTGCACATTGTCGTACACAGTGTCCGCAGTCTTTCACCGTACACAATGTCGTCCACTGTGTCCACAGTCATTCTCCATTAACAATGTCGTACGCAGTGTCCGCAGTCATTCACCGCACGCAATTTCGTACAGTGTCCACAGTCATTCAGCGTGCGCAATGTCGTACACTGTGTCCTTAGTCACTCACTGTGCGCAATGTCATGCACTGTGTCCAGTCCTTCACTGTGCGCAATGCAGTAAACTGTCTCCAGTCTTTTACCGTGCGCAAAGTCGTACATTGTGTCCGCAGACATTCACTGTTTTGAATGTCGTACGCTGTGTCTGCAGTCACTCACCGTGCACAATGTTGTACACTGTGTCCGCAGTCATTCAGCTTACACAATGTCGAACACAGAGTTCGCTGTCATTCACTGTGCACATAGTCGTACACACTGTCCGCAGTCTATCACCGTACACAATGTCGTCCACTGTGTCCACAGTCATTCTCCATTAACAATGACGTACACAGTGTCCACAGTCATTCTTCGTGCGCAATGCCGTACACTGTATCCGCAGTAACTCACTGGGCACAAGGACGTACACTGTGTCCGCAGTCATTCACCGTGCACATAGTCGTTCACTGTGTCCACAGTCCTTCACTGAGCACAATGTCGTCCGCTGTTTCCACTGTCATTCACTGGGCACGACGTTGTCCACTGTGTCCGCAGTCATTCACCGTGCACATAGTCGTTCACTGTGTCCACAGTCCTTCACTGAGCACAATGTCGTCCGCTGTTTCCACTGTCATTCACTGGGCACGACATTGTCCACTGTGTCCGCAGTCATTGACTGTGTTGAATGTCGTACACTGTGACTGTAGTCATTCACCGTGCACGATGTTGTACACTGTGTTGGCAGACATTCACCGTGCACAAAGTCGAACAGAGTCCGCAGTAATTCACCGTGCACAATGTTGTACATTGCATCTGCAGACATTCACTGTTTCGAATGTCGTACGCTGTGTCTGCAGTCACTCACCGTGCACAATGGCGTACGCTGTCTCCGCATTCACTCACCGTGCACAATGTCGTACACTGTGTCTGCAGTCATTCACCGTGCACAAGCTCGTAGACTGTGTCCCCAGTCATTCTGCATTAACAATGTCGTACACAGTGTCCGCAGTCATTCAGTGTGCGCAATGACTTACACTGTGTCCGCAGTCATTCAGCATGCGCAATGTCGTACACTGTGTCCGCAGAAACTCACCGTGCGCAATGACGTACACAGTGTCCGCAGTCATTCACTGTGTGCAATGTAGTACACTGTGTCCACAGTCATTCAGCGTGCGCAATGTCGTACACTGTGTCCGCAGTCATTCACTGTGCACAATGCCGTACACTGTGTCCGCAGCCATTCACCGTACACAATGACATACACTGTGTCCGCATTCATTCACCGTACCCAATGTCGAACACTGTGTCCGCAGTCACTCACCGTTCACAAAGTCGTACACTGTGTCTGCAGTCATTCACCGTGCACAATGACGTACACTGTGTCCGCAGACATTCCCCGCGCACAATGAAGTACACTGTGTCTGCAGACATTCACCGTGGACAAAGTTGAACATTGATTCCGCAATCATTCACCGTGCACAATGTCGTACACTGTGTCCGCAGTCATTCACCATGCACAAGCTCGTAGAATGTGTCCACAGTCATTCTCCATTAACAATGTCGTACACAGTGTCCGCAGTCATTCACTGTGCACAATGTCTTACACTTTGTCCGCAGTCATTCAGCGTACGCAATGACGTACACTGTGTCCGCAGTCACTCACTGTGCGCAATATCATACACAGTGTCCGCAGTAATTCACTGTGCGCAATGTCGTACACAGTGTCCACAGTCATTCAGCGTGCACAATGTCGTATACTGTGTCCGCAGTCACTCACCGTGAGCAATGTCGTATACTGTTTCTGTAGTCATTCACCGTGCACAATGTTGTACACTGTGTCCGCAGACTTTCACCGTGCACAAAGTCGAACACAGAGTCCGCAGTCACTCACCGTTCACAAAGTCGTACACTGTGTCCGCAGTCATTCTCCATTAACAATGTCGTACACTCTGTCCGCAGTCATTCACCGTGCACAATGTCATGCACTGTGTCCAGTCCTTCACTGTGCGCAATGCAGTAAACTGTCTCCAGTCTTTTACCGTGCGCAAAGTCGTACATTGTGTCCGCAGACATTCACTGTTTTGAATGTCGTACGCTGTGTCTGCAGTCACTCACCGTGCACAATGTTGTACACTGTGTCCGCAGTCATTCAGCTTACACAATGTCGATCACAGAGTTCGCTGTCATTCACTGTGCACATAGTCGTACACACTGTCCGCAGTCTATCACCGTACACAATGTCGTCCACTGTGTCCACAGTCATTCTCCATTAACAATGACGTACACAGTGTCCACAGTCATTCTTCGTGCGCAATGCCGTACACTGTATCCGCAGTAACTCACTGGGCACAAGGACGTACACTGTGTCCGCAGTCATTCACCGTGCACATAGTCGTTCACTGTGTCCACAGTCCTTCACTGAGCACAATGTCGTCCGCTGTTTCCACTGTCATTCACTGGGCACGGCGTTGTCCACTGTGTCCGCAGTCATTCACCGTGCACATAGTCGTTCACTGTGTCCACAGTCCTTCACTGAGCACAATGTCGTCCGCTGTTTCCACTGTCATTCACTGGGCACGACATTGTCCACTGTGTCCGCAGTCATTGACTGTGTTGAATGTCGTACACTGTGACTGTAGTCATTCACCGTGCACGATGTTGTACACTGTGTTGGCAGACATTCACCGTGCACAAAGTCGAACAGAGTCCGCAGTAATTCACCGTGCACAATGTTGTACATTGCATCTGCAGACATTCACTGTTTCGAATGTCGTACGCTGTGTCTGCAGTCACTCACCGTGCACAATGGCGTACGCTGTCTCCGCATTCACTCACCGTGCACAATGTCGTACACTGTGTCTGCAGTCATTCACCGTGCACAAGCTCGTAGACTGTGTCCCCAGTCATTCTGCATTAACAATGTCGTACACAGTGTCCGCAGTCATTCAGTGTGCGCAATGACTTACACTGTGTCCGCAGTCATTCAGCATGCGCAATGTCGTACACTGTGTCCGCAGAAACTCACCGTGCGCAATGACGTACACAGTGTCCGCAGTCATTCACTGTGTGCAATGTAGTACACTGTGTCCACAGTCATTCAGCGTGCGCAATGTCGTACACTGTGTCCGCAGTCATTCACTGTGCACAATGCCGTACACTGTGTCCGCAGCCATTCACCGTACACAATGACATACACTGTGTCCGCATTCATTCACCGTACCCAATGTCGAACACTGTGTCCGCAGTCACTCACCGTTCACAAAGTCGTACACTGTGTCTGCAGTCATTCACCGTGCACAATGTTGTACACAGTGTCCGCAGTCATTAACCGCGCACAATGACGTACACTGTGTCCGCAGACATTCCCCGCGCACAATGAAGTACACTGTGTCTGCAGCCATTCACCGTGGACAAAGTTGAACATTGATTCCGCAATCATTCACCGTGCACAATGTCGTACACTGTGTCCGCAGTCATTCACCATGCACAAGCTCGTAGAATGTGTCCACAGTCATTCTCCATTAACAATGTCGTACACAGTGTCCGCAGTCATTCACTGTGCACAATGTCTTACACTTTGTCCGCAGTCATTCAGCGTACGCAATGACGTACACTGTGTCCGCAGTCACTCACTGTGCGCAATATCATACACAGTGTCCGCAGTAATTCACTGTGCGCAATGTCGTACACAGTGTCCACAGTCATTCAGCGTGCACAATGTCGTATACTGTGTCCGCAGTCACTCACCGTGAGCAATGTCGTATACTGTTTCTGTAGTCATTCACCGTGCACAATGTTGTACACTGTGTCCGCAGACTTTCACCGTGCACAAAGTCGAACACAGAGTCCGCAGTCACTCACCGTTCACAAAGTCGTACATTGTGTCCGCAGACATTCACTGTTTTGAATGTCGTACACTGTGTCTGCAGTCACTCACCGTGCACAATGTTGTACACTGTGTCCGCAGTCATTCAGCTTACACAATGTCGAACACAGAGTTCGCTGTCATTCACTGTGCACATAGTCGTACACACTGTCCGCAGTCTATCACCGTACACAATGTCGTCCACTGTGTCCACAGTCATTCTCCATTAACAATGACGTACACAGTGTCCACAGTCATTCTTCGTGCGCAATGCCGTACACTGTATCCGCAGTAACTCACTGGGCACAAGGACGTACACTGTGTCCGCAGTCATTCACCGTGCACATAGTCGTTCACTGTGTCCACAGTCCTTCACTGAGCACAATGTCGTCCGCTGTTTCCACTGTCATTCACTGGGCACGGCGTTGTCCACTGTGTCCGCAGTCATTCACCGTGCACATAGTCGTTCACTGTGTCCACAGTCCTTCACTGAGCACAATGTCGTCCGCTGTTTCCACTGTCATTCACTGGGCACGACATTGTCCACTGTGTCCGCAGTCATTGACTGTGTTGAATGTCGTACACTGTGACTGAAGTCATTCACCGTGCACGATGTTGTACACTGTGTTGGCAGACATTCACCGTGCACAAAGTCGAACAGAGTCCGCAGTAATTCACCGTGCACAATGTTGTACATTGCATCTGCAGACATTCACTGTTTCGAATGTCGTACGCTGTGTCTGCAGTCACTCACCGTGCACAATGGCGTACGCTGTCTCCGCATTCACTCACCGTGCACAATGTCGTACACTGTGTCTGCAGTCATTCACCGTGCACAAGCTCGTAGACTGTGTCCCCAGTCATTCTGCATTAACAATGTCGTACACAGTGTCCGCAGTCATTCAGTGTGCGCAATGACTTACACTGTGTCCGCAGTCATTCAGCATGCGCAATGTCGTACACTGTGTCCGCAGAAACTCACCGTGCGCAATGACGTACACAGTGTCCGCAGTCATTCACTGTGTGCAATGTAGTACACTGTGTCCACAGTCATTCAGCGTGCGCAATGTCGCACACTTTGTCAGCAGTCACTCACCGTGCGCAATGTCATACACTGTGTCCGCAGTCATTCACTGTGCGCAATGTCGTACACTGTGTCCGCAGTCATTCAGCGTGCGCAAGCTCGTAGACTGTGTCCCCAGTCATTCTCCATTAACAATGTCATACACAGTGTCCGCAGTCATTCAGCATGCGCAATGTCATACACTGTGTCCGCAGAAACTCACCGTGCGCAATGTCGTACACTGTGTCCGTAGTCATTCACTGTGCGCAATGTTGTACACTGTGTCCGCAGCCATTCAGCGTGCACAATGTCGTACACTGTGTCCGCAGTCATTCACTGTGCACAATGCCGTACACTGTGTCCGCAGCCATTCACCGTACACAATGACATACACTGTGTCCGCATTCATTCACCGTACCCAATGTCGAACACTGTGTCCGCAGTCACTCACCGTTCACAAAGTCGTACACTGTGTCTGCAGTCATTCACCGTGCACAATGTTGTACACAGTGTCCGCAGTCATTAACCGCGCACAATGACGTACACTGTGTCCGCAGACATTCCCCGCGCACAATGAAGTACACTGTGTCTGCAGACATTCACCGTGGACAAAGTTGAACATTGATTCCGCAATCATTCACCGTGCACAATGTCGTACACTGTGTCCGCAGTCATTCACCATGCACAAGCTCGTAGAATGTGTCCACAGTCATTCTCCATTAACAATGTCGTACACAGTGTCCGCAGTCATTCACTGTGCACAATGTCTTACACTTTGTCCACAGTCATTCAGCGTACGCAATGACGTACACTGTGTCCGCAGTCACTCACTGTGCGCAATATCATACACAGTGTCCGCAGTAATTCACTGTGCGCAATGTCGTACACAGTGTCCACAGTCATTCAGCGTGCACAATGTCGTATACTGTGTCCGCAGTCACTCACCGTGAGCAATGTCGTATACTGTTTCTGTAGTCATTCACCGTGCACAATGTTGTACACTGTGTCCGCAGACTTTCACCGTGCACAAAGTCGAACACAGAGTCCGCAGTCACTCACCGTTCACAAAGTCGTACACTGTGTCCGCAGTCATTCTCCATTAACAATGTCGTACACTCTGTCCGCAGTCATTCACCGTGCACAATGTCATACACTGTGTCCAGTCCTTCACTGTGTGCAATGTCGTCCGCTGTTTCCACTGTCATTCACTAGGCACGACGTTGTACACTGTGTCCGCAGTCATTCACTGTGCACAAGCTCGTAGACTGTGTCCACAGTCATTCTCCATTAACAATGTCGTACACTCTGTCCGCAGTCATTCACCTTGCACAATGTCATACACTGTGTCCAGTCCTTCACTGTGTGCAATGTAGTACACTGTCTCCAGTCCTTTACCGTGCGCAAAGTCGTACACTGTGTCCGCAGACATTCACTTTGTCGAATGTCGTACGCTGTGTCTGCAGTCACTCAATGTGCACAATGTCGTACGCTGTGACCACAGTCACTCACAGTGCGCAAATGTCATATGCAGTGTGCGCAGTCACTCACCGTGCGCAATGTTGAATGCTGTGTCCGCAGTCCTTCACTGGGCACAATGTCGTCGACTGTTTCCACAGTCATTCACTGTGCCCAATGTCGTAAAATGTGTCCGCAGTCACTCACTGTTTCAAATGTCGTACACTGTCTCTGCAGTCACTCAGCGTGCGTAATGTTGTACGCTGTGTCCGCGTTCACTCACCATGCACAACGTCGTACACTGTGTCCACAGTCATTCACCGTGCACAAGCTCGTAGACTGTGTCCCCAGTCATTCTCCATTAACAATGTCGTACACTGTGTCTGCAGCCATTCACCGTGCACAATGACATACACTGTGTCCGCATTCATTCACCGTACCCAATGTCGAACACTGTGTCCGCAGTCACTCACCGTTCATAAAGTCGTACACTGTGTCTGCAGTCATTCACCGTGCACAATGTTGTACACAGTGTCCGCAGTCATTCACCGTGCACAATGACATACACTGTGCCCGCAGACATTCACCGCACACAATGAAGTACACTGTGTCTGCAGACATTCACCGTGGACAAAGTTGAACAGAGATTCCGCAATCATTCACCGTGCACAATGTTGTACACAGTGTCCGCAGTCATTCACCGCGCACAATGACATACACTGTGCCCGCAGACATCCACCGCACACAATGAAGTACACTGTGTCCGCAGTCATTCACCATGCACAAGCTCGTAGACTGTGTCCACAGTCATTCTCCATTAACAATGTCGTACACAGTGTCCGCAGTCATTCACTGGGCACAATGTCGTCGACTGTTTCCACAGTCATTCACTAGGCACAATGTTGTCCACTGTGTCCGCAGTCACTCACTGTGCCCAATGTCGTACACTGTGTCGGCAGTCACTCACTGTGCGCAATGTCATACAGTGTCTGCAGACATTCACCGTGCACAAAGTCGAACACAGAGTCCGCAGTCATTCACCGTGCGCAAAGTCGTACATTGCATCTGCAGACACTCACTGTTTGGAATGTCCTACGCTGTGTCTGCAGTCACTCACCGTGCACAATGGCATACGTTGTCTCAGCAGTCACTCATAGTGCGCAATGTCGTACGCTGTGTCCTCATTCACTCACCGTGCGCAATGTTGAATGCTGTGTCTGCAGTCACTCACAGCTCACAATGTCGTACACTGTGTATGCAGTCCTTCATTGTGCACAATGTCGTACACTGTGTCCACAGTCATTCACCTTACACAATGTCGAACACAGAGTCCGCAGTCATTCTCCGTGTGCAATGCCGTACACTGTGTCCGCAGTAACTCACTGGGCACAAGGATGTCCACTGTCTACGCAGTCAACGACTATGTCGAATGTCGTACACTGTGTCTGCAGCCAATCACCGTGCACAATGTTGTACCCAGTGTCCACAGCCATTCACCACGCACAAAGACGTACACTGTGTCAGCAGACATTCACCACGCACAAAGACGTACACTGTGTCAGCAGACATTCACCGTGCACAAAGTCGAACACAGATTCCGCAATCATTCACCGTGCACAATGTCGTACACTGTGTCCGCAGTCATTCACCTTGCACAAGCTCGTAGACTGTGTCCACAGTCATTCTCCATTAACAATGTCGTACACAGTGTCCGCAGTCATTCACTGTGCGCAATGTCTTATACTGTATCCGCAGTCATTCAGCATGCGCAATGTCGTACACTGTGTCCGCAGTCACTCACCGTGCGCAATGTCGTACACAGTGTCCGTAGTCATTCACTGTGCGCAATGTCGTACACTGTGTCTGCAGCCATTCAGCGTGCACAATGTTGTACACTGTGTCCGCAGTCATTAACTGTGCACAATGCCGTACAGTGTCCGCAGCCATTCACCGTGCACAATGTCGAACACTGTGTCCGCAGTCACTCACCGTTCACAAAGTCGTACACTGTGTCTGCAGTCATTCACCGTGCACAATGTTGTACACAGTGTCCACAGTCATTCACCGCGCACAATGACGTACACTGTGTCCGCAGACATTCACCGCGCACAATGCCGTACACTGTGTCCGCAGTCATTCACTGTGCGCAATGTTGTACACTGTGTCCGCAGCCATTCAGCGTGCACAATGTCATACACTGTGTCCGCAGTCATTCACTGTGCACAATGCCGTACACTGTGTCCGCAGCCATTCACCGTACACAATGACATACACTGTGTCCGCATTCATTCACCGTACCCAATGTCGAACACTGTGTCCGCAGTCACTCACCGTTCACAAACTCGTACACTGTGTCTGCAGTCATTCACCGTGCACAATGTTGTACACAGTGTCCGCAGTCATTCACCGCGCACAATGACGTACACTGTGTCCGCAGACATTCCCCGCGCACAATGAAGTACACTGTGTCTGCAGACATTCACCGTGGACAAAGTTGAACATTGATTCCGCAATCATTCACCGTGCACAATGTCGTACACTGTGTCCGCAGTCATTCACCATGCACAAGCTCGTAGAATGTGTCCACAGTCATTCTCCATTAACAATGTCGTACACAGTGTCCGCAGTCATTCACTGTGCACAATGTCTTACACTGTGTCCGCAGTCATTCAGCGTACGCAATGTCGTACACTGTGTCCGCAGTCACTCACTGTGCGCAATATCATACACAGTGTCCGCAGTCATTCACTGTGCGCAATGTCGTACACAGTGTCCACAGTCATTCACCGTGCACAAGCTCGTAGACTGTGTCCACAGTCATTCTCCACTAACAATGTCTTACACTGTGTCCGCAGTCATTCACCACGCGCAATGTCTTACACTGTGTCCGCAGTCATTCAGCGTACGCAATGTCGTACACTGTGTCCGCAGTCACTCACTGTGCGCAATGTCGTACACAGTGTCCGCAGTCATTCATTGTGCGCAATGTCGTACACTGTGTCCACAGTCATTCAGCGTGTGCAATGTCGTACACTGTGTCCTTAGTCACTCACTGTGCGCAATGTCATACATTGTGTCCAGTCCTTCACTGTGCGCAATGTAGTACACTGTCTCCAGTCCTTTACCGTTCGCAAAGTCATCCACTGTGTCCGCAGACATTCACTGTTTTGAATGTTGCACACTGTGTCCGCAGTCATTCACCTTACACAATGTCGAACACAGAGTCCGCAGTCCTTCACTGGGCACAATGTCGTCCGCTGTTTCCACTGTCATTCACTGTGCACGACGTTGTCCACTGTGTCCGCAGTCATTGACTGTGTCGAATGTCGTACACTCTGACTGTAGTCATTCACCGTGCATGATGTTGTACTCTGTGTCCACAGTCATTCACCGTGCACAAGCTCGTAGACTGTGTCCCCAGTCATTCTCCATTAACAATGTCGTACACAGTGTCCTCTGTCATTCAGCGTGTGCAATTTTGTATACTGTGTCTGCAGTCATTCAGCGTGCACAATTGTCGTACACTGTTTCTGCAGTCACTCACCGTGCACAATGTCGTACACTGTTTCTGTAGTCATTCACCGTGCACAATGTTGTACACTGTGTCCGCAGACTTTCACCGTGCACAAAGTCGAACACAGAGTCCACAGTCATTCACCTTACACAATGTCGAACACAGAATCCGCAGTCATTCTCCGTGTGCAATGCCGTACACTGTGTCCGCAGTAACTCACTGGGCACAAGGATGTCCACTGTGTACGCAGTCAACGACTATGTCGAATGTCGTACGCTGTGTCTGCAGCCAATCACCATGCACAATGTTGTACCCAGTGTCCACAGCCATTCACCGCGCACAAAGACGTACACTGTGTCCGCAGACATTCACCGTGCACAAAGTCGAACACAGAGTCCGCAGTCATTCACCGTGCACAAGCTCGTAGACTGTGTCCACAGTCATTCTCCATTAACAATGTCGTACACTGTGTCCGCAGTCATTCACCGTGCACATAGTCGTTCACTGTGTCCACAGTCCTTCACTGGGCACAATGTCGTCCACTGTTTCCACTGTCATTCACTGGGCACGGCGTTGTCCACTGTGTCCGCAGTCATTCACCGTGCACATAGTCGTTCACTGTGTCCACAGTCCTTCACTGAGCACAATGTCGTCCGCTGTTTCCACTGTCATTCACTGGGCACGACATTGTCCACTGTGTCCGCAGTCATTGACTGTGTTGAATGTCGTACACTGTGACTGTAGTCATTCACCGTGCACGATGTTGTACACTGTGTTGGCAGACATTCACCGTGCACAAAGTCGAACAGAGTCCGCAGTAATTCACCGTGCACAATGTTGTACATTGCATCTGCAGACATTCACTGTTTCGAATGTCGTACGCTGTGTCTGCAGTCACTCACCGTGCACAATGGCGTACGCTGTCTCCGCATTCACTCACCGTGCACAATGTCGTACACTGTGTCTGCAGTCATTCACCGTGCACAAGCTCGTAGACTGTGTCCCCAGTCATTCTGCATTAACAATGTCGTACACAGTGTCCGCAGTCATTCAGTGTGCGCAATGACTTACACTGTGTCCGCAGTCATTCAGCATGCGCAATGTCGTACACTGTGTCCGCAGAAACTCACCGTGCGCAATGACGTACACAGTGTCCGCAGTCATTCACTGTGTGCAATGTAGTACACTGTGTCCACAGTCATTCAGCGTGCGCAAGCTCGTAGACTGTGTCCCCAGTCATTCTCCATTAACAATGTCATACACAGTGTCCGCAGTCATTCAGCATGCGCAATGTCGTACACTGTGTCCGCAGAAACTCACCGTGCGCAATGTCGTACACTGTGTCAGCAGTCACTCACCGTGCGCAATGTCGCACACTTTGTCAGCAGTCACTCACCGTGCGCAATGTCATACACAGTGTCCGCAGTCATTCAGCGTGCGCAATGTCGTACACTGTGTCCGCAGAAACTCACCGTGCGCAATGTCGCACACTTTGTCAGCAGTCACTCACTGTGCGCAATGTCGTACACTGTGTCAGCAGTCACTCACTGTGCGCAATGTCGCACACTTTGTCAGCAGTCACTCACCGTGCGCAATGTCGTACAGTGTGTCCGCAGAAACTCACCGTGCGCAATGTCGCACACTTTGTCAGCAGTCACTCACTGTGCGCAATGTCGTACACTGTGTCAGCAGAAACTCACCGTGCGCAATGTCGCACACTTTGTCAGCAGTCACTCACCGTGCGCAATGTCATACACAGTGTCCGCAGTCATTCACTGTGCGCAATGTCGTACACTGTGTCCGCAGTCATTCAGCGTGCGCAAGCTCGTAGACTGTGTCCCCAGTCATTCTCCATTAACAATGTCATACACAGTGTCCGCAGTCATTCAGCATGCGCAATGTCGTACACTGTGTCCGCAGAAACTCACCGTGCGCAATGTCGTACACTGTGTCCGTAGTCATTCACTGTGCGCAATGTTGTACACTGTGTCCGCAGCCATTCAGCGTGCACAATGTCGTACACTGTGTCCGCAGTCATTCACTGTGCACAATGCCGTACACTGTGTCCGCAGCCATTCACCGTACACAATGACATACACTGTGTCCGCATTCATTCACCGTACCCAATGTCGAACACTGTGTCCGCAGTCACTCACCGTTCACAAAGTCGTACACTGTGTCTGCAGTCATTCACCGTGCACAATGTTGTACACAGTGTCCGCAGTCATTAACCGCGCACAATGACGTACACTGTGTCCGCAGACATTCCCCGCGCACAATGAAGTACACTGTGTCTGCAGACATTCACCGTGGACAAAGTTGAACATTGATTCCGCAATCATTCACCGTGCACAATGTCGTACACTGTGTCCGCAGTCATTCACCATGCACAAGCTCGTAGAATGTGTCCACAGTCATTCTCCATTAACAATGTCGTACACAGTGTCCGCAGTCATTCACTGTGCACAATGTCTTACACTTTGTCCGCAGTCATTCAGCGTACGCAATGACGTACACTGTGTCCGCAGTCACTCACTGTGCGCAATATCATACACAGTGTCCGCAGTCATTCACTGTGCGCAATGTCGTACACAGTGTCCACAGTCATTCAGCGTGCACAATGTCGTATACTGTGTCCGCAGTCACTCACCGTGAGCAATGTCGTATACTGTGTCCGCAGTCATTCTCCATTAACAATGTCGTACACTCTGTCCGCAGTCATTCACCGTGCACAATGTCATACACTGTGTCCAGTCCTTCACTGTGTGCAATGTCGTCCGCTGTTTCCACTGTCATTCACTAGGCACGACGTTGTACACTGTGTCCGCAGTCATTCACTGTGCACAAGCTCGTAGACTGTGTCCACAGTCATTCTCCATTAACAATGTCGTACACTCTGTCCGCAGTCATTCACCTTGCACAATGTCATACACTGTGTCCAGTCCTTCACTGTGTGCAATGTAGTACACTGTCTCCAGTCCTTTACCGTGCGCAAAGTCGTACACTGTGTCCGCAGACATTCACTTTGTCGAATGTCGTACGCTGTGTCTGCAGTCACTCAATGTGCACAATGTCGTACGCTGTGACC